>NC_048576.1:26911228-27220395 GCF_013265735.2 Oncorhynchus mykiss
CTAGTGATAGACTTATGTTGTGAGGAGTTATTGAACGACATCATGTCATACTTGATAAGGTATGTTTTGTTAGTATTCAGCAGAAGAATGCATACTGTACTGTCAGTTTCATCAATCTGGTTTCTCCAAAGATGTTTGTACTGCCCTTGAGATGTGCAGCAATGACTAGCATTTTGTTTTCATGTTCAACTCTCCTGTCGTCTCCAAGCCCTGCTCTAGCTCACTGTCTCAGTGACGCATAATGCACACGGCACTCCACAGTCCCAAGGTCTGTAGCGCTGCCATCCGCAAAGAATTTCTGCCTTTATTTGGCCTCAGAGCTTCTCTATCATGGTAATGGCAGATAAACAGTGAGGGGTAACACAAACAGCCCCTTTGAAACACAGCACGTGGGGCTATTGCCATCTCGGATTAGCTCCTATAAAAACTGAAGAGAATTTAGTCTCTATCTAATTTTTGGTTGGCTTGGTTTACAAAAGATGGCTATCAATCCACACTTCATTCTGTAGACGACTGGATTCCCTCTCTGTGTCCTTTCTTGTCTCACAGTCATGTACAAATTAAGAACGTTTTCAAGGCAGATAACCATTACTGTAGTATATGCTTTTGTATTTGCAGCAACAATCATAGTGATTTCAACATGGATACTAAATTAATCATTGTCATTTGACATGTTTGTGTGCTACTGGGAGCTCCGTTGTTGTTCCATTTCCCTTAGGCAAGTATTTGAGTTGTCAGATCAGACACAGTCATATTTGTTGGACATTGAATTATTTAATTAAAATGAAACTTAAATTAAACAGGCACTTATATACAACCGGTGCCCAGAAGCCATGCATTCCCATGAGTATCAGACATCTAAATTGTTCAATTATTCAAATATGTAACCCCTACAAAGAATGTAACCCCTGTGTGTTTTTTGTGTAATGTGATAAATGTATTGTAAATGCCTGTTTGATGGGAGACTCAAGGCAAAGTCACCCAAGGGGATTCAATTCAATTAAAAGTACAATTAACTGAATCATTGCCAGAGACATGATATCGCCTTTACAGAGTGGTTTTTGTCTTTAGGGATGGCGTCCCAGTCCCATCACCAAGAGCACGGCTGATCCAAAGCCTAACGTCCCAGAGTGCAGAGTTTGTGATGGAGGAGCACATGCAGCTCAGCACTGGACTGTAGACCCAAGAGAGACACTTTTCAGTGACACACTCATCATCACTAAATCAAAGTTAGTCCTCAGCGTCTAAGGCTGGTGTAGAATATAAAAATTACTTCTGAAATTAAATGTTGACACTTAGGAAAAAAAAGTGTTATCTAGAACCTAAAAGGGTTATTCGGCTGTCCTCATAGGAGAACCCGTTGGAGAACCCTTTTTGGTTCTAGGTAAAAACCCTTTTGGGTTCTATGTAGAACCCTTTTCACAGAGGTTCTACATGGAACACAAAAGGGTTCTACCTGGAACTAAAAAGTGTTATCCTATGGGACATCCGAAGAACCCTGTTGGAACAATTGTTTTCTAAGAGTGTAGGATTATGTATCTACCTGATGCAGGCTCATTAAGATATCAGACATGTATAGCACTAATATATGCCTATTTGCCACAGGCACATCACCAAATCCAAAAAAGTGGAATATCCCAGCAATCTAACCATGAATGTTGTTCTCCGCTACCACTAGCCTACATCTTTACTCATAGATCTTTAGAGTAAGCCAGAAGAGTTACCACTAGCCTACATCTTTACTCATAGATCTTTAGAGTAAGCCAGAAGAGTTACCACTAGCCTACATCTTTACTCATAGATCTTTAGAGTAGGCCAGAAGAGTATCACAAGAGGAACAAGAATAATTGACAACGTTTTGTGGTCTCAAATGGCATTTCCTGTCTCTGACCATTCCTGGGGGTGTAGATATCGCTGAGTTTCTTTTCTTCCTCCTAAACATAATTGTATTTTTCTATTCCCACGGGGCAGACCCACTGACTACCGGCTCTGGGTTGTCTCAGGGAGAGAGGAAGCCCCATGCCCTCTTATTGGTGAGGAAATGTGTCAGAACTATCACTTTGCACTGAAACACACCTCCAAACACAGTCAGGATGGAGGCACACTTGGCTTGGCTCTGGTTTTACACCATAGTGTTTCTGTGTAGGCAGGATTACCCAAAGCAAACCAATATTTCAGTAGGGCAGGTTTTCGGTCCGTACTCATCCTTGATGTGTTCACATGTAGGGTTTGTGACTTGAAACTGTAATCTGGCGACATGGCTACAGGAGCCTCTCTAGAAAGCCAAGGCATATTTAAGAATCTGATGAAAGGGATTCATGGGGGCCTTTGGGTGTCTGGAATGAATGCCTCATACAACTGCATGCTATTCTGTCTAAAGGGCACATACAGTACCTCATTGTCTCAAGTCAATACTGGTAGAAAATAATATAATTTAGTACCCTGAGAATTGTAGGTGATCTCAGTTCAAAAGAAAATTGCAAAGGATTGGTAAGACTGCAACCATGTTTATCTAATATTTGCTTTAAGCCCATGTAAATATAAGGGGCGTGTGATTCAACATGTTTCTAGCATCATTTAATTGCTCCTTTAAATTCTCGACTTTTGCCTTTTGACTCCTTCTCATTCCTTTCAATTTTGTTGGTTTATTTGAATAGATAGTAAGCTGATGACAGATTACCAGGCCGGATTCAAACCTACTGTGACAGTGGTACATACAGTACATGTACCAGGAGCAACAGCACTAACTACTTGACCATATAGGCCACATCCTCATTCATGATTAAACAGAAATGGTAGAAGCAGTGACTGAACGCATTCTCCCATTCTACACAAAAACCTGATTTGATCAGATCTACATGTGTCATGTCTGTCAGGTCATGAGCATCCCTTCAGTATTATCCTAAACTCCTTGAGGGAAACAGACTGCCAAGTCTCAGCAGTCACCAACAACATCCTGACTGTAGGTGGGAGCCTCTACCTTGATCACCTTCTCAAAGATGCTTCCGGCCCAAACTTCATCATCAGGCTAAAGGCTGATGTGGGAGGACTTGGCCGAGCAGGTGAATCCTTTATTAACTTTCAATGAGAGAACGAGAGAGAGAGAGAGAGAGAGAGAGATAGGCTAGCATATATTGATTTTTAACAAGTTCCATTGATATACACAACAGGAATAGAAAATACAATTTTCTTTAGTGCATTTTGTTGAACGTTTTCTACTTTTTACACATCAATTATCTCACCCTCTTTACGGAAGTTTACTTGGAGATAGTAAATAACTTCCTGTCACGCTAGCACTGCTTCCTGTAATTTGGATAATTACAGTGTTTTAAATGTGCCATTGCTTGTTGGAGGTATAGCACACAGTCTCTCTGTCTTAACATTGTGGGAATTTTTTTAATAATTTTTATTTTATAACTAAGCTGCTCTTTAAAATTAGTAATGTTTTCTCAAATGCCAAATAAATTATTCTGCCAGGTCATTTTGTATGAACCGATGTGAAAGGTATATCTGAAAAAACATGTATGGTGATTTATCTGCATTGTGCCTTTTTTTTAATTTATTTTTTTACCCCTTTTTCATGGTATCCAATTGTTGTAGGAGCTACTATCTTGTCTCATCGCTACAACTCCCGTACGGGCTCGGGAGAGACGAAGGTTCAATGTCATGTGTCCTCCGATACACAACCCAACCAGCCATACTGCTTCTTAACACAGCGCGCATCCAACCCGGAAGCCAGCCGCACCAATGCAGGCTACACCGTGCACCTGGCAACCTTGGTTAGTGCGCACTGCGCCCGGCCCACCACAGGAGTCGTTGGTGCGCGATGAGACAAGGACATCCCTAGCGACCATCCCCTCCCTAACCCATACAACACTAGGCCAATTGTGCGTCGCCCCACGGACCTCCCGGTCGCGGCCGGTTACGACAGAGCCTGGGCAGGAACCCAGGGACTCTGATGGCACAGCTGGCGCTGCAGTACAGCGCCCTTAACCACTGCGCCACCCAGGATGCCTGCATTGTGCCTTTTAAGGGTGTTTTTAGCAGCTGCCTTGTAATGCAAAAGTTCTCTAAGAAACAATTTATGGCAAGACTCAAGTATTTTACTTTTTCCACCAGCCATCAGTATTCACATCCATGTCTTCTCATGTTTGCCTTTGTAGCTCAAATCAAATCAAATCAAATCAAATGTATTTATATAGCCCTTCGTACATCAGCTGATATCTCAAAGTGCTGTACAGAAACCCAGCCTAAAACCCCAAACAGCAAGCAATGCAGGTGGAGAAGCACGGTGGCTAGGAAAAACTCCCTCGAAAAGCCAAAACCTAGGAAGAAACCTAGAGAGGAACCAGGCTATGTGGGGTGGCCAGTCCTCTTCTGGCTGTGCCGGGTGGAGATTATAACAGAACATGGCCAAGATGTTCAAATGTTCATGAATGACCAGCATGGTCCAATAATAATAAGGCAGAACAGTTGAAACTGGAGCAGCAGCACGGCCAGGTGGACTGGGGACAGCAAGGAGTCATCATGTCAGGTAGTCCTGAGGCATGGTCCTAGGGCTCAGGTCCTCCGAGAGAGAGAAAGAAAGAGAGAAAGAGAGAATTAGAGAGAGCACACTTAAATTCACACAGGACGCCGAATAGGACAGGAGAAGTACTCCAGATATAACAAACTGAACGCTGTATAATGCTGTGGTAGCCATGCTGGTTAAGTGTGCCTTGAATAAATCACTGACAGTGTAACCTGCAAAGCACCACACCCACACCATCATACCTCCTACTCCATGCTTCACGGTGGGAACCACACATGAGGAGATCATCCATTCACCTACTCTGCGTCTCACAAAGACCCGGTGGTTGGAACCAAAAATAAATTTGGACTCGTCAGACCAAAGGACAGATTTCTACTGGTCTAATGTCCATTGCCCGTGTTTCTTGGCCCAACCAAGTCTCTTATTCTTATTGGTGTCCCTTAGTAGTGGTTTCTTTGCAGCAATTCGACCATGAAGGCCTGATTCACGCAGTCTCCTCTGAACAGTTGATGTCGAGATGTGTCTATTACTTGAACTCTGTGAAGTATTTATTTGGGCTGCAATTTCTGAGCCTGGCAACTCTAATGAACTTATCCTCTGCATCAGAGGTAACTCTGGGTCTTCCTTTCCTGTGGCGGTCCTCATGAGAGCGCTTGATGGTTTTTGCGAAAGTTCTTGAAATTTTCCGGATTGACTGACCTTCGTGTCTTAAAGTAATGATGGACTGTCATTTCTCTTTGCTTATTTGAGCTATTCTTGCCATAATATGGACTCTGTCTTTTACCAAATAGGGCTATCTTCTGTAAACCCCCCTACCTTGTCACAACACAGCTACTTGGCTCAAACGCAATTTCCTCACTCTTCATTATACAGGATTAATTCAGGATTATCTGTAGTCATGGTAGCATCCAAATTAATATAGAAGTGTTTTGAAATGTATTATGTTTTTATTTACAATGACAGTAACTCCAAAATTACACAATGCATTATTTAGTATTAATTTCTATTGGGCACAAAATAATCTGAAACACAACCAAAACAAACTGCAAATCCATCCAACAAGTTTGTAGAGTCACAAGCTTGATGTACTCAATGTGTGCTAGGAATATGGGACCAAATACTACACTTTTGACTACTTTATTTATAAGGATATTTACATATGTCAATCATTTTGACCCCTACCTTTTTGAGAAAAACAATTATTACCTGTTAAACAAAATCTTTCTTTTAGCAATTGTATTAGTATTAATATAATTTCCCTTTTTTTTAGCATACAATTGCTCAGTATTGTTTTATACAGTCATTTTTGCTCATCTTTATCAAGGGTGTCGGTAATTTCGGACCCCACTGTATACGCTGAATTTGTCAGTTCGTATTTGGTACTGCTTTTGGAATAGGCTTCATTTTCTATCTATTCTGCAGCTTACTGCTAAAATGATCATTTTAAAGAGCAACATGATGTCAAGGCTAAGAAATGTATTAAGTTTAATTTGCAGAGGACCAAAAACAGTCTACATGGTACATTGTTGTCTACAACACAATTTGGCCTACACAATTATTATGCCAATTAAACGTCAGCACATTAATCTAGTATTTGACATTTGTGTTGCTGTGAAACATCACCAAGATTTTTTTTTAAAACAGTCCTCAAGAGTTCTAAACACATCAACACATCAAAGTTATTTCTGTGTAAGTTGGAATAATATATTGAATTGAATGTATTTTTCATTGGACCCCAGTAATGACTCTGGTGTTTTAGCTAGCGAAAAATATAATTATCATCCATGAGCAGATAGTGTACGTTCATCTCCTGTGCTTCCTATTTGTTAAGGGTTTCTGCCTCAATTCGTTTTTCATGTCTCCTATGCAGGTTGCAGCTCTCATTCAACATCTAATTGAAAACACCCCAGCCATTTTTGGTGAAGATGTTGAGTGCATTTTTACTGAGCCAAAGAAGGAACAAGGAACTGCAGAGGATGTCATGGGTGAGATCTATATTAGATAAGTGTTTCTTCACTATTTTAGCATTTTCATGGTAACCATGTGCTCTCATTTGGATCTTTTTGTGTTTTTTCTTTCAGTGGAGTCTTACCAGCAGATTGACTCGTCTGATTATTGGGACTGAGAGAAGCAAGAAGGACTTCACTCTCCTAACAGGGAACCTTTTTCCTGCCATTGGAGAAACTGGTCTTGAAAGAGATTTTGGGGCTTCTGAATGAGGTTGACTCCTTGAAAAAGCAACATGTGACTGAGGACAGTGCTTATAGCTGTGGGAATCTAGACTTAATGTCTTCCTTCTCCAGTAGGTCTATCTGCTCCCTGATGGGGACACAAAGTTTTTGCTCAGCCCGCTGCTCCTCAGAGCCCATTGTGTGTCTAAGCTCCCCCCGGTTGGGGTCCCACAGCCAGCTCTACACTCTTGTCTCCCGCCAGTCCAGTTGCAATGCATCAGTGATGTGTGGCCATGCAGACCACTCCCAACACACACACAAATCCCACACTAAGGAGCTACTAAAGTGGGACAGCAGCCCCAGGGTAGGTGGCAGCAAGTCTAGGTATGCCTTCTGGAGGTCCCCTCATGTAGCCTCGAGGTTCTGGCACCTTGCTCCATAGACAGCGCCTTCTCCTTCTGCACCAACTCTGTGTCCTCTCCCAACGAGCCTAACTCCCTCCCCTTCCTGTTCGGCATGTCGGCACAGTTACGCCCTCTCACTCCAGACACCACATAGAAATTCCTAAAAGATTGGAGCATGACATTCCCAGTGGCAGTTGCTCAGGCACCCAAGGTTTTGGACGGGTATAATTGGTCTGATGAGAGAAAGGGAGACTAGAAGCATTGCCATTCTATTAGCATTCAGAATAGAGAAGACCACCAGATGCTCACCCAAAGCCTCTGTAGTTTAAAATGTGAGTATATTCAAAGCCCTGTCTCTCAACCAGACAGTGAAAGGATTATCTCTGATTGGAGAGGGGAGCAGGTGCACCAGAGCCAGAAGGGTAAAGTGTTCAAGATGTCAGAGTGAAAAGGGCAGACCAAAGAAACATCCATTGCACACATACAGCTGAGAAATAAAAAAAACTTGCTGTCAAGAAGGAAGAGGTAAAGGGGACAAAAATTACATTTTACACCTCCTCTAACAGAATGCTGGTGAAAAAAACAGTCTGATCAATCTGTGGAAGAGTGTGGAGTCTCTCTGGTATCTGACACAAGGAGAGAACATCAGGAAAATGTGGAACTGCTGGCCCAAAGTGTGCAGCTCCACATACCCCAGACAGTGTCCTATGGTCAAAACACTCCACTGGTCCTGCAGTCTGTGTCAACCAGACAATTTGCAAATAACAAGAAAGGATCAAAGGCCAAAACAGATATTCACCTTGGTGAAGTGGTCCCTGAACAGTTGGGTAGTTGGTGCACTCCTCTCTCCCACACATCATCTAAAACTCATGCCAAAACTGCAAGCACAATCAGCCACAAGACTGCAAGCACAATCTGCCAAAAGACTGCAAGCACAATCTGCCAAAAGACTGCAAGCACAATCAGCCACAAGACTGCAAGCACAATCAGCCAAAAGACTGCAAGCACAATCAGCCACAAGGATGCAAGCACAATCAGCCACAAGACTGCAAGCACAATCAGCCACAAGACTACAAGCACAATCAGCCAAAAGACTGCAAGCACAATCAGCCACAAGACTGCAAGCACAATCAGCCACAAAACCGCATGTGCAATCAGCCACACTATTAGAATAAAACTGCAAGCAACTGTCAGAAATACTGTGAGAGAATACTTCAACTCAAGTGACAGCAAGAATGGCCACTTAGATGCAAAACTGAATGAAAAAGAGCTCCTCCAGTGGCAAAATAAAATGTTGGAACCAACAGAAAATGCCACAAAGCGATCACATGGTGAGGAGTTGTCTGATTGTTAATGCTCATCACTTGGTGTTTTGTAATGGGCTGTCAGAATGTAGATCATCCTGGGTTATTTCACCCTCCTCTTTGTGTGTATTTTTTGCTAAATTATAAATTAAGTCAATGAAGGATCCCACTGGGCAGAGACATCAGTTCAAAGTCTAATTTTGATTAACTTTAAGTTGAGTCGTCATCTAAGGTGAATTCAACGTGAAATCAAGAAAACATTTCACCATGTCATTGGATTTAGGTAAAAAAAATAGGGTGAAAAAATTACGAAATTATCTTATATTGATGACTTTTTGCAAATCCAATCGGTTTTTACACATGGATTCAACATCATCACATTTCGTTTTTTGGTTGAAATCATGTGGAAACAACATTGATTCAACCAGTTTTTGCCCAGTTGGATGGTGCAGATTGAATGCAGGCACTCAAACCACTCAGACAGAGCACTTCCTCCAACTGAGTGGGGATTCATAACCTTAATCATTTTCTATACAGAAGCATTATGAATAAGGACCAGAAATCTTGACATCACTGTGATGTATGTGTTTCCTAATGGGGCTGTGATAATCTGTAGGTGAAAAAGTAAAAACAACCCAATTTGAGGCACATGAGGTATAAGATGCACAACTTGTATATGGGCAAACACACATGGCCTGGATTCTGTTTTGCAAACAAAAAAAATATACAGAATAATTGTAACAATATAAATACCTGAGATGGAATATTATCCAAACTGAGTTCCAAATAATGTAAAGTGATTGTATGGTGTGCAACACATATTCCTGCTGTATAGTTAACATCTGGTTAATAAGTAATCACCTACTTCTCACTTTTATCGCTAAAGAGAAATGACCAACGTAAATCACATTGCATTTAGTGAGTTGAAATGTTTGTTTTGTTTTTGCACAGTTCAGTGCTATTTTGCATTTGCAAAATGAAGCCTCATGTATAGATCTCATTTAGACGCATTGATATAACGGTCTTAAACACATAATAACATATACTGTACCACTTTTACCACATCAGTGTTTGTTTTTATGTTTGTTTTATCCTAGAACTGTAACTTTGAACAATAATCATATGTAGCAGGCTGGATGCCTTGTTACAGAGCAACAAACAATGATATGTAACACTTAACTTACTATTTCTAATTACAGAAATGACTTCTAAAGGCATGCTACTTTAGGCAATGGCCCGCTGCTGGCAGTATTTTCTTTTTAATGCTATGTACCGTTAACATGTAATTGCTACAACTGATTCTACAACCGAACCTACTTCAAGCTAGTTGATTGATAGGGCAAAGGGTAGTGATATGTTCCTGAGTGATATGTTCCTGGGGATGTTTGATTATTATAGACTTGGTACAATAGGTGCGAGGGGCAGCAGGTTACATGAAGGATCACTGGCTGCCTTTAGATCCCACAGTGTCCCTCAACTATTGGGGCACTTAGACAGTCATACCATCCATCCACTTCTGCACTGTCACGTGGCAACCAAGATGGGACCTGTCAATCAGAAGCAGATTAGGCTCAGACAGATAGTTTCAGAGCATTTACATAGACAACTTCAGATGTGTTTTACTGAATTACTGAATTTACTGCAACCTGTTGCTTCTACGTCAGTTCAGCAGTCCCTGTCTGGAGTAAATCAAGAAAATGTGTGTGTGCTTGTTTTGCTTGAGCCTTGATCATGTATGTAAATCATAACATTTCGACAAGCAAACACATGTAAATTGTTTATGTAACCTAGTACCATCATCTTTGAAATGCAAGAGAAAGGCCATAATGTATTATTCCAGCCTAGGTACAATTTAGATTTTAGCCACTAGATGGTGTAGGTGTATGTGCAAAGCTTTAAACTGATCCAATGAACCATTTCATTTATGTTTAAAATGTTGTATCAAGACTGCCCAAATGTGCCTAATTTGTTAATTAGTAACTTTTCATGTTCAAAATTGTGCACTCTCCTCAAACAATAGCATGGTATTATGTCAGTGTAATAGCTGTAAAATGGAACTGCAACTTTCAGGGAAGTCAGGAACCAATATAATCTGTCAGTTAGGAAAGCTAAGGCTAGCTTTTTAAAACAGAAATTTGCATCCTGCAGCACTAATTTCAAAACGTGTTGGGTCGCTGTAAAGTTAATGGAGAATAAGAGCACCTCCTCCCAGCTGCCCACTGAGGATAGGGAACACTGTCACCACCGATTAATCTACGATAATCGATCATTTCAAAAAGCATTTTTCTACAGCTGGCCATGCTTTCCACCTGGCTACCCCTACCCCGGCCAACATCTCAGCACCCCTGCAGCAACTTGCCAAAGCCCCCCCACCCCCGCTTCTCTTTCACCCAAATCCAGACAGCTGATGTTCTGAAAGAGCTGCAAAATCTGGATCCCTACAAATCAGCTGGGCTAGATAATCTGGACCCTCTCTTTCTAAAATGATCTGCCAACATTGTTGCAACCCCTATTACTAGCCTGTTCAACCTCTCTTTGGTCTGAGATCCCCAAAGATTGGAAAGCTGTAGCGGTCATCACCCTCTTCAAAATGGAGACACTCTAGACCCAAACTGTTACAGAGCAATATCCATCCTGCCCGGCCTTTCTAAAATCTTCGAAAGCCAAGTTAACAAACAGATCACCGACCATTTTGAATCCCACCGTACCTTCTCCACTATGCAATCTGGTTTCTGAGCTGGTCAAGGGCGCACCTCAGCCACGCTCAAGGTCCTAAACGTTATCATAACCGGCATTGATAAAAGACAGTACTGTGCAGCCGTCTTTATTGACCTGGCCAAGGTTTTCGACTCTGTCAATCACCACATTCTTATCGGCATACTCAGCCTTGGCTTCTCAAATTACTACCTCACCTGGTTCACCAACTACTTCTCAGATAGAGTTCAGTGTGTCAAATCGGAGGGCCTGTTGTACGGACCTCCGGCAGTCTCTATGGGGGTGCCACAAGGTTCAATTCTCAGGCCGACTCTTTTCTCGGTATATATCAATGACGTCGCTCTTGCTGCTGGTGATTCTCTGATCCACCTCTACTCAGATGACACCATTCTGTATACATCTGGCCCTTCTTTGGACACTGTGTTAACAAACCTCCAGACGAGCTTCAACACCATACAACACTCCTTCCGTGGCCTCCAACTGCTTTTAAATGCTAGTAAAACGTAGTGCATGCTCTTCAACCCGATCGCTGCCCGCACCCTCCTGCCCGACTAGCATCACTACTCTGGACGGTTCTGACTTAGAATATGTGGACAACTACAAATACCTAGGTGTCTGGTTAGATTGTAAACTCTACTTCCAGACTCACATTAAGCATCTCCAATCCTAAATGTAATATAGAAGTGGCTTCCTATTTCACAACAAAGCCTCCTTCCCTCATGCTGTCAAACATACCCTCATAAAACTGACTATCCTACCGATCCTTGACTTCGGCGATGTCATTTAGAAAATAGCCCCCAACACTCTACTCAGCATGTAGTCTATCACAGTGCCATCTGTTTTGTCACCAAAGCCCCATATACCACCCACCACTGCGACCTGTATGCTCTCATTGGATAGCTCTCACTACATATCCGTCACCAAACCCACTGGTTCCAGGTCATCTATAAGTCTTGGCTAGGTAAAGCCCTGCCTTATCTCAGCTCACTGGTCACCATAGCAACTCCCACCCGTAGCACGCGCTCCAGCAGTTATATTGCACTGGTCATCCCCAAAGCCAAAACTTCCTTTGGCCGCCTTTCCTTCCAGTTCTATGCTGACAATGACTGGAACGAATTTCAAAAATATCTGGAGCTGGAGTCCTATATCTCCCTCTCTAACTTTAAGCATCAGCTGTCAGAGCAGCTTATACTGTACCTGTACACAGCCAATCTGTAAATAGCACACCCAACTATCTCATCCCCATATTATTACTTACCCACTTGGTCTTTTGCACCCCAGTATCTCTACTTGCACATCATCATCTGCACATTACACTCCAGTATTAATGCTAAATGGTAAGTATTTCACCTCAATGGCCTATTTATTGCCTTACCTCCCCTACTCTTCTACATTTGCACACACTGTACATAGATTTTTCTATTTTTCTTTTCTATTGGGTTATTGACTGTACGTTTGTTTATGTGTAACTCTGTGTTGCTGATTTTGTCGCACTGCTTTGCTTTATCTTGGCCAGGTAGCAGTTGTAAATGAGAACTTGTTCTCAACTGGCCTACCTGGTTAAATAAAGGTGAAATAAAAACAACCTGGAAGATATGGTGCACAACGTCCAATTAGGGTAAAAGGGACACAAGGGCACTATGTCCCATGGGGATCACAGGACCTGGACGACGGAGCTGGAAAATGGATTAGAACCTTTGAAGTACAACCATGGGGAAACTACTGGCTGTGGGGGATCTAAAGTCACTGTTGGAGAAAGTAGTGGGACCGGTAGAAATGAAGAGTGTACTGTACTGTGTGCCAGTGGCCTAACAGCGGCAGTATGGGATTCACTGGGGGATAGAATGGACTTTGATACATACCGTCCTGGATTCTGGCAGGCCCTAAGAGCAGAGTACCCCACAAGGATTGTCCCAAAGTCGCTAAAAGGAAAACCACTGGGGGAGTCATAGAATCCGGCTGCGTATCTACATGGTCAGCTGAAACGATGGAGGCAGGAAACAGAACGGGATCCAGAGGGAGACCCACTGATGACGATTCTGTTCCGAAACTCGGTGATAGAAGCCTTGCCCCAACCAGTAAGAAGCAGGTCGGAGGATGTGGTGGGACTGACTTCAACATCACACAAGGAATTCTGTGACCCTATGCTCCATGCAGTGGAAAAATACAGAAAGGATGAACAGAGACTCACAGAACAAGGAAAAGACGTTCAGAGAAAACTGACCCAGCTTCAACTGGAAGAACTGATTGCTGAAGTACGTTCAGGGGACGTTATTAAAATCATCATGTCATGGAGTCACAGTAACACTGTAATGTTTCATGAGAACCACTTCTATTGCTCCCACATTATTGGAACATTGAAAGAGATCCTTAGGAGAATGTTCTGTGGTAGTTTTTACAGATGTTTTGAACAACATTTTAGTGAATGTTAAGAGAACCTTCCAAGGATATTTCATTTCAACTTTTCTTAGAAAAAAAATATTTGGTGATGAAAAACATTATTTGAATGTTTGTGGGATGTTATCATCTTAATGTTGGCTGAATCCCTAACTATAACTTAATGGGCATGTTTGTCATGTACTGTCATGTTGTGTCTTGTCTCTGTCCTTTCCCTTCACCCTGTCTCCCTCTGCTGGTCGTTGTTAGGTTACCTTTTCTCCCCCTCTTTCCCCCAGCTGTGTCTTGTCTCCTCCTAACCACCTCGTCACCCCTTTTCCCACCTGTTCCCTTTTTCCCTCTGATTAGGTCCCTATATCTCTCTCTGTTTCTGCTCCTGTCCTTGTCGGATTCTTGTTTGTTGTGTTTCATGCCTGAACCAGACTGTCGTCATGTTTGCTGTAACCTTGTCTTGTCCTGTCGGAATCTGCCGGTCTATCTGAGCCTACCTATGTTTGGTTATTAAAGAAGCTCTGTTTAAGTTAGTTCGCTTTTGGGTCCTCATTCACTCACCGTAACAATGTTGGCTAATGTTCTGGGAATGTCCCATTTTTCCTGAGTAGCTTACAAAAAACAACCCACATATCATCCTCTAGGAATGTATGTGTACATTACGTGTATGTTTACATTAAGTGCATTAGGTTGTACTCAATCTAACATTTGTTAAAGCTAGACATTGTACACACACCCACACAAACGTGGGAGTACAGGTTCAGCCATGGAGTCAATGCCCCTGGGGGAGTTTAGGGGTTAAGTGCCTTGATTAAGGACACAATGGCAAGAAAAGGCAACTAGAATCTCAACCAACTAATCCAACTAAACAAATTACCTTATTGTTTTTGGATTGTACGAGATCAAGTAAATTATTCGGAGCTCTGATGGAGGTCACTGACCTTTACAAGAGCTCACAGCAAACTTCCGACATATTTTAGAAAATGCAGGTATGACCTAAAAAGTTCCACTAATCCAACTGTTTTGTGACTGAAGGAAAATGTTGTGCTCAATGTGAGAGTAGTAACTTCATGTCAATGGATTTAGTCAAAATTATTTTAGGACTGCGTTGCATGGCAACTGGTGTCCTTGTTGCTATGCAGCTCTGTCCTTTTTTAAAAATGATTTTAACTTTATTTTTTATTTAACCTTTATTTAACTAGGCAAGTCAGTTAAGAACAAATTCTTATTTACAATGACAATCCTTCATGACCAATGTCTTTGAAGTTCTGAGTATCCATGACAAACCTGTTCAGTGATAACAACATCCTGACAAAACATTGACTTGGCACTTAATTAGGTCATTATAACTGGGGAAAGTATTTATATTTTGACATTGCGGGACAGTTTTTGTATAAATTAGCAAGGACTGGACATTTGAATAAGAAGTATGTTTATGTTTTTCCCATCTCCATCTCATAAATAGGATAATCATTATAGCTAGATTTTTTAACGGTGAACAACATGAGGCAGCATGTGTAGTAAATTAGACACAGGTGGCCAAAATACAATTTAGGTACAAATAATAACTGCAAGCGTCAATGTGAAGCAGTGGCTGCCCAATGACGTGGAAATATGCGGAGAGGCAGGATACTGAATACAATAACCTTCAAAGACAGACATCAGATCACACAGCATTGTGTTTCAGCTTGAATCATTATCTCCAGCTATGTTTTTCTTTAGAACTCCTGCACACAAAAATAGAACTACAGGAGAGTGTGACTCCCCTCTGTTCTTCATTCTTTTCATCCTAAATGTTTGTATCTTTCTGGGTGCAGATGTTCTGAGCGTGACTATTCTTCATTCTCCTTTGATCATTTGCATCGACTCCATACACCAGCTGTCTGGAACCCAGGGTAATCAACTACTCTCATCCCACTAGGTACAAATACATGAAATATGACGTTCTCTATGCGTCATATTTCATTTCCCCCCAATGTAGCAGTATTGCTTCCGTCCCTCTCCTCGACCCTACCTGGGCTTGAACCAGGGACCCTCTGCACACATTGACAACAGCCACCCTCGAAGCATCGTTACCCATCGCTCCACAAAAGCCACAGCCCTTGCGGAGCAAGGGAAACAACTACTTCAAGGTCCCATAGCGAGTGACTACTTCAAGGTCTCATAGCGAGTGACGTCACCGATTGAAACGCTATTAGCGCGCACCACCGCTAACTAGCTAGCCATTTCACATCGGTTACACCAACATATTGATGTTTAGCATCGATGGAAGTAGTAGTACACGTACACAGTTTGAGTCATTTTGAACCACATATTAATGACAGGATCTCAAGGGTTAGTTTATCTGCAGGCCCAGTGGAGTCAAAAATGTGATTTTTCTGTGTTTTATATATATTTCAATTTTTTTTATATTTATTTCTAAAATTTCCCCTCCCCTCACACCACTCCCAGACAGTCCTAGCTACATTTTTGCTTGAGAAATTGCTCTTTGCTAAGAAGCAATTTTTCACAGTAACATATTTCATTGTTTCTGTCACGCCCTGACCTTAGAGAGCCTTTTTATGTCTCTATTTTTGGTTTGGTCAGGGTGTGATTTGGGTGGGCATTCTATGTTCCATTCTATGTTCCATTTCTATTTCTTTGTTTTGGCCGGGTATGGTTCTCAATCAGGGACAGCTGTCTATCGTTGTCTCTGATTGGGAACCATACTTAGGCAGCCCTTTTTCCCACCTGTTTTTGTGGGTAGTTAACTTTGCAGCCCTTAAGATTCACGGTTGTTTTCTCGTTTGTTGTTTTGTTGGCGTCATTTTTATAAGAAAAGGAATATGTACACTCCCCACACTGCACTTTGGTCTTCTTCTTTCAACGGCCGTGACAGTTTCCCAGAAATTATTTGATATTAAGATAAAAACGGCTACATTGGACTTTTTAAAGTAGAATTTACATTTGTTGACAGCTCAAGTAAATATCAACCAATATTTGATGTTGATTTGATGGGAACAGGGTATCCATAAGGTATTCATAATGTCTTTATAAGACCAGTCATGATGACACCTTCATGAATGTTGTTGTATCCTTCATACAACATTCATAAGAAATTTATTAAACATGATTCATAAGCAGTCTTCAAAATAAAAGTACATTTTACTGACTGGGTGGGTTCAAGCCCGGGTCTTCTGTGCACCACAAGACTGTGTAGGCCTGCTGAGCTAAGGACTAGGCATTAGTTTGTGGAGCTATTGTAAGTCTTCAGGTCTCAGCCAAGGTTTCAGACTACCACATTACAATGGCAAACAATTGGTCAGTTGCCACCCAGACCTGGGTTCAAATGGTATTGTGCTGACCAACTGGCAGGTGTCTTCACTGACATTTTCAACATGTCCCTGATTGAGTCTGTAATACCAACATGTTTCAAGCAGACCACCATAGTCCCTGTGCCCAAGAACACAAAGGCAACCTGCCTAAATGACTACAGACCTGTAGTACTCACGTCCGTAGCCATGAAGTGGTTTGAAAGGTTGGTAATGGCTCACATCAACACCATTATCCCAGAAACCCTAGACCCACTCCAATTTGCATACTGCCCAAACATATCCACAGATGATGCAATCTCTATTGCACTCCACACTGCCCTTTCCCACCTGGACAAAAGGAACACTTATGTGAGAATGCTATTCATTGACTACAGCTCAGCGTTCAACACCATCGTGTCCTCAAAGCTCATCACTAAGCTAGGGATCCTGGGACTAAACACCTCCCTCTGCAACTGGATCCTGGACTTCCTGACGGCCGCCCCCAGGTGGTCAGGGTAGGTAGCAACACATCTGCCACGCTGATCCTCAACACTGGAACTCCCCAGGGGTGCGTGCACAGTCCCCTCCTGTACTCCCTGTTCACCCACAACTGCATGGTCAGGCATGACTCCAACACCATCATTAAGTTTGCAGACGACACAACAGTGGTAGGCCTGATCACCGACAACGACGAGACAGCCTATAGGGAGGAGGTCAGAGACCTGGGTGGGTGGTGCCAGAATAACAACCTATCCCTCAATGTAACCAAGACAAAGGAGATAATTGTGGACTACAGGAAAAGGAGGACCAAGCACGCCCCCATTCTCATCGACGGGGCTGTAGTGGAGCAGTTTGAGAGCTTCAAGTTCCTTGGTGTCCACCACAACAACAAACTAGAATGGTCCAAACACACCAAGACAGTCGTGAAGAGGGCACGACAAAGCCTATTCCCCCTCAGGAAACTAAACAGATTTGGCATGGGTCCTGAGATCCTCAAAGGTTCAACAGCCAACATCGAGAGCATCTGACTGGTTGCATCACTGCCTGGTACGGCAATTGCTTGGCCTCTGATCGCAAGGCACTACAGGGGGTAATGCGTACAGTCCAGTACATCACTGGGGCTAAGCTGCCTGCCATCCAGGACCGCTACACCAGGTGGTGTCAGAGGAACGGCCTAAAAATTGTCAAAGACCCCAGCCACCCCAGTCATAGACTGTTCTCTTTACTACTGCATGGCAAGCGGTACCAGAGTGCCAAGTCTAGGACAAAAAGGCTTCTTAACAGTTTTTACCCCCAAGCCATAAGACTCCTGAACAGGTAACCAAATGGGAACCCGGACTATTTGCATTGTGTGCCCCCCAACCCCTCTTTTTACGCTGCTGCTACTCTCTGTTTATCATATATGCATAGTCACTTTAACCATATCTACATGTACATACTACCTCAATCAGCCTGACTAACCGGTCTCTGTATGTAGCCTCGCTACTTTAATAGCCTCGCTACTGTATATAGCCTGTCTTTTTACTGTTGTTTTATTTCTTTACATACCTATTGTTCACCTAACACCTTTTTTGCACTATTGGTTAGAGCCTGTAAGTAAGCATTTCAATGTAAGGTTGTTACAGGAATTAAATTCCTCTGTTTTAATAGCCAATTAAAATGAATCACTCTGTCAATTCATAAGAGTTTGTAAGACCCTTATTTGTATAAAAATTGACAGAGACCAGCCTTTGAACCAGCTGCGTTTATTCTCGTGAGTACTGCCCCTTACACATTTTACCACAGGTTATAAACTGAAAATGACGTCATTAGTTTTAGTACCAGCCCCTGTCATCTCCGCTCTAGTACAATGGCTGTATGGTTCTCACATCGTCTCTCCCTATTAAGATGATATATGACCGAGCCTAGGCCAGCTTGTGTAGATAAGCCTTCTAGCCAGTCTGGCTATAAGTTCATTCATTTCTACCATGGTACAGACAGTCATTGTTCTAATTCTTGATTATATTTGCACACATTATATTCAGTACTAAGATTAAACAGAATTCATACATATACAGTAACATGATAGTATTCTGATTAGTACATATACAGTAACATAATAGTATTCTGATTAGTCAGTCCTGATTGAAATGTATACATAATTAGTCATCATTGATAAAAATTCCCTTAACAAAGGTCTACTAAACCTGTTGTATTCGGCACACGTGACAAATAAACTAATTGATTGATTGATATTTGAAATCTTTCAAATACTTTGAGTGTTTTCTTGAGCCTGCTTGCTGTGACAGATGGGTGGGTGGGGTTTGCACTTTTGGGAATATCCATTTGATTCCTTTGCACCAGGCAAGCTCAATGAAGCCCAGGTATTTCATATATTTAAATTATACCACACCCAGGGTTGTGCCATTCCCTATCGCCATAGTGGCCTCAAGCAAGGCATTTAACACATACACTGCTTGTCATGTATTGTCATGTTGTGTCTTTCTGTCCTTTCCTTTCACCCTGTCTCCCTCTGCTGGTCGTATTAGGTTACCTTTTCTCCCCCGCTTTCCCCCAGCTGTTCCTTGTCTCCTCCTAACTACCCATTCACCCCGTTTCCCACCTGTTCCCTTTTTCCCTCTGATTAGGTCCCTATATCTCTCTCTGTTTCTGCTCCTGTCTTTGTCGGATTCTTGTTTGTTGTGTTTCATGCCTGAACCAGACTATCGTCCTGTTTGCTGTAACCTTGTCCTGTCCTGTCGGAATCTGCCGGTCTGTCTGAACCTACCTATGTTTGGTTATTAAAGAAGCTCTGTTAAGTTAATTCGCTTTTGGGTCCTCATTCACTCACCGTGACACTGCTACAAGGGTTATGCTGTAAGGGCTACTATGTGCTTCTCCCAACCTGTTGTGTTAATAGTGTGTCAGCAGGTTGTGTACTGTGAAGGTAAAAAATGAAAATGTTCTTTATACAAAGGTTTAATACAATGTCATTTGAGTTAACTTTTATTTTGAAAGCATCTTATGAATGATGAATGTGTTATGAAAGTTATGAATGATACAACACTCATAAAAGTGCTATGACCGGTTTCATAAATGTGTTATGTATACCCCCTTCATATCAAGTGTTACTGATTATATGCACATTTTTGCCCAGAGGGATCTCTTTGCGCGGCACTCTTTGGTTTAATACTTCATGTGCATGAGATATCTGGCCACTCCGGGGAAACGGAAGTGCTTGTTAATGATTAAAAATCATTACGTTGAACTGAACCGTCAAAGTTAAGTCATCCGTCAAATTGTTAACTGAAACCGGATTTGATTTCTGAGTTTAACATATTCAAGAAGTCTACATGCAAACAAGAGAAGATATTTCTGAAACCCTACCTTCATATTGTGCTGAGAATAAACCACTTTCTGAAGAGTTTGAAATATATGTATTGGTCAACCAAGGACCTCTAGGGTCCTTGCAGGATACTGCACCTATTCCAATGGATTTCATATGAGATCAGACAGGAGACGGACTGGACAAGAAATCGTCCCAGTCATTTTTAACAAACCTGCCTATTTTTAATCGAGGCACACATTATTAGCTAAATAACGGTACATTTGCGCAAAAACACCAATTTAGACATGCCCGCTTTGCTAAAGATGGACCTGCCCATCGGGCATTTACCCAAACTTACCTATGGCCAGGTAGTTTCTGAGCTCAAACAAAGATAAGAGAAACAGGAAAACAGAACACATAAAACAGTGTAGTTTCCACTTTTAATGACAGTTGAAATGAAGACTCAAGCAGCAAAGGTCTGCTGAAACATTCTGCAGATGACAAGGCACTGCCCAGTACTGTAAGAATTACAATATTCATCCTTGTTTTAATTCTGGCTGGTGGCTTCCAGTCATTCATATAATTTACTGAGAAAAGGCTAGAGGGACACTTACAATCCGTAAGACATCCATCTTTTTACACAACTTGTTTTATTAAAAAATCCAAATGACAAAATAAATCTTTCGAGGCAGGTCTTCGAATCATATTGCTTCAAATGCCATATAATACAAGATTTAGCAAAAGATTGATATACAAAAGAAACTCCTAATCATGGCAGCTACTAGTGTGCATGGCTATACATCATAGCAGATACACTTGGTCTATAAAGAGTCATTCAAATGGACTTAATCAAATCTTACGTAAAAGCAATACTGCTGGGGGTTTCCAAACAAAGATGTCCTTCTCTTAGAAAGACAACCATCTATTTAAATGCTTAAAATTAGAATTAAAAAATGCTAATTTAAATACAGTTTGATGTTCTCTTCATTTGCTGAAAATGCTTAACGGTCCACCTCAAAACAAACAGACCTGCTCTGAAACAATGACACCCAAATAGTGACCAACCATAATGTAATTCAAATTGCAGCTGTCCTGCATCGAGTTGTTATTTAGTTCGTTTTCAGTTTAAAACAGTGTGAGGAATGAATCAATTAAAAATAACTTGTAAAGGATACTCAATAAAACACCCTCCATCTATAATAAAATTGATCACTTTAAACTGTTCTATTAAATATCTCCCTTATTACCTGTTGCACTTATTTCATTACTTGTAATGTAATTTCTGCACCATTATTCAAATGCATTGCGCTGTACTTTTTTGTTGTTGTTGCTCTTTGATATGTATACTGGTCTTGTTTGGGTAGAAGGCACTGTAGCTTGTGTAAGGCAGTGTCTGCAGTCTAGAATGAATGGACCAAGTATGGCACCGCTGTGGGGCCTATAGCAGTTGCAAACAAGATGCATCACATGCACTCAAACTCGTCTATACGCTGCTTGGTGTTGCCCGACCGAATCTGCCGGAGGGTCTTGTACTTGTCCCGTCCCGCTTTCACATTATCTGCGTGGATGATGTCATTTGCGGTTTTCTTGGTCTCATCCCGAGCGATGGCCAACTCCGAGCTCAAAGCCTGGTAGAGGAAACATAACATTACGGCCATGTCTCACTATGGCACACACAACAACACAGGCATAACATGATACATTTCTAAGCCCCATTCTTGTGATCTCTACACTTTCATAAACAGTGATAGAACCATTATAAACATCTGTCTCCAGTGCTGGGGGGGATTTGATGTGGGCAGCAGCCACAGTCGGTCACTCACCTGCAGGTGTTGCTGTACACGCTCGTTCTTCTCGGCTTCGGTCATGCGCTCCTCCTCGCTGCGGTCTTTGTGGGAGATACCACCTGTGAACTCGGCGCTGGCCTGGTCGCTGGTCTCGTCGTTCTCGTCATGCTCGTTCTCGGCCTGCATAGGCTCCTGTATGTGGGACGCCATGATTTTGCTCTTCAGCTCCTCTTTGGTCTTCTCCAGGTCCTCCTGTACCATGCAGGCCTAGAGGGGGCAGCCACTCATGTTAATGACTCATGGTATGAACTGATTCAGGAGAAGGAATATCAATAGGTTATGTGATACATAAAAAACGGGTGAACTTCAGGTGAACTACAGTGTCAGCTATCAGGTTTAGCCGAGTTCAGTATAATATCCATAAAGGATTTTGTTTCACCATAGCACAGTGTTGGCCAGTGTTTCACCTGTCTGGTTCTGTTTTCCCCAGCTGAAGGAATACACTATATATAAAGAAGTATGTGGACACCCCTTCAAATTAGTGGATTCGGCTATTTCAGTGCACCTGTTGCTGACAGGTGTATAAAATTGAGCACACAGCCATGCAATCTCCACAGACAAACATTGGCAGCAGAATGGCCTTACTGAGTAGTTCAGTGACTTTCAACGTGGCACCGTCATAGGATGCCACATTTCCAATAAGTGAGTTTGTTACATTTCTGCCCTGCTAGTGCTGCCCCGGTCAACTGTAAGTGCTGTTATTGTGAAGTGGAAGGGTCTAGGAGCAACAACGGCTCAGCTGCTAAGTGGTAGGCCACACAAGCTCACAGATCGGGACCTCCGAGGGCTGAAGCATGTAGAGTGTAAAAATCGTCTGTCCTCGATAAGAACACTCACTATCGAGTTCCAAACTGCCCCTGGAAGCAACGTCAGCATAATAACTGTTCTTCGGGAGCTTAATGAAATAGGTTTCCATACCCGAGCAGCCGCACACAAGCCTAAGATCACTATGCGCAATGCCAAAGTATTGGCTGGAGTGGTTTAATGCTTGCTGCCATTGGACTCTGGAGCAGTGGAAACAAGTTTTCTGGAGTGATTAATCACACTTCACCATCTGGCAGTCAGACAGACAAATCTGGGTTTGGCGGATGCCAGGAGAACGCTACCTGCCCTAATACATAGTGCCAACTGTAAAGTTTGGTGGAGGAGGAATAATGGTCTGGGGCTGTTTTTCATGGTTTGGGCTAGGACCCTTAGTTCCAGTGAAGGGAAATCTTAACGCTACAGCATACAATTACATTCTAGACGATTCTGTGCTTCCAACTTTGTGGCAACAGTTTGGGGAATGACCTTTCCTGTTTCAGCATTACAATGCCCCCATGCACAAAGCGAGGTCCATACAGAAATGGTTTGTCGAGATCGATGTGGAAGAACTTGACTGGCTTGCACAGAGCCCTGACCTCAACCCCAGTGAACACCTTTGGGATGAATTGGAACACCGACTGCGAGCCAGGCCTAATCGCCCAACATCAGTGCCCGACCTCACTAATGCTCTTATGGCAGAATGGAAGCAAGTCGCCGCAGCAATGATCCAACATCTAGTGGAAAGCCTTCCCAGAAGAGTGGAGGCTGTTATAGCAGCAAATGGAGGACCAACTACATATTAATAACCATGATTTTGGAATGAGATGTTCGACGAACAGATGTCCACATACTTTTGGTCATGTTGTGTATAATGACCTCTATAAGATTATACAGTTATACAGTCCAAAATATACATTAATATCCTGTGTGACAGTATGGTGCACCAATCAGCTCATAAATCTTTCAGATTAAAATGTGGGGGGGGGGGGGGGGGGGGGGGTAGATCTACCTGCCATTTAGATTAGCATTCTTTCAAATGTGAAAATAGGTCAGATATAACAATGGGGTGAGATAAATCCTCCCAGGCAAACAGGATTTCCCTAGTGTAAAGACAGAGAGAAACCATCCCTTCCAGCCAGGCCCACAGCTTGAGTCACCATGCACACAGGGGGAGAGAAGAGGAGGGGCCCCTCCAATGGAGCAATTCCCTCCACCAGAGGGCTCAGACGCGCCAATAGCGTTTACTGGATGATTGCATTTAGCACCTTCTGAACAGAGTCTCATCCATGATGTAGAATCGTGTGATTTTTTGGGTCAGTCAGACGATTACAGCGGGTGGTCCCTTAAACACAGCACACTGAACAATCAGAGACAAACGCTAGATCCACATTCGGTGCTGTGCGCACACACTGCACCGATTGTCGTTCTGCTGTTTGTTTGCAGTTCGTTCGGCAAGGTGTGCTTTAAGGACCATCCCTGCCGGTGGGCGTCTCTGACTGCCGTCATTTTGCACTCATTTTGCAAATTACGACTGGCACTCTGTTCAGAGATGCTAGTACTCTCGGCTGACAAAAGCTACCAGTGTGTCCGTGCCTGAAGTACGGTCTGCATGGTGACATTGGATGTAGTTGTAGTTAATGACACATGGGGACTAAACCATTTGAGAAGGTGGGGGAGGTCAGAGTGAATGAGGAGAGCAGTAGCTAAGACCACACCTTCTGTTGCCACTGCGTTGCCTCATCCTCCTTCCTCTGCTTGGCGTCCTCCAGTAGGGAGATCTTTGAGGTAAGCTCAGCCAGTTCCGTGGCCTGTGAGAAAAATAGGTTATTTTCACTTTCTTTCTTAGCTATCATGATAATACATGTTTCTGTACAATACAAACAATTATTTATTTGTTTTATTCCAAAAAATTAACTACAGTAATTAACAATCATCACATTACTCAGTAGCTCATCACTCTGTAGCACAATGCTACATGCTGACACTGCGTGTGCTGTTGATGAATGTGTGTAATATGTGGGTAACTTGCCAAGTGTTCCTGGTTTTTCATCTGGTTCTCAGACTGCTGGAGCAGGGCAGTCTTGGCCTCCTCAGCCATCCTGCGCTCCTTCTCCAGACGCTCCGCCTCCTCCTGAGCACGCTTCCTCTCATGCTCCAATTCCAGAGCCTTCCGCGTCTGTTCCTCCAACTCTGCACACACACAGTAATGATGATAATAGACAGAATGGACTACGTGTACTGTAGCTTTCATTAAGTCTCTCTTGTAAAATGGAATTTCTCTCAACAAGACTAAGTTCCTTAAATAAAGGTTACATTAGGTCTTACAGTGCTTCACAGTGTGTTGGTTGTATTTAGACAATAATCAATAATAAGCAATGAACAATCACTCTCTTATAAGACTCTAAGCTTTAAGAGAAAAGATAATAGGTTTTCTCTTATTTATTCATACTACAGCAATAGGGGGTTTCCAACCTTGCTGAGCTTTTTTCGTCTGTTCCTCAATCTGTTTCAGTTTCTCCATAAGATCCTCCTTCTCCTTTTCAATCTTTTCCTTTTCTTTTTCAGCAAGTTCTCTCTTCTTCTTTTCATTCTCCAGCAGTGCCCTGGTGGACAGAGGCCGTAGAGTAAACAGGGAGATAGAAGGGAGGGAACATGGACAATTTCCTAACATTTTCAAGCCTTCTTTATCAGACAATAGGCCAACCTAAACATTAGCTAAAGAGATCTGTCAATGTTCTGATGGCTACTGAAGTTAGAGGGACTTTAGTAAGAAGAAGTAATAATGTCTGGCCAGTGGCCACTATTTTCCACCCACAACAGACTGCTGTGATTTTAATGTTAGAAATTATCAATTGATGCTCTTCATGTTCACCTTTCTTTTTGAGCATTACTGTTGGGCAGATACAAGGATGATACAAAGACAGAGGCTGGAGTAACAACGGGTCTCTGAAGTCTTGAAATAGTCTTGTAAGCAGTAACTACAGTGCGGTGGTGATACTGACCTCTCCATCTTCTTGTGGTTCTTCTCCTCTCTGGCCTGGGCCTTCATCTGCTGTACCTCAATGGTGTCTGGTTTGCGGCGACGCATATACAGCTCATGATTGCCCATGCAGAGTGCCAGGATGCGCTTGTTGATACGCAGTCGTGGAGCATAGAATACAAAGTCCTAGGAAAGAAAGTATGTGTGAGTACCCGTAATCTTTAAAAAAATAATAATTATGGCAACAATAATAATTTCTCTCCCTAGTAAATACTTTATAACTTTATCAAATCAAAGTTTATACAGTTTAGCAGATGCAAGATTCATGTTTCTACTTACCCAGAGTCAGATGAACTCATGGATACCATTTGTATGCCTCTGCATGCAGTAGAAAGGAAGTTAGAGGTAGTTTTGCATATGCTAGCATATCTGTAGACTTCCCGTTGTTGCGCTAACGCTAATTAGCATTGGCTCGCTAAACTACCTCTAACTTCCTTCATACTGCACACATAGAAATAAAATGAGTATCCACGAGTTCATCTGACTCTGGGCGCATCTGACTCTGCCATAATCTCACAGTATTCCATTAACCATGAGTACAGAGAGGACATTGGTGGTACATACTGGTGCTTTCTTGTCAATGGGTTTGATAACAAACTTCTTGTCATTGAAGGAAATATTCCTGATTTCACTCCATGGGAATCCAATTTTAGGTGTCATCCTGTTGAGGCAAAAATGTGATATCAACACATTGATATTTGCGTTCTCATTTACACTTTGTCACAATCATAAAACAACCATTGGACCAGAGTTTGTACGGCATATGTATAACAGCTTTCAGTCCCATATGTGTGAGTACCCCTGTTGAGTACATTTTCTACATGAGTCACTCACTTATCATTCTGTTCGTAAATGTTGAGTCCCAGGGCGTCCACTCCTAACCATAGCTCTGATCCTTTCTTGTTCTTGATGCTGAAGTAGTTGACACCGTACATCTCCAGGTCCTGAGCGATCTTCAGGTACTCCATCATTGAGTCCTCTCTGTGTGGGTATAACAAATCAAGTCATTAAGCACAGAAGGAACACAAGCTGTTAAGTTATTAAAATACTACCAGCAAGGTAGCTGCCAAAATAATTCTCAATAAGAGCTGATTGTCAAGATGCTTCAAAATCACAGCATATGCTTTCACATACTCAAGCTCTGAGTGCAAATCTATTCACTCTATGAGAGAAGCTAAAGCAATTTTCCACATGGTATGTTGTACTGTAAAGAGAGATATAGAACTTTCAATTGAAACCAACAGCTGCAGATTTTTTTTTAGGCCAGGAACAACAGAACTAGGAGGGGTAAGTAATGTGTGTGTCTGTGTGTGTGTTTCACTACCTGAGCATGCCCTTGTGTTCCTCATGCCACACCTGGATCCTCTCCTCCCACTGCTCCTTGTTGAGCTTGTGCTGGTCCAGGACTCTAAAAAAGAGAACATTACATTACACCATAAAAACATGACACCATCAAAAACTGTAGGCCATCATAGACTGTTTACGGTAAAGAGAGTATGGAGGTCCAATCAAAAGGTGTTATGTAAACTCTAGAGATGGTGGAGGCCTTACCTCTGAGGCAGCAGTTTGTCACTGGACAGGTATCCTGTCGAGTGGATGTCCTTGTTGTAGTCAGCATACTTGGCCTGTACGGCGTAGGAGGCCAGCAGCACAGCAGTCTCCGGGGGGCAGTAAATGTCATCGTTGAGGATCCCCTCCTTCACCTGCAAGAAGAACAGCCTCTGGGTGGCCTCCTGGATCAGCTCCTCTGACACGTCCTCAGGGAAGAACTTTCCGCGGAACTTGAACAGTAGTGGACTTTCCTTCCTCACATCCTGGGCAGTCACCTAGGGTCAGGGGTCATACAGCTGAGTGAAGGCACCAGGAGCAGTTTCTCTTTTACCTACACTCTTAGAATTAGTGGTGACTAGAGGAACCCCAGAGATCCTAAAGTAACCCCTGGAGTTCCTCAGAGAACCATTGCTAGTCAATGGTTCATATTTGCACCTTCGATTAGTTGAGGGGTTCTTGGAGGAACCATTATGGATTCAATGTAGCAACAGGTTCCTGGATAAACCCTGGAGTGGAGGCGTGGCTTAGTAGGGTTGTGGCTTTAAGATATTTTTGGCTATCCGTTAGAGTAAATGTCATTCCTGTTAATGTGATGACAATACAACAGAAAAGATTAAGGTTGAACACTGACAGTTTTGTTGCTTCAATGAGGCTAACACAGATGTATGAGTTCCTTAAGAGCCTATGCAAATCCGAAAGTTGGAATAGTTTCCACTATATTACTGTATGTAATCAGCAATGTTAATATCATTAATATTATATTAGAATATGTAATATGCATAAATATTCAAGGAACATTTTAATATGCAGTGTATACAAACTTAAGACGATGAACAGGAATGACATTTAACCTAACGAGTGACCAAAAACAACTATCTGAAAGCAACGCCTACAATAAGCCACGCCTCCAATCTGATAGGCTGCCACCTCTACAATATATTATCAAAAAGGTTCAGGTTTGACCTTTACACAGGGGTTCCTTGAGGAACCTTTGTCAACTGGAAATGTTCCGCCGGGGTGGCAACCCAAAAAGTTTTTTCCGGGCACGTTTACTTTTAAGAGTGTAAGGTGGCATAGAAGCATTGTTCACTATATCCTTGTTCAAATGGAGGCACTCACCTTCTTATTAAGCTTGAGCCAGGTTGAGAAACCTTTTGTATCCTGGTACTGCAGTCCGAAGAACCACACCTCCCGCAGTCCGATTGTCTTCACAACCTTAGAGCACAATTTTTTTTTTTATGTAAGCTAGCTCTCAACAGGGGTTAATTATGTTAAATTGTCTGTGAAAACAGTGTTATGCGACATTCTTGTTTCATGTCAGGTTTTAATTTACTGTTGGTAATGGTGCATGATGGTTGAGTCATTAATTGAAAAGAATATGACGATCTAATAGTCTTTAGTTTAGTCTTTCTATAGAGTTATATTAAAGCACTTTTACTGAAGTATGAATACAGAATCATCTTCGCTTAGTGCATAGATATTCTACTTATCTTTTACATTTTATATTTCATTTTCAGTTTCAAACTAACACTGTATCAAATAACCATTTCTAAGCTAAACCTAACGGCCAAAATAATACAGTTGGCAGCCATTTCCTAAGAGTAATTGCGTGGACCTACGTGTAGAAGAGCAGTTTAAACTTTATCAACATAACTTAACTCTTCATCTTCTACCCTAGACACTGGTACTCTTTTTTTGTTATATGAGTAGATCATCCCTCTCTCACACACACAAACAAACAGAGGCTTTAGATCCAATATGCTAACTTGTGAAAGGCACCCATTTTATGTATTACGACAATCATAACCAGATTGAAATAAGAATTAAGTCACATATTAAACTTAGTGCTTCAGCATTGTTGCCCCATACGGCTCTCTTTCTGATTGCCTGAGTAAAAATAGAGGGGAAACTCTGTAATCTTATCTAATGGTTGTGGAGTGAGTCATCCAGTCCCCTGCCCAGAATGCCCACTACATCAAATGCCACTTAGAGGGGTCTGTGGCTGTCCTGACACAGATATGTCTGGACAGCAAAGTCCACGTTAAGTTTAAAAATTCAGAATAATAAAAGTAATAGAAACAAATAAAAAATATATGTGTGATTATAAGCATTAAGTGAGATAGGGACAGCAGCCAAAATACAATTGGTGATGGAGTGACTCTGCTAAAACGATAGAGACGTAATCTTAAGCCGGGCTGGCCTGCCATACAGCCATGGCAAGTTTGTGTCTAAGAGAGCCACTTTAACACTGGTGGGACCCAAACGGCTTGCCAAACACCAACCTCTCCTCTCTCCTCTCCTCACACAGACAGGCATCGTAGAACAGCTTGAGACGGCTAGGGACTGATGACCACTCAAGGAGGAGACACATCTGCTGTGTAAATAGCCTTGGGGAGGAGTTGGTGGGGGTGTTTCCCATATAGAAGACAGTGTTTAAACACACTACCACTGCCTGCAAATCATCCAGTTCTACACAGTCATCTGATTTGATTTAGCCGCCCTTGAGTTGAGATGGGTTAGCTTAGGGTGGGTAGGGAGTTTAATGGCAAATCCAAAGCACCGCTACAACGTGTAATATTTTACAGCGAACACTGCAGCAGAAGCGAACGCGTTCCTCCACTACCCTTTCCTCCACGTGAGGCTACAATAAGTCGAGTTTCCCCAGGAGGCTGTGAAGCCAGCTGTAGCCTATTGCATGATTCTGTTTATGAGTTGGGTTATTCCAAAATGTGAAACAATGCTGTGTATGTTAACTATTGCTTGATTGTGTTTATGAGTCTGTTATTAAATGTGTATGTTCACTGCTTTTCATTAAATCATGTACAGTACCAGTCAAAGTTCGGACACACCAACTCATTTAAGGGTTTTTCTTTATTTTTACTATTTTCTACATTGTATAATAATATTGAAGACATCAACACTTTGAAATAACACATATGGAATCATGTAGTAACCAAAAATGTGTTAAACAAATCTAAATATATGTTGTATTTGAGATTATTCAAAGTAGCCACCCTTTGCCTTGATGACAGCGTTGCACACTCTTGGCATTCTCTCAACCAGATTCACCTGGAATGCTTTTCCAACAGTCTTGAAGGAATTGCCACATATGCTGAGCACTTGTTGGCTGCTTTTCCTTCAGTCTGCGGTCACTATCTCAATTGGGTTGAGATCAGGCGCCAGGTCATCTGACGCAGCACTCCATCACTCTCCTTCTTGGTCAAATAGCCCTTACACAGCCTGGAGGTGTGTTGGTTCATTGTCCTGTTGAAAAACAAATGATAGTCCCACTAAGCGCAAACCAGGTGGGATGGCGTATCGCTGCAGAATGCTGTGGTAGGCATGCTGGTTAAGTGTGCCTTGAATTCTAAATAAATCACAGACAGTGTCACCAGCAAAGCACACCCACACCATCTCACCTCCTCCTCCATGCTTCTTGGTGGGAACCACACATGCGGAGATCATCCGTTCGCCTACTCTGCGTTCAAAAATCTCTCATTTGGACTCATCAGACAAAAGGACAGATTTCCACTGGTCTAATGTCCATTGCTCGTGTTTCTTGGCCCAAGTAAGTCTCTTCTTCTTATTGCAGTATTCGACCATGAAGGCCTGATTCACGCAGTCTCCTCTGAACAGTTGATGTTGAGATGTGTCTGTCACTTGAACTCTGTGAAGCATTTATTTTGTCTGCAATCTGAGGTGCAGTTAACTCTAATGAACTTATCCTCTGCAGCAGAGGTAACTCTGGGTCTTCCTTTCCTGTGATGGTCCTCATGAGAGCCAGTTTCATCATAGTGCTTGAAGGTTTTTTTTTGCATTTGAAGAAACTTTCAAAGTTCTTGAAATTTTCTGGATTGAATGACATTGATGTCATTTCTCTTTGCTTATTTGAGCTGTTCTTGACATAATACGGACTTGGTCTTTTACCAAACAGGGATATCGTCTGTATACCACCACTACCTTGTCACAACACAACTGATTGTTTCAAACGCATTAAGAAGGGAAGGAATTCCACAAATTAACTTTTAACAAAACACACCTGTTCATTGAATTAAATAAGAATTTGTTCTTAACTGACTTGCCTAGTAAAATAAAGCTTAAATTAAATTAAAAATGCATTCCTGGTGACTACCTCATGAAGCTCATTGAAAGAATGCTAAGAGTGTGCAAAGCTGTCATCAAGGCAAAGGGTGGCAACTTTGAAGAATCTCAAATCTAAAATATATTTTGATTTGTTTCACACTTTTTTGGTTACTACATGATCCCATATGGGTTATTTCATGGTTTTGATGTCTTCATAATTATTCTACAATGTAGAAAATAGTAAACATAAAGAAAAACCCTGGGATGAGTAGGTGTCCAAACTTTTGACTGGTACTGTAGATATAAATACATAAATAATAAAAATCTTCAGGAGCCCCCCAAAAATGTTTTGCTCTCGGGCCTATGCCATAGCGAACAGCTTGACACAATGAGAAGAACAGCGAGATAGTGAGAGTTCCGAGAAAAATAAACCATTCACTCCAGTCCCACAACTGGGCTTCCAGTCCCCAACTTTCAATTTATACTGATTAGCATTAGAAGAAAAGCACCACAAGAACATGTCATTTGCCACTGAGGAGGCAAAACCGTTAGCATGTTTCAGCAGAGCAAGCATTGTTCTTACCTGGTCGAAGAGTTGCTTTCCCGTTGTGTTGGGCTGGATGGCAAACTCCAACTCTGCATCCATCGTGGTAACTCGCACACTAATCTGTTGAAGAAACCAAAATGAGTTAGTACGCTGTTACTGACAACCAGTGAATTCCATTTAAAAAAAGTTACTTGACAACCAGTGAATTCCATTTTAAAAAAGGTACATGTGTCGTCGGTGTACCTAATTTACAACAAATGTGATTATCGAGTTAGATGCCTCTGAGAATTCGAGATTGAGAATCAATAGCATGTTGGAGCAGACTACATTGATTAGAGACTGTTAGAGTTACTTACTTATGATTTATGCTAATAAATATATACATGTATGTACATTTATATGCAAAATTTCGTTTTGGGATTGATCAAAAGGGAATAGGTCTCATAAGCATTAGAATGAACCCTCATTCTATGACCGGAGGCAGTAGAGTTTCACAGCAGGGTAGGAGGCATATGGCCCACAACTTGGGCCAGGCATATGAGCACACTAACTTGGCAAAATCTTTATTTTATTAAACATTTTGGCAGTGTAATTTATAATTGTCTACATCTCATGAAATATTTATGGTTATAGCAGGGTGGACACACATACTTTCAGAAAAAATATGGTGCTTATGTGGGTTGTCAGATATGTTTAATCCAAAATGTCAGTGGTTTGTAAACTGATAACTACTGAACATATTACCAAAGAGCAGGCAGCAAAGGCATCATAGTACGTTAGGTTCCAAATACTGCTTTCATCAGGCGGTAAGCAAAAGCCATAATACAACAATTTAGGCTGACATTCATCTAGTTTTTCTAGACAGTTGGGTTGCTTCCGGCAATGTTCCAATGCTCCAGTGCCATTGCCTAGCTTACATTGTTCCCAGGTCTGGGATATCTGAGACTAACACTCAACCATTACTTTTTTCAAAGCAGTGTGAAAAATGTTTGTCTTTATTTGAGAGCTGTTGCATGTCCATACTACTCTATTAAATTTTCTTTGGGTATACTCCTTTGAGACGTAATATGCATGTTCATTTCAACTCCCTTACTCACTAGAGAGGGGAGGGTGGGGCAGACAATTACAATGTTTCAAAGATGTACAATGTGGGAGAGAGGCCATTTTCCGTGCCTGGTACAGATGATTGCACAAGGGGAGGTGCTAGACTAAAAATGATTGATCAGCCTCAAACCCTGGAAAAAACAATTGCAGGAAACCCGCTGAGGGAGACAGTGCACCAATTCCTGCCCCAATGAGGTATTATTAGCTTATATTGGAAAAAGAGGCACACTGACTTCACAGAAACCAAAGGGGAAATAAATATTTTTATCTCAATGATGCGATAAAACCTGTCTACTACACTAACAGAATTTTAAACAGAATTTAATCGGAGTAGATTTGACACAGAAATAAAAACTTCCTACAGTTACTATACTAATACTGTGTCAAATTAAATAGTTTTGCATCTGGCAATAGTGATGAGTATATCTCTCTAAATGTAGCAGAAATACTTTGGGGGTTTTAGCATGCTAAGTGAACATGTTGTCCCCCAGCTCACTCTCTCTCTCTACCGAGCTGCTTCACTACAGGAAGTAACCACATCCTCTGGTAGCTGGGCCTCGCAAAGCGAAGGTGGCCCGCCCAACATGGAGCTCACTGACATTACATCCTGTAATGCATCACATTGCTGCTTGCCTGCCTTTCTCTCAGAGTTAACGTGTGCTCAGTGATTGCACCAGCACAATTTCTCTTTTTGATTTCTTAACATCCATACACACGTGCATGCAAAAAGGACTTGTAGCTCTCTATCGCACTGTTTTGCCCTCATATGACATTTACTGTAGGCCTATGCGTAATTATGATAAAAAGTTGCTCTTAGACTGTTCTAGTGACACGATAATAACGTGATCATTTTGTAATTGCAAGTTCTGCCATTTTTGTAATTACAAAAGTGGAATTAGGAAAAGTGGCCTTATTTCTAGAATGATTTATATAACAGCAGGCATACAAAACCTGATGAGCTAGCCATCATGGATACCTCAGTCTTTAGACCACAACATCATGGCCCAACACTCACAGCAGTTTTACAGCCAGTATGAATTAGAAACAAATGGAATATGCCCATAAAAGGAATGCAACAAAATGAGTGTATGCTGCCTGCCTCGTGGTATACAAGCTTCCTCCTGCTGTGCACCCTAAACATATTTCCATCCCACGCTGTGAGTGATTAATAACGCTATATTGACATGGCTCCATGTTCAGTCCTCTCAGAGATGACATGAGTGTGTGTGTGTGTGGGGGGGGGGGGGAATAACTGAGCAGAGCAGGGCTGAGGCCCACGCCTGAGCTGAGCCACAATGGCATGCTTTATTTCCCAGCTGTGTGGCTGATTAGGGCTGCGTTCTTTCCCCTTTGTGTCAGCAGGCCCCATTTGCTGGTCAGTCCACTTGCCACCCTGCCACTTCCTGTCATCACCGGCAGCACAGAGCAGACTGGAGTGGCTGGACTGATGCGGCCCACAGAGTAGAGGGCTGTAGAGTAGAGCTGTGACTGGACCGAGGCCTGTAGGAGCTAACTACTATGAACATTAACCTCATTTAGGCTTCACAAATGACTCAGACACATCCAGCCATCTACAAGTAATTAGTACAAACATTTAACATGGTTGGTTCTCAAACAAATTCTATGCCACTCAACAGTGCATAGTTGAGTTCCTTGTTTTCTTAAAATGTATGACTAAACAAGATCTGAACACATCTCAAAGGTGTTATCTAATGTTGTAGGGGAGAGATTAATAAATCAACTTTTTATTTCACACAAAATGAAGGCCCAGTTTTCTAGGGAGTGGTAGGCTGAATGTTTCATTTCCTCTTTCCATATTCCGGCAACTTCTACCAGTGAAATTAAGCTTTATGTGCACTTGCAGGCTATACCAATAACTTATGTTTGTAAACAAGTTAGGGCCTATATCTGTCTATTGCCATTGTCACGTTTCCCAATAACCAACCAAAATCGTTGCTCAACATAAAAAGGTAACTAACAAATGAGTCACTGACAAACAAAACAAAACCAGGTGGGGGTTTAAAATGGGTTCTGAAAGGCATCCACTGAATGCTGACCAATCAACCTCGACTAGGGTCTTAAATATACACCCACAATGGACGCTCCCGTAGATTTGCTTGATAAACTAAAGGAAAAGAACACACGCCAACTTAGGTTAGGGAGTGAAAATAAACATCAATCAAACCAAATGGCAAAAAAATAAAAGATGTCGCATTAAACTTGAAGCAGGAGTGTTAAACAGCAGTCTAGCTTTTTCAACATCTCTCGTGCCAACTGGAACACTGGCTTTGCCGCTTTTAAATATCACCTGTGCCAGCAGGTGATTAACGAGGTGCAACACATCCTGACCAACAAGGATGATTCCAATCAGGGCAAGCCACAAACTCGAAGTCGAAATTCCAAAGCCTATAACATCTTCCCCCTTAAGACAGAAAAAAACTCCCATTTCACAACCTTCTCTAATATAAACCCGGTATTTGCTGCCAGTCTATTGTACAAGACAAAACAGGCACAAAAAAATGCTATATTATATTTTTCATATTTGTAAATATATATATATATATATATATATATATATATATATATATATATATATATATATAATAGCTGCCTAAAACTCAAAAGTTTTGAGAACAGAGGGAAAATCTCGATCTGTGTACCTTCCTAGTACTCATCCCATTGGGACAAGCCCAACCAAAACAAAAATAATACAGCAAAACGTGTAGTCAAAACAAAAGCCAGGATACACATTGGCTAAACACAAAACAAAACGTATGACTGCCAACCCTTGAAAAACAAAATCAACAACAAAGTTGTCCTTACTACGCATTTCAAGGGGAAACTCCCACAATATCCGTAGTAAATTTCCTCTCAGGATTTTCATCATTTCAATTGCCTCAGGGAAACGAGTGGCAGCACACATAACGGTTACAAGAAAATGGTGACCACTCTTTGTTTTTGGAAAAGGACCAACACCGTCCACCAGAACCCTGCTGAAGGTTAATCAAAAGCAGGAATAGGCTGCAAAGATGCAACTGGCACCTTTGCAGCTTACAGTTTGGTTTGGTTTGCCTGTGAGCTGGCAAATGTGACAAGATTTACAATAAGCCACAGCATCCCATTTCAGATCAGAAGAAGTTACACAAGATACGGTCATACATCTTGTTGACCCCAAGATGGCCTGCCATACTACCACCGTCAGCCAACCTCAGTATCTCTTGTCGACAATTTGAAATACACTGAGCCAATCGTCTTGCCCGGTTTTGGCGTGGGAATGCCATTTTCTCATCAGAATACCATCTCTGTCAAAGTAACCCACACAAACTTCATCAAACTCCTCCTCTGGACGTATCTCAGCAAAAAAAGGAGTGAGGAAAACATCTTTACTATATTCAGCAATCAGCTGCTTCCTAGACATTGAAGTGTCAACTGTATGGACCCTCTCTCTTTCAGAGGTCCTACAAACTTGCTCAACTTTAGGGTTTTCAAAGGAGAGGTCAGCTCAGGAGGTATAGCGAAATCAGGACCACACATAAACGTCTCAGACAGATCAAACATGGTGGGATCACTGACATCCTCCTGAACACTAGACTTGCTCTTGGCAATCTTGTTTGACATAACACATATAACCACACATGCTGGAAACACTCTAGGGTACATTTCTGATAACCCATCAGGTTCCTCTACACTTGGTTCCTTCATAAATAACAGGATTTATTAGCCACTTTAAACAATGCCACTTAATATAATGTTTACATACCCTACATTACTCATCTCGTATGCATTTCTATATACTGTACTCTATATCATCTAATGCATCTTTATGTAATACATGTAATACTAGCCACTTTAAACTATGCCACTTTGTTTACATACCCCACATTACTCATCTCATATACTATACTCGATACCATCTACTGCATCTTGCCTATGCCGTTCTGTACCATCACTCATTCATATATCTTTATGTACATATTCTTTATGCCTTTACACTTGTGTGTATAAGGTAGTAGTTTTGGAATTGTTAGGTTAGATTACTCGTTGGTTCTTACTGCATTGCGGAACTAGAAGCACAAGCATTTCGCTACACTCACATTAACATCTGCTAACCATGTGTATGTGACAAATAACATTTGATTTGATTTGGATTTGGCAAAACCTTCCCTCAAGCCAAATCGTTGCCCAAAATGAAAGAGACCCTCTTCACCAGTATGCTAGGCCTCACTCCAACGATAACGGACCCAGTAACAATAACAGACTCGAGTTCCACATTATACAAAGGAACTTCCATGCAACCCATCTTCATGCCTTGAACGAACACACTGTAACAAGTTGCTCAAGTGTCAGACAAAGGCAACACACCCTCCAAATATAAAAGGTTGGACTGCCCCAGTGTCTCGCAGAAGACGGGCTGCCCAACCTTTTATTTTGGAGGGTGTTTTGTCTTTGTCTGACACTTCAGCAACTGGTTACACATACAGTATAATCCAAAACCTTGTTTAGGCGATAAACCAGTCCCAGCCAGAGACCTAACGGGCTGGAGTGATCCCACAAAAAGAAACAGTTTCTCTCTCATTTTTCTGTTTCAACTTAGGACACAGAGACAATGTGTCCTTTGTCACGGCAGTAGTGACAAACTGGCAGATACAAAGCACAAGTTTTCTGCCTTGTCTTTGGGCACTGCAGAAAATACTTAAACCTCACAGAGGGAGGTGACTCTAGATTGCTTTTTGTGTAGGAATAACTACTGGGCGCTTTGTTTGTGAAGGTAGTTTTATGTGTCAACACAAACTCATCTGCAAGGACTGCATCTTTCTCAAGAGTCAGATCCTTGTGCTCATAAATGTAGGTAGCAACCCTTTCGTGAAGGCAATTCTTGAACTACTTGAGTGGTAGGAGTGCCTTTAACTCTTGAAGGACCTTGACCTCTTGAGAACGACACCAATGATCAAAAATAAATGCTGGTTCCCTTGAGAATTAAACATGGCTTTTGAATGTCTTTCGTAATTTACTGATCTGTTGTCTGTATGCCTCTGGGACCAACTCAAAAGCCAGAAGGATAGCAGCTTTAACAGTGTCATAATCTGAACTCTGATCAAGAGATACACCGTACACTTTCAGAGATTTCCCCACAAAAACACTTTGTAGAGGAGGACCAGTTATTGCGCTGCCATTCTAGCGACGTGGCATTCCACTCATAGTAGAATATACCTTCACCTCCTTTTCCTTGAAAGGCGATACAAGCCGACCAAGATCAAACTCTGTTGAGGGTGGAGGATCATGGCCTGACTTGATTGTGAGGGCATCCACTTCTGGTGCTGCTTTGGTGGCCAACAGTTCTATCTGTTTTAACTGAATGGTGTGCTCGAACTCTAATCTCTGTTGCTTCAATCTTGCCTTTAGTTCTACCTCTCACAGTTGCACCTCTACGGGGTGTATTCCACCATCCGTAGGACCCTTCTCATCATCCTCCCTCTCCACGAGGATTTCCTCTTCCACTAAAACAGTAGTGATTAACTCTTTGACTAGTGCTTTTGAATCGGCAATTGCCACTGTCACATAATGCTTTGCAATGATGAGCAGATTCCCCTTTGTACATTTTATCCAGTACCTCCCAAGTAGGGTTGCCCACAAATGCTTGCAAATAAAAGTCCATATTTATTTTTATTTACAGTATGAGTTTTTATGCAACTTTCCACTGATTTCACCAATTTTATAACCCATCTGAGTGGTTGTCAGTGACAAACCCTACAACAAAAGTGTATTTTGAAAACTCAAATATCTGGGCACAGTAACACTTCAGAGGTGATTGGAGTGACTACCATACTCATAGGAAACAATGATCCTTCCTGGCTGAGCCCCCATTTTGTTAAGTTCCCCAATAACCAACCAAAAATCATCGCTCAACATGAAAAGGGAACTAACAAATGAATCACTCACAAACAAACCGAAACCAAGTGGAGTTTTAAAATGGATTCTGAAAGGCATCCATGGGGGTACCTACTGAATGCTGGCCAAGCAAACTAAATCAATGGTTCCCAAACAGGGGTACTAAGACCCATGGGGTTATTTGGCCTATCTACAGAAGGTACTTGAGAAGACTCGTGACCATAGGCTTACTGGTAAAATGCACATGAGGGGGTACTTCAGGCAGACCAAAGTGTTGTTGCTGGTACAGTAACTGAAAAAGGTTGGGAACCACTGCCCTAAATCATACCACTTTTATATTTTCTCTAAACACTATACTTTATTTTCCCAGTCAACCAAACGAACTGCTTAACATGGCATAGCCTACTGATTAGATATTATTTCGTTGTGTAGTTCAGGCCTACAGGTCCTTGGCTACCAGTCAAGGGTTGTTAAGAAGAGCCTTTCCTGGGTAAAAATAGTTCATCTCACACAGGAAAAAAATAACTACGAATGGGCAGTTCTGCCTGGTAAGGGTGTGTATCGCATGGCTAGAGCTCAGAACACTTCTCACACACTAGTATTAGAACAGCAGCAAAACATCACTCTCAGTAACAGGACCAATGATAGTTTTGTGGCTGATTCCTCACAAAACATGAACAAATCTGACTATTTACACTAATCGTAATATTGTGTACATACAATGCCGGCGGTGTTACTATTGGTCAGTCATCAGGATCAGCTCATAACACCAGCCGCACTACACAATGAAGCCAAAAAGTTTACGACCGCATGTAGATATACTTAAATCGGCAGACCTAGACCATGCCACACTGAACGAGCGAAGACATCCGACAATTGTTTCCGACATAAGAATTTGCCCACGCCGTGGAAATTTTGTCTGGGACAGCAAAATCGTGGCATAAGATGGCTAAAATTGTACAGTCTACAAAGGCCTTTACCCAGGCCTCCTTTAAGACTCTATAATGTTTAATTTGTATGTGCTACAAAATCACGATGTTAATGTTTCCATTCTGTCTTGGGAACATTCAATGCCTTTTCTGTCTTGTAAAGGGCGTTGGGTCATACTGAGGAGCAAACAAAGCTATAACAAATCTTAGCTATAGACTGTATTTCAGTAAAGTACGCAAATTATTATAAACTGGGACACCAATCACTGGGAAAAAAATTCTCTTTCCAAAATGTTGGAATGTCTCCTTCAACTGCATCCCCTCAAGACATCTGATCGAAATACACTTTGAAAGAGATTTAAAAATCATAAATATGTGGAAATCAGGAACTGATGGATAATTCTTATACTATGTTGTTAGATTGTTGATCACACATACTTTTATCTGTTTTGGAGGTGAATGTTAACCATTCACAAACATATTCACATACACAAATGGAATACAATCAATTAGAAAAGTATTCATAGTATGTTTTTAGGTCAAAATCATGAACAGGAAGATTAGAGCCACAGGCACTAATGTAGAACTAAAAGCTCTCTCTGGGTTTAATTCTGAGAATGAGGTTAGCCTCAAACAGCTAATGCTACTCTCCGTAGAGCCAAAATGTTATAAACTTCCACTATAGACAGTTTTTCAGAATCAATATAAGAATTTAAATTATGTTGATATTTGTTCAGATTGAATGTGATTGAGAGTCTTATATTAGTTTCAAGTTAGTTATGACTTGCCCTTTTTCAAATCAGGTTCATGAATCACAGATAATGCAAGGTCCTTCGTAATTCAAACACCTTAAAAGCAACCACTTATCAGTACAAATTGATACGGTCGTTATCACAATCATTACTGTTCACTTACCAACGTAGTAATAGTGCAGTGATTTATGTTAACCTAGGTTGAGATCCTATGTAAAAAAATAAATAAAGTTCTGTTTTTAACAAACCTCATCTAAATCAACTCAAAAACACACCAAAACAACAACAAAAGACAACTCACTGGTTGGTTTTCTGCAGCCAGAGAGATGTTTCAGAGCTGCTGCACAGTTACCCTCCATTTACGGGCTGAAGCCCCCAAAGGTTCGCATAATTTCTGCCTTTCATACACTCTACCACCGGTAGCTTAGTTTATTACAAATTGTTAATCTCAGCTCTGCTATGTGCGTTTACAGAGCTGCTTAATCCCCTTCTTACATACCACTGGACTTTCCACTTCACTTGGTTCTGTTATTTGTTGTTTGTGAAGAACTAAGGCTTTTCAACTAACAGAAGTATACTCATGCAAATATAGTATTTCACTTCACTGGACAGTAGTAAGTAGAAATTGCTGTTGATTAGAATATCGTAGTTCTAAAGAAAAGCAATATCACTGAGTAACACATTTATTAGTGATGTGTAGAGTTCTAGAGTCTAAAGGTACATCTGAAATAAAATTAACCAGACTGCAAGTACCTTTTTAGTGATGAGAGGGTCTTATGAATATAATCAAATTGATTGATGTAAAATAGCATATCATAACATATGTATTATGACATTATCTGGGAAATGAGACAGGAGTCAATTTGGTGTGTGACATGGGGTGGCCTGTAGAAGTGCTTAAAAACCTAAATGGTGAAACACTGGCTGAGGAACGTGCAATTGCGCAAGACGGAGAAGGGGGAGTCTGTGCTGTGAAACACCAAATAAGGCTTTCAGTGGCAGCGTCAAGAGACTGCAGGCCAGGAAATGGCTCAAAACTAACTGACGCAATCTTAGAAACCTTGAGTCACTAGATTACAGTTCCTTGGGAAGCTGTAAAATTGCCAAAAGAAGCACAGCCAAAGCCTACACTAATGGTAGGGGGACACAAGGATGACTGCTGTGAAAAGACATGTTAATACATAAATACAGATTAAAATAAATACAACTATAATCTTCTCATGCGTTCACAATTGATTCTTAAAAGCTAAATGTCACAATACTGCACATTATTTTACTGTCATTACCTGGGGTGCATTTGATCACAGTGACTGATTAAGCAAAACATATTTTTCAAATCCTCATGTCTGACATCCTGACCTAAAACATGATGCTATCCAGAGTGTTTTATTCATTGTTCCTAATTTGGAGTAAATACTTGATTAAGATAACGTAGAAATCAAATAAATTACAAATGCAATGCTATTTAACATCAATAGAACTGATCCAGTGGATTCTACATTCAACTAAATTTCCCTGGGCCGGGCTCTATATTGGGCGGCAGGTAACCTAGTGGTTAGAGCTTTCGACTATTAGAAACCGGAAGGTTGCCAGATCGAATCCCGGAGGTGACAAGTTAAAAAAAAAATAGCCCTGTCCCTGAACTAGGCTGTCATTGAAAATAAGAATGTGTTATTTTAACTGACTTGCCTAGGTAAATAAAGGTAAAATATAGCAAATATCTAAATCACGCAGGCCTGGTAATCTTCTAGGCTAAGGTTTGCCATAGATCAAACTTTAAGAACCTACATTTCTAGATACTGTACCTCCTAGAATAGCCTATACTTTGATAGAGCACAATGCAAGTGATCTAACCTCCATCACTCAATAGCAGGCCTATAGGACAGGATAACATGGGAGTCCACTGTTGAAGAGTGCATAGGCTAGCTATTGTACTATGGTGTACCACAAAGACAAACACAACGTCATCGAATGGGCCATGGGAACCTCCGGTAGGCCTACAGCAAACAAAATCAACACTAATAGGCCACATTGATATGAATTGGGCCCGGTGACGCGTTAATGTTGTCTAGAGACTACATTTGAACAACATTTAAAATGTCTGACATAATTATTCATGAATATGGATCGAGTTGATATGAACCCAACGCTGGTCTATTCAACTTCTTGAACGTTCATTCAAAAGCCAATCACGTTCCGAGGAACGGGGGATTGCCGATGGCGCATAGCTTGACACAAAATAACGGTTCATAGGATAGACACAAACCTAGGGTAGCCTAACAAAAAAGAACGTTGGGCAACATTGTATCAATTCCTTGTAATTCGTAATAAAAACAAGTTTAGGGGATGCTGGAGAAAAAATATAGGCTACAGCGTCCTGCCCTATATGAAATACATGTTTTAAAATACACTTTTCATTCATTTGAGGGGCGCTAAACCTTTTCTGAACCTATATGGCTCTACATGGGCTATACAACGTCAGACACATTCAGTAGCCCAATTGAGTTAAATCTGCCAAATATATGCTTTCGAAGAATTATAGGATATCAATTCAAACATTTGACTTTATAGCCTGTTATGGGCTAAATTATCTTTCTCGACCAAACAAGACAACAAGTTGGAAAGCTACATTTTGACCAGAGATAACGTTTTATATAATGTCTTATTTCTATGTAAACATCAGTGTTTTAAAGCTGGTCCCACACACGAATAAAGGCTACTCACAGTCTTCGGCATTTTCGCAGTTATCTGTCCTTAGTCACTGATGTCAGGAATTGGATGGTAGCAACAATGGAGTCAACAAAAACTTGTGTCCATTAGATAAAGTGCACAATCTGAAAATCGTCCGTCAAGTTCAGTTAAACTTTGATTTCAAACTTTTCAAACTGCTCGTATTTTCCTATTTTCTTTGTATCGCCTCAAAGTGGTGATCCAGAGCTTAATTTCCTGCTAACGGCACGGTGACTGAAAAACCACACCCAGCCCAATGAAGACATACTAAAATGAGTTTTTCAGCAGACTCCGCCTGTATTCTCAATGACCCGTTATTCCTTTGTCAAGCTCCAGTTGAACGTGAGCAGCTAAACTAAAATCCTGGACTTTAAATTTAAGCCCGGATACCCCACAAGATTTTGATATAAGTAATTTCCCGCATACCATAAGTATATAGCTAGCGACATTTGATTTTACTCCAGTTTTTCAATCTAAGATATAATACCATTTTGAGGGTAACACACTGTTTGGGACAGGCGCACCGGATAGGGTGGTTAGGCATATTTGATTAAAAAAATTGCCATTGCATATTATTTTCAACAAACACCTAGTCAGAACTATATTTTATAGGCTAATGGATCGAATAAATATGAAGCAGATTTATTTTTCCAATCAATTATTGAACCTCAGACGAGTTTTTTCTAATGACACGGTCTGACACCCCCATATGACACAACTTCCAATCAATACAATAATCACCATTTCATATGATGTGCATTTTGTGTACGCAAATGCATCATTGATATCCATTCAAAAGGAATCCAGACAGAAATAGCCTCATTCCACTTCCCCTGACCCATGGACAACCTACTGTATATGGACAGCTACTGAAATAATTACAGAAATGGGATAGGCCAAGGTCTACTATAAAGGCCTGTCACGATGCATACAAATATATGCCACATTTCGATACCAGTAAGCTAAAGTAGTGTAACGACCCTGGGTTTATAAGCGCGGAAATCGACCCTGCCGTACGAGCATGCTGTTGCGGCACAGTCGATAACGCGCTAGATCTCGGGCTAGAAGGTCGAAGGTTCGAGACCTGCTCCCTGCCTGTTTCATTACAGTAGCTTACAATATATTTGATTTCCTGTCCATAAATATAAGTTATAATTCACAATAAGTTTGGCCAGGGATGGGCAACTTTTATGGGAGTGGGGCCATAACAAATCTGAACTCAAGGGGCTGCAGTGACTCGAGGGTCTGCATACCCACGCACGAGCCGGCTCGGGGATTTTGGGGGCCCTAAACAAAATTTTAGCCCCCCTCTTGACATCGTTTTAGAGTTCATTTCCTGCAATTGTACACATTTTGCCATAGGGCGTAGAGAACATGTTGCAGTTTTAAATAAAATATTGCAATTATACACATATTGCCACGAGGCAGAGGGGGGATTTTGCAATTTTATAACTAATTCCATGCAATTCTAGTAATTTTGCCATAGGTTGGAGAGACATGTTTGCCGTTTTTAATATGGATCTGAGTGAGGGACAAACGAAATCAACGAGGGTCCCCTGGTCGGTAATTTGACCATGATTACTACACGTTTAGATAGGTAAATGCGTCTAGCCAGCTATCTAAAAATGTTTTGCTGACATGGCCTAATTGAGTGACTGTCAGTGACTGACATGAGAGGAAAAACTGCTGATGCACAACCAAATTTCGAAATTGCACTTTGTGTATTCTACTATTCTAACTCTCATCAGTAAGTAGAGACCCCAACTGAGTTCCAAACAAAATGTTAGTTTTTGTTTTTATTTTATCTGCGGGCCTACAAGAGGGAAGGCTTTAGCCTACATTCATGCGCAACACCTATGACAATACATTACACAATATAATTGTATGATTGAATGGCAGACTAGATGTTAACTGTTATCTTTGCTTATTATTTCGTTGTGTTTTTCTATTTATAGCGTTATAATTTGGCGGGTGCAATAGCGGAACATTTCTGCGCGGTATCGGTTTCTTGCTGTTGCATTTAACCGACCCCACTCTAGTCTGTGGATGATGTTGGCAGGTTAGCATAGGAACATCCCATTTTGATTAGCCTAGCTAGCTACATGTTTAGCATTATAACTAAACTAACTAGGTAAAAACGGTTTGTCTCTAATTGTCTTTCTGTCGTTTCTTTAGCTGGTAAATATGAAGAAAAAAACAACAGAGAAAAAGGGCCATGTAGTTGCATGGATCAACAAAGCAGAATGGGACCAGGTGCTCGAGTATCTGTACTCAAAGGATTGTGCTTTACAAAAGTATGCATTACACCGAATATCGGCGTGGAAGGGCAGGTAAGGCATACACGTATTTGATCTTCAGATAATGTTTTCCTGTTGCATAATTACTATTTTGTTAGCTAGATAATTGCAGAATAGTTGTTTAGCTTAGCTTGTAGCTAACGTTAGTTCGTGTCCAACTCATCCCACCACTGCTGTTTTCTAGTGGACAAAGCCGTTCCTAGATGAAAAATATTATCACATTTGATTTATTTTTTCAGATTTGCCCACAACACTCCCATCGCTGTAGAAAGCACAGCAGACCTGGTCAGATGTCAAATACTTGACAGATCAGGAAAACTTGACGCCGACGACCTGGTCTTGCTTTATGGAACAGCACTCATGAGGTTGGAATCGCTTTTTTAATGTTTAAATGTCCTCATACGAGTCCGATTCATTGTTACATTTTCTCACGTGGCTGCATACTGTTGCAATCAATGATGTGTGTATATACAGTGCCAGTCAACAGTTGGACACCTACTCATTCCAGCGTTTTTATTTTTACTATGTTCTACATTGTAGAATAATAGTGAAGACATCAACTATGAAATAACACACATGGAATTGTGGTAACCAAAAAAGTGTTTAAACAAATCAAAATAGATTTTAGATTCTTAAAACCTTTGCCTTGATGACAGCTTTGCACACTCTTGGCATTTTCTCAACCAGCTTCATGAGGACTGCTTTTCCAACAGTCTTGAAGGAGTTCCCACAAATGCTGAGCACTTGTTGGCTGCTTTTCCTTCACTCTGCGGTCCAACTCATCCCAAACCATCTCAATTGGGTTGAGGTCTGGTGATTGTGGAGGCCAGGTCATCTGATGCAGCACTCCATCACTCTCCTTCTTGGTCAAATAGCCCTTACGTAGCCTGGAGGTGTGTTGGGTCATTGTCCTATTGAAAAACAAATGATAGTCCCAGTAAGTGCAAACCAGATGGGATGGCATATCGCTGCAGAATTCTGTGGTTCACCTACAGTCTCACAAAGACACGGCGGTTGGAACCAAAAATCTCAAATTTGGACTTTCCGCCGGTTTAATGTCCATTGCTCGTGTTTCTTGGCCCAACCAAGTCTCTTATTCTTATTGGTGTTCTTTAGTAGTGGTTTCTTTTGCAGCAATTCGACCATGAAGGCCTGATTCACGCAGTCTCCTCTGAACCGCTGATGTTAAGATGTCTGTTACTTGAACTATGTGAATCATTTATTTGGTCTGCAATCTGAGGTGCAGTTAACTCTAATGAATATCCTCTGCAGCAGAGGTAACTCTGGGTATTCCTTTCCTGTGGCGGTCATGAGAACCATTTTCATATAGCACTTGATTGTTTTTGCGACTGCACTTGAAGAAACTTTAAAAGTTCTTAATTTTCCGGATTGACTGACCTTCATGCCTTAAAGTAATGATGGACTGTCATTTTTCTTTGCTTATTTGAGCTGTTCTTGCCATAATATGGACTTGGTCTTTTACCAAATAGGGCTATCTTCTGTATACCACCCTTACCATGTCTCAACACAACTGTTTCCCTCAAACGCATTGAGGAAAGAAATTCAAGGCACACCTGTTAATTGAAATGCATTCCAGTTGACTACCTCGTGAAGCTGGTTGAGAGAATGCCAAGCGTGTGCAAAGCTGTCAAAGGCAAAGGGTGGCTACTTTGAAGAATCTTGTTTAACACTTTTTTTGGTTACATGATTCCATATATTATTTCATAGTGTATGTCTTCACTATTATTCTACAATGTAGAAAATAGAAAAAATAAAGAAAAACCCTTGAATGAGTAGGTGTCCAAACTTTTGACTGGTACTGTATATAATTTTTTTTAAAACGTGTTTTATTGATTCCTCTATTGGCTTGATATTTTTCTCAATAGGTTTGTCAACTTAATTACAGAGCGTCAGCAGGGGAAAATTGCTCGTCCCCTCAGAAGGCTAGCCAGCAATGTGAGTAATTAAAAAAAATATATGTAATTCTTGCGTCATGATTAATAAATCTAATATTACATTTTCCTCTGCTCACTACTCATGAAATGATCATGTCATCTGGGGGACCTCACTATACAGGTGATGGAATAATAAATACATGTTTTTATTCTAATGGCTTTTTTAACAGTTGAAGATCCCTGAGTGGATTGTAAACCTCAGACATGACATTACTCACCGCAAGCTCCCTACCTTGAAATGGTGTCGCAAAGGTGAACATGAACGAACCCATTTAATTTTTCTCTTAAGAATTTCATAATCTCAGAGACCATGGGTTTTTATCCTCATCATCCTCAATAACAATATGATATCATTCCTACTTTCCATTGTGACTTTGGACTTTCTGCAGTGATCTTACTCTTAGTTGTGTTGATGTCTTTTCTATGTTGCAGGTTGTAAGTTTGTGCTGGAGTGGCTTCAGCAGGAGTACTGGTCCAGGCAGCTGGGCAGTGGGCTGGCTGAGAACTGGGAGTCCCAGTCAGAGGGGGAGGATGGAGAAGATGAGCTTCAGAGGCAGGAGGATGAGTTCATCACCAGACAAAAAGAAATTGAATCCTACAGTAAGTTGGAAACATTTGAACACTTTAGATGCTGCTTATTACCCAGTTACATTTTCAAAGGGTATTTAAAACAGCTTTTTTCCCTCTCTTTTCAGAGAAGGCACGAGAGTTATTGATATCTTTTGAAAAAGAGCAGTTTCAGGTATTTACACCCCCCCCGCATTACCCTTTGCCTGTTACATTTTTGTATTGATTTGTGAAATCCCTTAACAGCAGGATTGTTAGGTTTATTTGCACTGTATGCCATGTACGTCAAATGTATGTGAACCATGCATAATCAACATCAAGGACGATATGGTTGTGGGAAGTCCTCAAAACATTTAATCACAATTCATAACCACGTAATAATTTTCCTATGATTGTGAGACTTGCTCACTCAACTCAACCCACTATATTAGAGGGTGAAGACGTCTGTTCTCTAGTCTGCACAGCATTTCCTCTTCCATCTATAAATGAGGGCCTCTCAAGATAGGCATTTTGTTTTTGACATCACTCTTGAGTGATTGGGTTTTCTCTACTGCCAGAAATGTTTATAGTGGTTGGTGGTCATTACTCTTTTCTTTTGTTTAGACGTTTGAAGGATTTCTAGAGGAGGACAAACAGGCGAGCTTGTGGCCAGAACCCTCTGCAGACATGAGCTGGATCCTTGCCCAGATCAAGCACTTTGCACTAGAGTCTAGGTCAGTTAACACATTTATTGGTATTGCAGTGATTGTCAAATCCACAAACTGCATCAGATTGTGTTCTACAAGAATAACGTAATTTAAAAAGCAAAGCTCCGGGCCCTCATTGTTCTTTTTCCCATATAGTGAAATACTAATAGATGCATTGATTGAGGATGGATTCATGGTTCCAACCATTGAACAACTGGTGTCACTTAGTGTCGACAACTCAGGTAAGACTGGGATTAGGTAGATTTTCTACCAATACATTTCTTAAAATAAATCTGTGTGTAAATCCCATGTTGATTTTATTTACAGATGTTGTAAGACTGGGAACATGTTAAATGCTGTAAGCCATACACACTTACCTGAGTGACTAGAATGCCTTTGTTTTTGAAGATGCAGACCCCACTGCTCCCCACCTTTCTCGAGTTGTCCTGCGTTTCTGGCTGCCCCTCCTGAAGGATCTCAACTCTCAGCTCTTCATTCATCTCCTCCTGGAGAAACTGTTTGTGGAGCTGCAGCAGCTCTCTGAAGACAACCAGAAACACAGATCCTTCTACATCGCTGGGTGGATTTCTGAGGTCATCCTCTGCAACTCCAACAGTACGATCATTTTCTACCCCAAAAACAAAATAACTATGTAAATACAAAAATGTGCTGGATTTACTGATGTGGATTCATTTTGTTTCTACAGAGAATGAATACCATTATGAATCGAAAATCCAGAGGAAAGGCAGACTGAAGGACAAGATCTTTATGAAACGCATCCAGCTGAGGTGGCAGCAACTCCTTGCAGCATGTCTGAATGCTCCCTGCGTGGCCACGCCTCACCTGCTCCAGCAGTAAGTGACTTCATAATGTACATGCATCACTTACTGTGTTCTCTACTGTATTGTACCAGCTTATGAAATATCATTTGTCATTATGTTTGAAAAGGACTTACTGTTTGAACTTTTAGGATCCTGGAGGACATGGAACATCCGATGCCCTTGGACACACGACAGAAGCTACTCAGACTGAGCAGTATCTACACTCAGGGGGCAGACTTGGGGTGTGATCCTCCCATGGAGCATTCAGGCCAGCCTAGCGGTATCTACACCCTGGAGAGCCTGCATGAGAGGCTGCGGGTGCAGTCCAGACGCCAGGTCTACATGATGCACCCAGGAATCGTGTCTGACTCACGCAAGGCCCTGCCAGAGAGGACCGAGGACTTCCAAGAGCACCTGAGCCCAGATGTCCTGGCCGAGAGGGCCGCGGAACTCAGGGGTTCTCCCTGGCAAGTTTGCACAGGTCAGTTCAGTTGTCATGCCAATTTGCAGAACATTAATCTGATTCCACAATATTTCATTAGAATATTACATTTGATCTAAATAGGTTTGTTTTCTCACCTGTCTAGACAAAGTCCAGTGGAAGAACTATCCTCTTGGGAAAGTTCCAGGCCAGTCAGAGGACCCTTCCTGCCTAATGGTAGATAACTTCTCTACCATTATGGTGTTTGACCAGCAGGTGGAAATGGAGAATGCCACTCAGCACAATACACATGCAGGGTAAGAAACAAAATGTTATACTATATATCTGTAGGCATCCATAGAAATAAAAGTATGAGTAAGTAAGATCAACCATCACTAAGCAATTGTACTTAATCTGATCAGTAATGTTTCTCTTAATCTCTCCAGTGTCTCAATGCCACACAGAGTCACCACGGATGGGCTTCTCTGGACACACAATGACATCAGCAAATTGAAAGCTGGCCTGCAACTGTTTTAAACAAATATGCCAATACTGTAAAATAAAGGCCTTCACTGTCATTGATCTTCATATGCAAACGCATTGCATTGTTTCTACCCTGACATGCCAAAAGCATTTATTTTATTCCAGCAAAGGCACGTGGCAAATAAAAGTACTTAGAGTACCCAAGACATTGTATTACGTGCTTTTGATTTTAAATATTACATTTCATCTTACTTGCAAATTTAAGGTTCCTGAATCCCTGTTATGCCACTAATGTCAATTACAATTGGCTAATTATTTTGAATTTAGTCAGTCAGAACAGTGTTCTGGAAATCAGTGTGTGGCACAAATAAATCAAATCAAAGTTTGTCACATGCACAGGACACAGTACCATTTAATTGCTTACTTACAAGTTCTTATAACAAAGGTGACTAGTTTCAGCAGCCATCTGAACCCCTCTGCTGGCCCTTGGATGGGGAACTGCTATAGAATATCAAAATTCCGTTGGACATCAAAGAGAACACTTGACACGGCCAACAAAAGAACACTGTATAAACATAGTCTTGCTTTATTTGAGGAAACAAACACTTCGTCATTGAGACTTACATTTTGTTTGAGCCAACAGACCCAAAGAGTTCGTTTTGTCTTTTGGTAATTGTTTTGTCACTTAAAACAATTTTAAAAGCAATGCATTTAATTCAACATGGAATAGAACAAACTACTGCAGCTCATAACACATGGCCTAGTTGTCAACTCACTCTAACCCTTTTACATTGCAAAACCACAATACAAGACGGTTCAATGTAACTTTAGGACATGAGAGCTGCACTAATTCACAAATCTGACTTGGTAAGCGCATTTATCATTCATAATAGCACACATCAATATTGTTTTTGTTGTAAATCTCATAGTACCTGAGAATTTATATTGTGGGTGTATGAGAATTTACCATTTCAGGTAAGCTGATATATTTAGAACACAATTCAAGGTTAATCTACACATTGGAAATTTCTGTAGTTTTTCAAACATCTACCTGCTGTGTTCAATTCCAACAAAATCAACTGCAAGTTGCTCAGACCAATATCAGACTGAAATCAGTCAGTCATCACAAACAAGCCTATCTTGTAAATTCAATGTAATTACAAAGGCTCACAGCAAAAATACAATTTCTCATTTGAAACAATATAATTTAAACCAATATACTCTCACATGCTTTAAAATACTTAAGGCTAGATCAAGTGCCATTGGTGAGAGTCACAGATTTCTAAAGTAAACCACAAATCAATAGTTATAATCTTGTCACCAAAAAAGGGGGTTATCCATCAAATATTTTTCCACAGGTTTTACCCATGTCCAATCAGAGGTAATTGACGCGGTCTCAATACTAAATCATATTGACACCGTCACTCAACTTTACTGTGGCAGTAGCCTAAGAGTTGAATATAGTATTATGTGGGTCAAATTATTTTTTTTTAAAGTATTTATTTAATAAATAACCCCCTAAGTGTCGTAACCCAAGCATATATGACTGACATTGCAACCTATTCAGTTTTCTGTGCAGCAATTAAAAGTTAACCAGTTTTGGCATGTTTTTCAATATGTCAGTACATTTAAATATAGATGGTATCAACACAGGAATAGAGCAAATATGGATAAAAAGTTAGAGGTCACATTTTTTACCAAGCTGCTTGGGTTACAACACAGCAAAAAAACATTGATGCAACAAGTTAAATAGCGCATTGAAACTGTACAATGAGTGGTCATTTCAGTATTAATACATACACAGAGAAAGGACACAATGCTTACAGCTGCACACAGGGTATCTATGCACTTCCATGTAGCGCGTAAGTGTCCCTGTAAATAAACTACTGTGCCCAGTAAGAAAAAGTACATACCAATGGGCTACTCCCAGTGACACACAGTGTCACAAACATTATGGCATTGTATTTTTTTTTCTTAAATAAAACTTAATGATACTGTACATTTCATAAATATATTTTACAATCAAGAAATAGATACAATTTGTATCAACAAACAAAGGTCATTTCTAGACATTTTAGGCTTTGTTGTTTGCGGCACTTCAAAACGCGCGGGGGGGGGGGGGGGGGGGGGGGGGGGGGGGCTCTCTTCTACTCTCATCAAAAATATGAAACATGCACGTCATGCCAAAATAAACTAAATATGAACGTGCATTAGATATGGCCCAAGACCTTGATTTCAGATCATATTTTACTCACTGAGAAAAGAAATTCCATAAGTCTTTAGAAATGATATTATAACCAACATATTTCACATCATAATGAAACCTTTCAAACGTGATGGAAAGTAGTGAGGGGAAAAGGTAGGCACGCAAACTGTAAGCCAAATGCCAGAAACAACCCTGACGGCAGCCTCGCATTCTGAGTGTTTCACAGTAAGAAACATTTAGGCAGTGTGTCACACCTTCTCATGAAGAGACAACAGGCCCAACATGGCCTGCTCTTAGTTCATGAAAAAACAAAAGTCAACAAAGCCCCAAAATTATTTTGGGCAAATAACATTCAGAAATGTTTTTTTTTTGTTTTCTTTACATGTGTTCATTTATATGGGTTGTCTCTCAGCATTAATAAGGAAATTGATGCTTTTCTTTAAAGCATTTTGCCAAAGAGACTTCACCAGTTCCTTAGTAATTACAAATAAGTCATGTTAGACACAATGGAAGTGCCATTCTGTGCCATTAAGTCACATGCCAGGTCCCAATGATATATACACATGCTCAAAATGATTCCAATAATGTTCATGTAACACAGTTACATTAATGTAACTAATCAACACAGCAAGCCATACAATATACCATAGAAAAGGCTTACAACACTGGTGTGATGTTACACTACTATCCAATCAATTGTCTGCATCAAAACTATAATTGCTTTATAATGACAAGGTCAATTATCTATCTTTTTGGCATTATTTCAGCAGCTTTGAAATGGCTTTCATGTGTCATACTAGCACAGGTGTTTTAAGTCTGATCTTTCCCAGTTCTAGTTTGGCTTGCTTATATACGTGCACTCACAAGTTCTACCAAAATAGTAGCTTTGTAAAGTGAGATTGAGAAAATATATATATCATTCTAAATACTTACAGTGCTTAACATTTAAAAAGCAAAAGAGACTGACCTCAACAACATAAGGATATTCATTGAAATCCATTAAACAATGACTGGAGAAGTGAGGTCATTCAGATATAAGGCCATTAAAATGTCAAAGTTCATGCTCTGAGGTATGGTTGCACTCACTTCCCTCTGTCTTTTACCACAAATCATTGCACAATAAACAACAAAGTCACATAGTATTTACATCAGTGTCAGATATGCACAATATTATCTAGGTATAGTGAACTAATTCCTCACTGTATCAAATGATAGAGGACTACGTTTCAATTCAAATACATAATCTTACCATCAGTCAAAGTTTCCCTTACATTTGATTATAATGATTTTGGGTTTCTGAATTTCATGAGGAGAAATTGTTTTGATGACAATCAAATAACTTCAAATATAGAATACTAATACTATTCAGACAATTGTAGCTTCAAAAATAAAATAAACACACTTAATGGCAAGACCTCAGCTTCGTGACAATGACAGCAGCGAGTTGTTGTGGGTCCGTTAGATGAGGGTTTTTCTCCATGACAGAGTGCACCACGAAAGCGGGGAAGATGTTGCAGAGGTTGCGGTATGTTTGGTACTGGTGCTCTGGGATGACATGGCGCTCGGCTTGAGGCGGGTTCTCCCACGGAGACCTCCAGATCTGCTCCATCTTGTCAGGCATACTGCGGACCATCACCCGCTCACAACACGGCTGCATCAGGCTGTTACTCAGGGGGTACGAGTGGTATCCATAGGATTCACTGCCGCAGGGCAGCGGGTCCCAGCTGGCATGCTGCTCGCGGCACAGTGGGGGTCTCCGCTGCCTCATGGGGTTACTCTCGTACAGCCTGGAGTCTGAGATGCTGTCCATGCGTGTCATGCCCAGGGAGCGTCCCGGTTGTGAGGACTGTGACGGGAGGACATTCTGAGGTAAGGGGTAGTCCCCTGGGCAGCTGGACCTGGCCCCAACAGCAGGGTGCTGGACATGCGGTGCCAGGTGGGATATGGACTGCTTCCTGCTTGGACCCTGCTTAGGCTGCTCAGGGCCATAGCTCTGCACTCGGGTCAGGGCCTCGTGGTGGAACCCCCCATGGGAGAAGGCCTGGAGTCTGCTCTGTGCAGGAGACTGCTGCCCCTTTATGCTCTCATCCAGGCTACTGTCCACTGAGCTCATGTATAATTCCCCATAAGAGGAGAAGGAGTCACTGTTAGAGTGGCTGAGGCAGGGCTCAGGGCAATGCTGGCTGGGATTTCGCTGATAAATCCCATGCTCATGCTCCATGCTACAGAAGCTGTCCACGTTGTGCATGCTGCTCATGCTCATGTTAGAAAAATCACTAAGCATAGAGTAGTATCCGTGGTCTGTGCTCACAGAATCATACTTAGGAAACTGTTCACTGTAAGTGACAGAAGCACCATGGCTGTTGGTGACTAGGATGGGTGGGTGTGGGTACTGTACACTAGACATGTGCTCCAGGGAGCTGTGGGTGAACTGGAGGGAGCCGGGTACTGGGCTGCTGGCTGATCGAGTGTTCAAGGCACCAGCCCCGTGGCTCTTAGCAGGCTGCATGGTGGGCACACTGAGGGCAGACACGAGGGAAGGCACAGAATTTGCCTCAGGCTTACGGACAGCAGACAGTCTCTCCTCTGGCTCGCAGGCCACTGAGCGGATGCTGGGATCAGACTGGCGCTTGGGGGCCACACGTTTAGCCTCAGAGCCACTGTCCCCCTTAGCTGTGGTGGGTCCAGTGCCACACTTGGCCAGGGCCCCCTCGCTCATTGTCTTTACAGCAGACAACTTGGCAAACGCTCTCAGTTCATCAGCCACTGACCGCTGAGGCTGGTTTGCACGCTCTGGGTGATAGTACTTGCACTTATGTCCATAAGTGCATTTTTTCCCTGTTTAAGGTGATATAAAAGAGAGCACAAGTTAAACAATATTGACATCAGCAGTACAACCACAAAAATAAAATCATAATTTGTTGAGACAACCTACCATATGGACAGGGTTGCTTTTTGTGCTCTGGAACAACAGGACGCTTGCGGAGGAAATTCTCTAAACTTGGACCATGTCTTCCTAAAGGATCATCAGGTGGCATGAATCTGAAACATAAAAGGAGAATATGCTTAGTCATTCTGTAGTTAAGTATACTCCCTACCCAAGTCGCTGAGGGCTCCGATGACTTACTTATCATTGACAAATGAGTACATCAGCAGTCGCTCCTCTATGAACTTCTTCCACTCTGGCTTCTCATTCTGTAAGTCCCTGTAGTTGTCATTTGACACAATAATGCCATCAGAGTCACAGGCCAGCTTCACTATGAAGCGATCATCATAGCACACCACTCTCCTTCCTTGGACTCTTCTAGATGGGGTGAACACTAGGATCTTTTCTTTCTCTAGCTTCCGCAAAATGTCTTGGTCTGTGAAAAGAAAAGCATTAAATCAGTGAAGAACAGCAGTGTACAAATTGTTACATAGAACTATGTAGGCCTATGTACCTGTGGTTTCACATTGACATTTTCATATGCATTGCATTTGAAAACAAACTCAAATTAATTGCGGCTAAACATTTATCCAAATTCATGTTATTGTTCATTCAAAATTATATACTTAAAATGTTAGTTATTTTTTTAACTGTGGGTCGTGCTTTTTTGCATGGGGAAAATGGAGCTCAATGTCAAAACATGTTGATTAAAAAAGCACACACACACACACACACACACAGATGCCCCCCATCTCTCTCCCAACACAGACAATTTTTAGAAAACATCTTGTCTAATGTGGCTAATTGAAGTAGAGCTTTAGTACCTGTAATGGGGGCGTCAGGTCTCGACTGCTCTTTCCTCCAGGCAGGAACAAACACTGTGATGTCTTTGTGTCCTTTCTCCACAAACCAATCAACAGCCAATTGGATGCCAAGGCAAGAGAACACCTCTTTGTTTCCATGACTACAAAACAACACAACCAAATCTAGTAAAAGGTCTGCTTGTAAACCTAATTAAATTACAGCCATAAAAAAACAGATGGTTCAGAACATTCTGCATGAGACGAGATTTGTTTTGATTGTGTGCGTCTAATAGAGACTTACCTCATCGCCACATTCGATCCATCAATGACGATAGGCCTGAGATTATCATAAGGATCCACAGAATCATCTTCAAGTGACACCTCCGGACTGACAGCCTCTTTGACACAGGGGCCTCCACGGGAGACGAACGTGCCGGTGTTACTGCTGGCTTGAACCTCCGGTTCTCCTTTATTACCAAGCCTTACAAGCTCAGCCAGAATGTCATTGATAAGGGCAGCAGCCCCTAACTTGTTCAGCACGGTCTCCACCTGTTCACCTGAGTATCCCAGCTTCAAGGCAAACTCCATCTTGGTTTGGTACTCCTTGTCACTGGCATGTTTAAGCACTGCAGTGGCCTTGGTGTCTTCAATGCGGAGCTCTGGTAGAGTGCAGCTCTGGGAGAAGCTGGGCCGGTCCAGGCATGGAGAGCGACAGAGCTGCCGGTGAGGCTTGGTGGCACTGAAGGGCTCTTTCCTCTTACAGCCGCCGCTGTTCAGCTGCAGCTGATTCTGCTCCTCTGACTCGCTCTCTGAGCTGCTTCCCTCCTCAGACTCCCCACTGGGCTGCTGGGCCTCAGTCAGCTCAGGGGCCTCTTCCCTGCATGGGTGTTTCTCCATTTTGATCTTCTCCACCATCGACCATGCCGTCATCACGTTCCTCTCGCCACCGGAGATGTCCACCACATGCTCCCTCACCTCCACCACAGCCTGAGAATCATACTCGATGGCTGACTTCAGCGCAGCCAGCTGTATGTGTAAAGCCAACGTTAGACGCTCCCGCTTTCGGTGAGCTGGCGAAATTAAGGACACTATGTAATCCTGAAGGAAAACAAAGGGTAATTGTCAATAAATCACCAAACAGGCCAAATGTCATCCCTGTCTATAAGTACAAGATTCAATGCATGTCTAATTCATGTGTAAATGTTAAGTATGGCCTCAGAGGAAATCTAAGGCCCCTGAACTCCCCATGAAATGTAAAAACTGGAATGGTGCAATGCACCAGACTCTTCAATAAATTGATGTGTCAATGTTAATTGTATCCGTTCCTGTTCAAATAAAATATAAATCTTATCCATTGTCATTGACAATGTAAAGGCTGAGATGCATGAGATTACAAGAGCATTTAAACAATAAATATGCATACAGACCCAAGTGCTTTAAAACAAATGGAAACGGATTGCATGTGCTCCTGAAACCGGTACTTCCCCAGGTCTTGCAGATAGTAGATTGCTAGCTACTTCCATTAGTGCTTCAAGAGGCTCAGCCCATGAAATGGGTTGCCTAGCAACACAGCCCTGTCATCGGCTAACTGCTTTTTAGCAGTCACGACTAACAGAACACAGTCCATCTTTCTCTAGGCAGCCTGGCAAACATGGTTAACGTAGCATGCCTCAAAATATGAGATTTACAATGTAAAACACTAGTAATATAAGGCGCATAAATCAATGTAAGAAACAAACACAACAAAATCATTAATTCAGTACATTGCTACATATTTTCCCCAGTTTTATACAGATTGTATCCTAACCACCACATTGTCAAGAGCCAAAGCTAAGGGAAAAACAGACATTTGATAATCACATAAAAACAGAAAATGTCCATCTCTAGTAGTCTTTCTATGGTGTTCTTCTATCAAAGGGTAAAAATAATATAATGAGCCTTATGCTTATGATGAGCCTAAAGGTTTTATTTACTTACTTACTTAGAGAGCCTAATTATTTCCCTCATATCAAAGAAAGTGAGTCAAGACTATAGAAAACATAAGATAATAGAGTAGATCTGACCTGAGAAAGTGGTGGAATGAAACTACTGTACTTGATCCTTAGAAAAAATATAGCTAGGCTATACATGATATGAACAATAACCTATTAGGAAGAGACAAGCACATTCAATAACAAAAGTGGCAGATTATTTTCAGATTTCCTCACAACATCAACACAAAGACATTTGTGTATATGTAGGAAACCTGGTAGCTACCCCACACAACAATACTGATGTGTTGGAATTTCCTGGCACTACATGGCATAACAGCAAAGAAGCCCCATCCTTTCCCCCCTCCACAGAACAGGCTGAGGCACAGCAAGGCCACAAGACTAAAGCACTGCACATGCACAGGCTTGTGCAGCCCTGTCTCATAGCAACAAGTGGAACATGTGCCTTCAGAAGCACTAGATGGTTGGTCAAGTTGAAACGTAAATGGATGCTGAGGCCCCACAGCGAAGCTGCAAAGTACATATATGCTGCAGTAATGGAGGTCTCTAAAGCACACAACACCATGAGTAAGTCAAAACGATGTCATTTAAGTAGCTATGATGAGGTTTGCAACATTAGTGCGAAATGTTCGTAGCTGGTGCTGCTTACAGAATGAACGTTAGTAACCAATGAATCCGTTCTAAGGTGAGCTAATACTGATTAGATAGATAGCAAGATCCTACGAGTTTATTTGGCATCACGTTTCAGAAACATTCGTGCAAAGTGTAGTTAGCTGGGCTAGTTAATACTACTAGCTAGCTCACAATCATATCAAATAAATAAATACCTGTGATCATATTTCCCATACATTACTGGTAACGTTAACGTCGTTGGCTAGATGAGATCGAGACCTGTAGACACTAGCTAGCTAACACATTAGCTGAAAAGCGTCCAACAGAAATTAACCACATCATTCAGGTCAATTTTGGCACTGTAAAAATGGCATCTATTCAGAGCAAAAAAAATACTCAAACAAGTTGTATTGCACTAGCTAACTACGTTTGCGAAGTAGCTAACGTTAGCTACTATTAGCTAGTTAGCTAAGAATGTAGCAGTAACGTTAGTTAACGTATACTAGCTAGCTAACGTTAGCAACATAAGACTGAAAACAAAAAGGACAGTACGTTACATGTAACTCTAGTCAGACGTTACCAACTCCACTACAATAACAGATGAGCTTAATAGGCTAACCTTCGTTGGTACTAGTTAGCTGCAAACATTAGCCTGCTAGCTAGCGAACGTTACTCTCCAGTCCAGAGATAGATAGGCTGTTAAACACAAAGCATATGTTAACGTCCCAGAAAAGTTACATACTTTTGCCTTGGTGCAGTCATCTTCCTCGCCCTCTCCGACACGAACTATGATTATATTGCTGGTGCTGACATTTGCGCTGTCGCAGTTTGACTCAGCGGACCCGTAGCTGACCCTCACCCGGAAAATACGCTCAATGTGCTGGATGGAGCGGTGAAGCAATGGGCCTGCATTTGCGGGCACTGCCAGCTCCAAAACCATTTATTATGATAAATCAACGACTCACGAATACAACGCACTCAGCTGTCTAACGAATTGCTTAGCTGTGATGTTTTGTTCAGAATGTAGTAAAGTATATGTATTTAAGTTATATAGCTGGCTAGCTATTACAGTCTATTCACGAACATTACAGCTAGCTAAATATCATTCATCATCCCCTCCCTTCATCATTTCTGACAGCCTCCCACATACTGTCTCTTAGCAACAAGTAGGACGCCCTCTGACGCCGATTCCGTGCAATGTCTGCTAAACTAAAAATAAACATTCTGGGGCTGTTCCAGGTCGTCTTTTTGCAATGCCGCTGCATAGAGGATCATATTTTAGATTATTTGCAGAAGGAATTTGCAGAAGGAATTACCACCTCATAAAGCCAGTCCACTTTAATCAACACAGACTGTTTTAACTGCAAATTCAATTTGGCTATTTATTTTCAGCAAACTTTTAAAAGTATTAGCAGACTCACATGGCCTCAAATATCATAACTCTTGTTTTGGTGGGCATTCCATCTACAGGCTGTTATCATTTGAAATGTGCATGTTGAACTGAAATGTGCATGTCTTACTAAATACCTTATTACCCATTCCTTATTATCTAGGCTACTGTATCACAATGTCCTATGTAAAACTGTTTTTAGCCTCGACACTAATGATAAGGTAGTTGAATATCTGTGCGCATCCCCTGAACCCCAAGCTGTGCCCTCCTATGTACTTATCCTTCACTTCCCCCAACTCATTTTCAAGAGATTACCACAATCCCCTCTTTACCTAGGTTTATTCAGAGATTGCAACCTCCGTCCATTGTCCTTCCCTCCCGCTGTTTTTCCCCACACACCAGTAAGTACACTCTTTTGAAAACATCTGGGATACATCACAAAAGACTTTAACTCCAAATCTTCTGGCCATCCTGAAGACAAAGCTTGTTTGCAGCCCAAAACATTGGAAGGCTATTGTTTTAGCATTCTATCATGGTACCCATACGTAAAAAGTGTCTTCGAAATAGCATATGATTAACTTTGCAATATCATGAGTAGGGCTCCTTTTGACAATATAGGCCTATGGGATGATTGTCATGCTATGTATTAGTCACTATAGTACAGTGGGATTTCAGACTGTTTGGAATCCTTATTACAGGATCAGAGTTAAGACTTAAGACAAAAAAAGTTAAAAATACATTTTATTTACACTCATAAATATACACTGAAATCAGTGGATAATAAACATTCCATAAATAACTCTTAGACAAGGCAAGTGGGCACTCAAAAAATGACTGTCATGTGGCAAAAAGTTGTCCATAGAGTAATCGCCTCATATTGTGACACCTGTGTACAACTGTTCTGTGTGCATTGGAGTCTGAGGGATGGAATGGACCAGTTGGTGTCCGTACATTGAGCGGTTATCTAAGAATGGAGCCATTAGCAAAGTGTGCTCTGGGGGCATCCCATAGTTTAGATATGGCTGATAGAATGGACCAGGGGGCTGCGGATGAGGCACATACTGGTTAGACTGTGTGCTTGAAACAGGGTATCCATTATTCAAAGGCGCAACATACATGTTTACGTTGACATCAGTGCCAGGAGGGGAGGTGGTTGGTTGTCTTGGGGGTGCCAAGGTTGATCTTCCTGTTGAGCTGGAACTAGACTGGCGAGATGGAGTCATGCTCTCTGGAGATGGCCCTCCAGATTCCATCAGGCTGGTCTGGAAGGGTGCTGATGCATTTTGACGATCCTGTGCCTTTGGCTTTAGGCACTGGCAGCAACATATGGACACAATGGTACCAAGTAGCACAAAGGACAGAAATGTGCTCACAACTATCACAAATGGCAAGTAGGCAGGTACTGGAGGGGAAAAAAGATAGAACAAAATGTAAATGCTGAACCACAAACCACGATCGATGAATTGTATACATTGAACCAAAATTACTATGCCTGCTATTTACTTCTAACAGAAATGCTTTAACCTTTCCAAGGTAGAGATAATTTAGACATTAAAGTTTAAATGTTGAATAAACCAAAAATAGAAAATGTTGACACAAAATCTTACCCGTTGGTGTCATGTTGATTGTGTTATCGTTTTCAAATTCAAAAAATTCTTCCAGGTCACAGGAGCTCTGATCCAGCCTCGCCTCCGCAGCCGTGCAACAGTAGCGGAGAGCACAGGTCCCACAGCAGTACTTTGCATCCTGGCCGTCATACTTCTCTGGACACTGGAAGCCCTTGTGCCAGATCTTGTAAGAGTCGGACCAGCCATGGCAATACTCTCCTGAGCTGGCCACAATATGTTTGTGCATCAAAGAGAAAAATAAATATAAAGCAATTAAAAAACGCATATTGTATGACAGGAAAAACCCTCACACCCAATTGGTGAAACAGTTGTTTGGAGCTTCAAAAAGTTCAAATCAAAAGCCCAATGACATGCTCACAATTGGGAAGAAAATGGTCAATGAAATAACAACAATTCAATGAATGAAAAAGTGACGTTATCCAGTCAATGGTCAAGTGGTGAAGCAAGGCAGATCTGTGACCATAATGTGAGTATGTGGCTATTTCACTTCTGTTTTATCCTCTGTCCCCCTCCCTCACACCTATTGTGTGCCTAATATGGGAGGGGCTTGATACATTACTTTGCTAATTTCATGTAGGCCTGCCCCAGGCCAAGACCTGTCTGCACTTTTGGATAAGGAGACAATACTATATGGGCTAATAGGCTACTGGATATTTTTTTTTAATGTTCATTCAGATTCAACCAGCCTTACTCAATTAGATATTGAAAATAGCAATGTGAGGTCTGGGTGTTATTTGTTACCTTGCATATTTCTTTGAAAAGTTGTTGGAAGAAAATGAAGAGGTCTGCATTCAGTGCAAACAAAAATAAAGTGAGGAGTTGAGGGAGGGAGCATGTGTTTGATACTACAATGTAGACTTTCAATCTTTAAAATGAATGGAATATACCCTCTGATTCTTGAAGAATATAACTTATAAATGCCCCATGACCTTACTTCAACTGTCATACACCATCAAAACTCCAAATATAACCTAAAATCAAAGGTTATTGGTAACGTACACAGTTTAGCAGATGTTACAGTGGGTGCAGCTAAATGTTTGTGTTACTAACTCCTAACAATGCAGTAAAAATGTAAAACAAGTACACAAATAATAATAATCCAATACTAAAAAATAAGAAATCAGGAATGTTAGGAGAAATCCATTTAACAACCCAAATAACACTGTATCAGTAATCCAAATGCATACTGTGTATATACACCAGAAATATATACTAAGAATGATATGTACAGCAGTAGATACAGTATATTACAGTGAGCTAGGTTAAGAATCCGGTAAATAAATACAGGCGGTGTATATAAACATTGTAACAAAAATGCAATGTACAGTAGTAGATATATAAGAATGAGCTATGTGAAGAATACAGTATATGGATGAGAATCCAGTATATAATCCAGTATATAAATAAGAATCCAGTATATAAATATGCTGTGAGTATTAACAGTGTAACAAAACTGTAGATATATTGTAGATATATTTGAATGAGCCATATGAGATCACAGTAAATGAATATGCAGTGTGAAAAACAATCTAAAATAAACAGTCCAGTGTTTAATGTCTATATATACATGGGTCAGCAGCGTTGACTCTGTGTGTTTGTGTGTTATGTGTGAGTGAGTCTATTTTTGTCTCTTACTTACTACAGAAGTACTGCTTACAAATCTTACTTACTACAGGAGATGGCGTGATGTGATGGCTGTTCAACAGTCTGATGGCCTGGAGATAGAAGCTGTTTTTCAGTCTTTTGGTCCCGGCTTTGATGCACCTGTACTATCTCTGCTAGATGGTAGCAAAGTGACCTTGTTTTACTCAATGTTTTTTTAACAATGTAATTGTAAACAAACACAATAAAGCCTCAGAACATGGTTAAAACTTTCATTTTGATTTCTAGGATGGTCAGTTCTTGCATCCATAGATATGTATTGGCGGGGACACGCGTTGTTATTCTTTTAAATGCAGATTGCCCCTTTAATATTCTTCTAATTTACTGTGGTGGTTGCGTTAACCGTTTAGAGTTTCATGGACTGGCTATGTCAATGTAGGCCTAAGCCTGGTCTGTCTGATTATTATACTAACTGGATAGCGTAAGATACTAGGCAGAAGAAATACTGATTACATTTAGTCATTTAATCCTTCAACCCCCAACCAACAGGGTAGAGTAAACAAACTGTGCAAACAGTACGCTTGTCAGAGCTTGGAGCCGACTGGGGTGGTGATAATGAGTCTTTATCTTACCACAAATTTTTAAGTCTAGATTTAGGAGGTCAAACACTATCTGTACCACACCCGGAGAAGTGCTGTATTCCCATTTACCTAATGAGCTGTAGCCAAGTGACGTTGTTTTGTATATGCTTTCTCAATAATAAACAGAAGTCAGGTCAATTGAATAATATCAAACTTTGAAATCAAACACCTAGCTATCCTAATCAAATGTTGTTGCTGTATTGCAATAATAAAGTAACAGGTTTCTTATTGATAGCAGTCAAGATACAATACATTTTTTATGTCCTTATATAAGCAGTGGTGGAAAAAGTACCCAGAAGTCATACTTGAGTAAAAGTAAAGATACCTTATTAGAAAATTACTCAAGTCAAAGTGAAAGTCACCCAGTAAAATAATACTTGAGTAAAAGTCTAAAAGTATTTGGTTTTAAATATACTTAAATATCAAAAGTAAATGTAATTGCTAAAATACACTAAAGTGTCAAAAGTAAAAGTACAAATAATTTCAAATTCCTTATATTATGCAAACCAGATGTCCCATTTTTGTATTAATTTTATTTATGGAAAGCCAGGGGCACACTCCAACACTCAGACATAATTTACAAACGAAGCATGTGTGTTTAGTGAATCTGCCAGATCAGAGGCAGTAGGGATGACCAGGGATGTTACCTTGATAAGCGTGTGAATTGGACACTTTTCTTGTCCTGCTAAGCATTCAAAATGTAACAAGTACTTTTGGGTGTCAGGGAAAATGTATGGAGTAAAAAGTTAATTATTTTCTATAGGAATGTGGTGAAGTAAAAGTTGTCAAAAATATAAATAGCAAAGTAAAGTACAGAAACCCTAAAAAACGACTTAAGTAGTGCTTTAAAGTATTTTTACTTAAGTACTTTACACCACTGTATATAAGCACCTAACCTCCACATTCATATTTATCAGACAAGAGCAGGGAGAAAAAATACATCTCCTATATGCCATATCACTGAAATCCATTGCAACGCTAAGGGCCATTACTAGCAAGTCAGCCTCCGTGAAACAAGCTTGCTGAATTAGCATCACAAACCCTAAACTGGCTGGCATTGTTTGTTGAATGCTAATTGGAAGGCACTTTAGACAATTGCAATTTACTCTCTTTGTGCTATACCTAATCTCTGCTAATAACATGATGACATGACCAGGATTCTCCAGGTTTAGAGCATTCTCTCAGGTTTAAAGTTAAGTCAGTATTATAAATTAAATTGAAATAAAAGTAGTTGAGGACTATGAAGAATCGTTTAGACTTTAAAGCATGTACTAGCATTCACTAAATTCTTTCACTCAAATATATTATGAGAATATAACAAATCTGGTGTAATAAATTAGCAACAGAGCTCCCCAAGGTAAATTTACTCAGATTCACTAATTCAACAGGTTGTTTTATTTGTGATTATTTTGACAAAAGGACAATCAATGCCCTAAATTGTATTATTTTTCAATCAGCAAGGACATTTTCTCAGTTATCAGGTAAGTAAAAGGTAAGTAAAAGAGTCGTTCAGATGATAATAGGGCTATCAATGGGGGGCCTCCCAAGTAATTAGGCAAATCATGGGCCACCCTGCAACACCTCACCCTAACGGGTTTGACTAGATAAGAGTACAGTTTATGTTAAAATTGCCTTTTCGTAGCAGGTTAGGAGAATTAACATAGCAGGTTAGGAGAATTAGGTTATGGTTAGGAAAAAGGCCCCCATGATAATAAGAATATCCATCTTGACGTTCTAATACAGTAAGTGATATTCCATGAATGCATTAATAACCTTTTGTCAACATTGTTAATGAAAGCTTTAGGATATGTTCTTTGTGTGTTCTTATGGTTTAATCAAGTGTTGTATTTCATATAATTGAAATTACTAATACCCGTACAATAATATCTCATATCAGCACAATGTTGGTATTTTACCCTTGCTAAAATTAGAGCAAACAGACACAAAACATAATAAAGTGTTATGGGTGTTTGAACAAGCCAATAAGCAGTCTCAGCAAGTGCATGCAATGTCCAGACATGCTGTTTAAAGGCACACCAAATAATGCCGGTGTGCGTGATAGGGGTATATTTTCCTGTATACATTTTCCTACCGCAGCAAAATATAGCTGGCAGCATGGCTGCATGGATTTGAAAGCGGCAACCTTGTCAAATTTTACGAATTTTGGCTGCGTTTACACAGGCAGGACAATTCTGATCTTATTCCACTAATTTGTCTTTTGATCAATCAGATCAGGGCTGATGTGATTGGGCAAAAGACCAATTAGTGGAAAAATATCGGAATTGGCTGCCTGTGTAAACGCAGCCTTAATTCATCGTCTACAGTTCCCCACAAATAAGGCGACCTGGAACGCATCCACCGTTTTTTGCTCGGCGGGGACACAAAATTGCTTAACGTGCAAAATCGTTTCCTCGGGAAATGGCAAAAGACTATAAGAAAAAACTAGCTGTGAAAAAATGTATCTGGTTTAGACCAGCATCCATTTCTCGGCATAGGACAATGGAGCACATTTTAACGCCAAAGGTAAGTGACCACTAGCTTGCAACTACGCGAACATTAACTTCACTAGCCAGTATAACTTGTTCAATTTCCTAGGGGAGCATTAACTGAGTCGTCTACTCGTTCTTTGATTTAGCTAACTATTAAGTATGTTATAGCCGTTTGGGCATTGGTTTAAATTAGTAGCTTGCTAGCTGTGTCATCAGAGAAATGTATTAGAAATACATGGCTCTGGGTTTCATGAGACTAACACAGTCACTACAAGCTAGTTAACTAAATGACATCCCTGCAAATAATGTATAACTAACCCAAGGTAGACAACGACCTGTCGAGTCCAATGAGAACAAATTAGTCCTAGTGGGAAGAACCAGCAAGGACCGGGGGCAGAGCCAAGCACGAGCTAGCGAGATCCCTTGGAGTGTTCTAGCATGAATTTGCATATTCCATTAGGGAACAGCTACTCTATTACACATGCTCACTTCAGAGCAAAATGTATCTCACTTCAGAGAAATGTAATGTGTGTGTGTGTGTGTGTGTGTGTGTGTGTGTGTGTGTGTGTGTGCGGCGTGTGTGTGTGAAGAACAAATTCTGATTTACAATGAAGGACTGACTACATTTTATTGCTTTGGCAAAGGGTAACATCTACCAAACTTAGTCCACTCTGTTTGTAACAGATTCCAGTTTTGGGAACAGAAAAGTACAGTTTTGAGATCAAATGTTTTATTGATGAGAACATTTGCATAATGTCAGCCAGTAATCATCTTCTACCACTGCTGGCCACTGGGCTTCCTCATTACCATATTTGGTAGTAGTGAGTGGAAACATGGATGCTTCACACTTATGCATCTGGGGAAATATCTGGCTCATTGTTCTGTCTGTGATCCCTGTGTTGGAACCTCTAGGTCTCCAGGATTTCCTGTACTTGGAAATATTTCTCAGCCATTCATTCACCTGCTGATATTTGTTTTTCAGAGAACTGACTGTGAACCTCAATCTGGCCTAATATATATATATTTTTATTTGAAATGACAGGTGGAAGAAGTGAAATTGTTAGAGTGATACACTGCAAAGAAGCCAGCCACTGGCACTCTCTATCTCACAGGAACCCATCTCATCTTTGTGGAGACATCCTGTAACACTCGCAAGGAAACATGGGTATGACATTTGTTCAGATATCATGGCAAGGGGTGAGAACCAATGTATGTGCTATGAAAACACCCCTGGCCCTTTCTAAAACCATGTACCCCTTTGATGTTCACAGCTATGAAGGCACTGGATAGATGTACGCTTAGTTGGTGTGTAAGCAACCATGCCCCTTGGTAGGAGGAGTGGTGCCACACTGATTACGCCTACGCTTATCCAGGTTTCTGCCAACTTTGAAGTGGTAGGGGTAAGAGACTTAAAAGCCAGGACTCAAGATTAATAGTTTTTGTTTCACTCATAACCAGGTTTTACACCATCTCATAGCTACAGTAGAGAAACTCCCTCTTACAGCCACAGGATGCCCGCTTCACATTTCCTGCAAGAATTTCCATGTGGCTCACTTTGTCATTCCCAGTGGGGGGACTGCCAGAATGTGTATCAGTCCCTGCTCAAACTCTCCCAACCAGGTACTTACAGTTCCAGATCAACTCTCCTTTAACATTACACTTTGGAGAAAACAAGATTGTGATCATTGTGAATATTCATCAAATTCTTACCTACAATAACATTGGGCTTTTTATAAGGCAAGTGGATGATTTGTATTTTTTTCTTTACAACCCAAAACAAGACGAAGATGAGAGAAGACATGGTTGGGGCTTTGACTCAGCCATGAATTTCAAAAGAATGGGATTGCCCAACGAGTTTTGGGAAATGACAGAATTCAACAAGAACTATGAGGTAAATTGACCAATTCTCAATTAAATTCTATGCACATGTTTTCATGGCTATTGTTATAGTCATAAATGTTTTGTTCCCTCTGATGGATTGCTTAGCTTTGCAGCACATATCACTCAGAACTGGGCATTCCTAAAACTGCAAGCAAGGGCACAGTCTTGGGGAGTGCCAAATTCAGGAGCAGAGGGTGCATTCCTACTCTCTCCTACTTCCACAAGCGAAGAAATGTAAGTTCAGACTCTCCTTTATTTCATGCAAGGGTCAGCGACTCATCTCTGCTCATGCTATACTTACAGTATATGTTAATGATTACAAAGGCATTCCAAATGCACTTCATGGTGACGCTGTTCTGGTTTTCCTCTCACATACCAGGCTGCCATTTGCCGTTGTAGCCAGCCCCTGTCTGGGTTAACTGTTTGATGTGTAGAAGATGAGGCGATGCTACAGGCAATCAGCTGGGCTAATCCCAAAAGCACCTTCATGTATGGTGGATACCAGACCTAAGGTAAGAACCACATTTTAAGATAAATGTATTGCTAATTTCCCCTCTGTTGTATTTTGCTCAACCCTAACCCAAACTGTCCTGCCTTTCTTTTATTTCAAGTTTAATGCCATGGCCAATAGAGCAGCAGGGAAGGAATACGAGAAAGAGGACAGGAAATATTGGCAGGAAAGGATCGCCTGCCATGGAAGCAGGGGGAGATGTCGCCGTTCCTCCTGCGCTGATATGAGGGGACACGGTTAGCACGGAAGCACGAGAGGCAGCCCGAATAAAACATTTTTTGGGGGGGGCACATGTGGAGATTGGCTGAGTCAGGTTGGAGACCTGAGCCAACTCTTCATGCTTACCGCGGGGAGCATGTGACTGGTCAGACACCGTGTTATGCAGTGATGCACACGGTGTCTCCAGTTCGCATTCATAGCCCGGTGCGCTCTATTCCAACTCCTCGCATTTGCCGGGCTAGAATGGGCATCCAGCCAGGACGGATGGTGCCGGCTCAGCGCTCCTGGTCTCCAGTACACCTCATTAGACCAGGATATCCTGCGCCGGCTCTGCGTACTGTGTCTCCGGTGCGTCTGCACAGCCCAGTGCATCCTGTGCTAGCGCCCCGCACTTGTCGGCTCAAGTGAGCATCCAGCCAGGACGCATTGTGCCAGCTCTACGCTCCAGATCTCCAGTGCGCCTCCACAGTCCAGTACGTCCTGTGCCTGCTTCCCGTACTCGCCCTGAGGTGCGTGTCACCAGCCCGGTGCCACCTGTACCGGTCCCACGCACCAGGCCTCTAGTGCGCTTCCAGAGTCCAGTAAGTCCTGTGCCTCCTCCCCGCACTCGCCCTGAGATGCGTGTCTTCAGCCCGGTACCACCAGTACTGGCACCACGCATCAAGTCTCCAGTGCGCCTCCATAGTCCGGAGCTTCTGGCGACGGTCCCCAGTCCGGAACTCCCGGCGACGGTCCCCAGTCCGGAACTCCCGGCGACGGTCCCCATTCCGGAGCTCCCGGCGACGGTCCGCAGTCCGGGGCCTCCGGCGACGGTCCACAGTCCGGGGTCTACGGCGACGGTCCGCAGTCCGGGGTCTACGGAGACGGTTCCCAGTCCGAGGCCTCCGGCGATGCAGCGATGATCCGTAGTCCAGAGCCTCCGGCGATGATCCATGGTCCGGTTCTACAAAGGCGGAGGGATCAGCGTAAAGAGGGGCAGGGGCGGCGTCCAGAACCAGAGCCGCCACTGAGGGTAGATGCCCACCAAGACCCTCCCCTATAGGTTCAGGTTTGCGGCCGGGAGTCCGCACCTTTGGGGGGGATACTGTCACGCTCTGGCCTGAGATATCTCTGTTTTCTTTACTTTTTGGTTAGGTCAGGGTGTGACTAGGGTGGGTACGCTAGTTTTTGTATTGTCTAGGGGTTTTGTATTGTCTAGGTGATTTGTATGTTTATGGTGGCCTGATATGGTTCCCAATCAGAGGCAGCTGTTTATCGTTGTCTCTGATTGGGGATCATATTTAGGTAGCCATTTCTCTTTGGTGTTTGTGGGATCTTATTCTATGTTTAGTTGCCTGTCTGCACTATTCATATAGCTTCACGGTTCGTTTTGTTAGTTTGTTAGTTTGTTCAATGTGTATTCATAATAATAAAGAAGAATGTATGCATACCACTCTGCACCTTGGTCTCCTTTGTTTTACAAACATGACAGGTTCACTGTTAGCTTATAACTTTTTTGATGAATTTAAGCAAAATTCCCACATTTCCCGGGCTTAGCTTCCCATGGAACATTTCCGGAAAAGTTCCAGCCCTTTGCAACCCTAGTTATTGCTCTAATGCTCTATTATCATTACTCTATTTTATTCTATTCTATTCTTACTCTATTTTACTCTATTCTTTATTCTACTATGAGAGGGTCCCTGGTTCGCGCCCGGGTATTGGAGAGGGGACGGTCTAAAGTTATACTGTTACATGAGCAAGTGAGGTGAGATAAGGGAGGTAAAGGCAAAAAAAGGCCATGGTGGTGAAGTAAATACAATATAGCAAGTAAAACACTGGAATGGTTGATTTGCAGTGGACGAATGTGCAAAGTAGAGAGAGAAATAATGGGGAGCAAAATAAATACAGTAGGGAAAGGGGTAGTTGTTTGGGCTAAATTATAGATGGACTATGTACAGGTGCAGTAATCTGTGAGCTTCTCTGACAGCTGGTGCTTAAAGCTAGTGAGGGAGATAAGTGTTTCCAGTTTCAGAGATTTTTGTAGTTCGTTCCAGTCATTGGCAGCAGAGAACTGGAAGGACCTAAGGAAGAATTGGTCTTGTGGGTGACCAGAGATATACCTGGTGGAGCGCGTGCTACAGGTGGGTGCTGCTATGTTGACCAGCGAGCTGAGATAAGGGGGGACTTTACCTAGCAGGGTCTTGTAGATGACCTGGAGCCAATGGGTTTGGTGACGAGAATGAAGCGAGGGCCAGCCAGTGGTGGGTAGAATATGGGGCTTTGGTGACAAAACAGATGGCACTGTGATAGACTGCATCCAATTTATTGAGTAGGGTATTGGAGGCTATTTTTTAAATGACATCGCTGAAGTCAAGGATTGGTAGGATGGTCAGTTTTACAAGGGTATGTTTGGCAGCATGAGTGAAGGATGCTTTGTTGCGTAATAGGAAGCCAATTCTAGATTTAACTTTGGATTGGAGATGTTTGATGTGGGTCTGGAAAGAGAGTTTACAGTCTAACCAGACACCTAGGTATTTGTAGTTGTCCACGTATTCTAAGTCCAAGCCGTCCAGAGTAGTGATGTTGGACAGGCGGGCAGGTGCAGGCAGCGATCGGTTGAAGAGCATGCATTTAGTTTTACTTGTATTCAAGAGCAATTGGAGGCCACGGAAGGAGAGTTGTATGGCGTTGAAGCTCGCCTGGAGGGCTGTTAACACAGTGTCCAAAGAAGGGCCAGAAGTATACAGAATGGTGTCGTCTGCGTAGAGGTGGATCAGAGCAGCAAGAGCGACATCATTGATGTATACAGAGAAGAGAGTCGGTCCAATAATTGAACCCTGTGGCACCCCCATAGAGACTGCCAGAGGCCTGGACAACAGACCCTCCGATTTGACACACTGAACTCTATCAGAGAAGTAGTTGGTGAACCAGACGAGGCAATCATTTGAGAAACCAAGTCTGCCGATGAGGATGTGGTGATTGACAGAGTCGAAAGACTTGGCCAGGTCAATGAATACGGCTGCACAGTATTGTTTCTTATCGATGGCGGTTAAGATATCGTTTAGGACCTTGACCGTGGCTGAGGTGCACCCATGACCAGCTCTGAAACCAGATTGCATAGCAGAGAAGGTATGGTGGGATTCGAAATGGTTGGTAATCTGTTTGTTGTCTTGGCTTTCGAAGACCTTAGAAAGGCAGGGTAGAATAGACATAGGTCTGTAGCAGTTTGGGTCAAGAGTGTCCCTCCCTTTGAAGAGGGGGATGACCGCAGCTGCTTTCCAATCTTTGGGAATCTCAGACGACACGAAAGAGAGGTTGAACAGGCTAGTAATGGGGGTGGCAACAATTTCGGCAGATCATTTTAGAAAGAAATGGTCCAGATTGTCTAGCCCGGCTGATTTGTAGGGGTCCAGATTTTGCAGCTCTTTCAGAACATCAGCTGACTGGATTTGGGAGAAGGAGAAATGGGGAAGGCTTGGGTGAGTTGCTGTGGGGGGTGCAGTGCTGTTGACCGGGGTAGGGGTAGTCAGGTGGAAAGCATGGCCAGCTGTAGAAAAATGCTTATTGAAATTCTCAATTATAGTGGATTTATCGGTGGTGACAGTGTTTCCTATCTTCAGTGCAGTGGGCCGCTGGGAGTAGGTGTTCTTATTCTCCATGGACTTTACAGTGTCCCATAACTTTTTTGAGTTTGTGTTGAAAAAGCTAGCCTTGGCTTTTCTACCTGCCTGTGTAAATTGGTTTCTAGCTTCCCTGAAAAGTTGCATATCACGGGGGCTGTTCAATGCTAATGCAGAACGCTATAGGATGTTTTTGTGTTGGTTAAGGGCAGTCAGGTCTGGAGAGAACCAAGGGCTATATCTGTTCCTGGTTCTAAATTTCTTGAAGGGGGCATGCTTATTTAAGATGGTGAGGAAGACATTTAAAAAAAATAACCAGGCATCCTCTACTGACGGAATGAGATCAATATCCTTCCAGGATACCCCGGCCAGGTCGATTAGAAAGGCCTGCTTGCTGAAGTGTTTCAGGGAGCATTTGACAGGGATGAGTGGAGGTTGTTTGACCGCTTACCCATTACGGATGCAGGCAATGAGGCAGTGATCGCTGAGATCTTGGTTGAAAACAGCAGAGGTGTATTTAGAGGGAAAGTTGGTTAGGATGATATCTATGAGGGTGCCCGTGTTTACGGCTTTGGGGTGGTACCTGGTAGGTTCATTGATAATTTGTGTGAGATTGAGGGCATCAAGCTTAGATTGTAGGATGGCTGGGGTGTTAAGCATGTTCCAGTTTAGGTTGCCTAGCAGCACGAGCGCTGAAGATAGATGGGGGGCAATCAGTTCACATATGGTGTCCAGAGCACAGCTGGGGGTAGAGGGTGATCTATAGGAGGCGGCAACGGTGAGAGACTTGTTTTTAGAGAGGTGTATTTTTAAAAGTAGAAGTTCAAATTGTTTGGGTACAGACCTGGATAGTAGGACAGAACTCTGCAGGCTATCTTTGCAGTAGATTGCAACACCGCCCCCTTTGGCCGTTCTATCTTGTCAGAAAAAGTAGGGATGAAAATGTCAGAATTTTTGGTGTTTTTTCTAAGCCAGGATTCAGACACGGCTAGAACATCCGGGTTGGCAGAGTGTGCTAAAGCAGTGAATAAAACAAACTTAGGGAGGAGGCTTCTAATGTTAACATGCATGAAAACAATGCTATTACGGTTACAGAACTCATCAAAAGAGAGCGCCTGGGGAATAGGAGTGGAGCTAGGCAGTGCAGGGCCTCGATTCACCTCTACATCACCGGAGGAGGAGTAGGATAAGGGTACGGCTAAAAGCTATGAGAATTGGTCATCTAGAACGTCTGGAACAGAGAGTAAAAGGAGGTTTCTGGGGGTGATAAAATAGCTTCAAGGTATAATGTACAGACAATGGTATGGTAGGATGTGAATACAGTGGAGGTAAACCTAGGTATGAGTGATGATGAGAGAGATATTGTCTCTAGAAACATCATTGAAACCAGGTGATGTCATCGCATGTGTGGGTGGTGGAACTGAAAGGTTGGATAAGGTTTTGTGAGCAGGGCTAGAGGCTCTACAGTGAAATGCATGTCATTTAAAGTCAATTTAGCAATTGAACAAAAATCATTTTTTTTCGCCACCTAGCTAACGTTAGCCACAACAAATTGGAATTTGTAACATATCAAACATATCATTCTTTCATCACATTCCCAGTGGGTCAGAAGTTTACATACATTCAATTAGTATTTGGTAGCATTGCCTTTAAATTGTTTACCTTGGGTCAAACATTTTGGGTAGCCTTCCACAAGCTTCCCACAATAAGTTGGGTGAATTTTGGTCCACATTCCTCCTGACAGAGCTGATGTAACTGAGTCAGGTTTGTAGGCCTCCTTGCTCGCACATGCTTTTTCAGTTCTGACCACACATTTTCTATAGGATTGAGGTCAGGGCTTTGTAATGGCCACTCCAATACATTGACTTTGTTGTCCTGAAGCCATTTTGCCACAACTTTGGAAGTATGCTTGGGGTCATTGTCCATTTGAAAGACCCATTTGCAACCAAGCTTTAACTTCCTAACTGATGTCTTAAGATGTTGCTTCAATATATCCACATAATTTTCCTGCCTCATGATGCCATCTATTTTGTGAAGTGCACCTGCAGCAAAGCACCCCCAGAACAAGAGGCTGCCACCCCCGTGCTTCACAATTGGGATGGTGTTTTTCGGCTTGCAAGCCTCCCTTTTTCCTCCAAACATAACGATGGTCATTATGGCCAAACAGTTATTTTTTTGTTTCATCAGACCAGAGGACATTTCTCCAAAAAGTATGATCTTTGTCCCCATGTGCAGTTGCAAACCGTAGTCTGGCTTTTTTTATGGCGGTTTTGGAGCAGTTGCTTCTTCCTTGCTGAGTGCCCTTTCAGGGTATGTCGATATAGGACTTGTTTTACTGTGGCTATAGATACTTTTTTACCTGTTTCTTCCAGCATCTTCACAAGGTCCGTTGCTGTTGTTCTGGGATTGATTTGCACTTTTCGCACCAAAGTACGTTCATCTCTAGGAGACAGAACGCGTCTCCTTCCTGAGCAGTATGACGGCTGCGTGGTCCCATGGTGTTTATACTTGCATACTATTGTTTGTACAGATGAACGTGGTTCCTTCAGGCGTTTGGAAATTGCTCCCAAGGATGAAGGAGACTTGTGGAGGTCTACAATTTTTTTTCTGAGGTCTTGGCTGATTTCTTTTGATTTTCCCATGATGTCAAGCAAAGAGGCAGTGAGTTTGAAAGTAGGCCTTGAAATACATCCACAGGTACATCTCCAATTGACTCAAATGATGTCAATTAGTGTTTCAGAAGCTTCTAAAGCCATGACATCATTTTCTGGAATTTTCCAAGCTGTTTTAAGGCACAGTGAACTTAGTGTACGTAAACTTCTGACCCACTTTAATTGTGATACAGTGAAATAATCTGTCTGTAAACAACTGTTGGAAAAATTACTTGTGTCATTGTAACGATCTTCGTCGGGAGAAAGATAGGAGGACCAAAGCGCAGCATGGTAAGTGTTCATGATGATATTTAATTAAAACTTAGAACACTAAACAATAAACAACAATGTGAATTTACAAAACCGAAACAGTACCGTGTGGCCCAAACACTCACACAGAAACAAACACCCACAAACCAAAACCTAAGTATGATTCTCAATCAGGGACAACAATTGACAGCTGCCTCTGATTGAGAACCATACTAGGCCAAACTCAAACCAACATAGAAAAACAAACAGACTGCCCACCCCAACTCACGCCCTGACCATACTAAGGCAAAAACAAAGGAACTAAGGTCAGAACGTGACAGTCATGCACAAAGTAGATTACCTAACCGACTTGCCAAAACTATAGTTTGTTGACAAGAAATTTGTGGAGTGGTTAAAAAAAAAAATTATGACTCCAACCAAAGTGTATGTAAACTTCTGACTTCAACTGTAGCTTTAAATGGCATTTCATAGATGTTATGTATTTATATCAATTCAAAACTGGAATTTTTCCTCAAAACAAAGGTTCTAAAGGTATGCCAGACATTTATGGAATAAATCATACCTAGCTTGATGATTCTGTGACAAACAGTGAATTAGTTATTGATTTTTAAATGGATTTTGGCAAATTTCTGTTGAATGTCTGATGAATGTTTGTTGAGTGTCTGTTGAATGTCTGAATGTGTGAATATAAAACCAACTTTGCCTCGGTCTCTTTTTCATGGCACGTCGATACAAAGTGATTTTCTTAGCAAATTGGGGGAGGATTTTTCGACTATTAGGTTAACGCGGCATGAAGTCGGAAATTTCGGGGTTCCCAATTGTTTTGAATGCGGCACACCGAAATAATCGAATATGGATTGTCATTCAGGAAGTCAACTACTAGCTAGCTATAAACATAACTAAAATTGCTAAAGAAGCTATTTGCGGGAAAACAGACTAACATTTAAGTGATTATTAAAGATTCTTCCATTTATTGTTGTGTGCATAGCATAACTAGCTTTCAATTGGTGAAAATGTCCACCTCGTCCTCCCTCATAAAAAAAATAGCTAGCTAACGTTAACTAGATAGCCATCAACAGCCTTTTAAAAAAGGCCTTTAAATGCACATCATTTGATGAGCCTTATTTAGGCTTTAATTTAGGCTCTAGGCTTTAATTTAACTTATTTAGGATTGAATTTTTTGTCCTTTGTTTTAGAGAATATTTGTGTAATATACATCTGTTTGAATGTATGTGCATTTTGAAAGACTGCAATGTAAGTATAAAATAAAATGTGATGTAAAAATTACAGCCATTAAAATGAAATTTTGCAACAGAACATTTATTTTATTTTTATTTTTACACTTTATGTGCATACACCCCTTGAATTTTTTTCCACATTTTGTTGTGTTGCAGCCTGAATTTAAAATCAGTTAAATTTAGAGTTTTTTTGGTCACTGGTCTACACACAAAAAATACCCCATAATGTCAAAGTGGAATTCTGTTTTTAAAATGTTTAAAATTAATAAAAAATGAAAGCTGAAATGTCTTGAGTCAAGTATTCAACCCTTTGTATGGCAAGAAGTAGTGGAAATGTGCATAACAAGTCACATAAATTGCATAGACTTACTCTGTGTGCAATAATAGTGTTTAACATAATTTTTGAATGACTCCCTCATCTCTGTAGCCCTCACACAATTATCTGTAAGATCCATCAGTCGAGCATTGAATTTCAAACACAGATTCAACCACAAAGACCAGGGAGATTTACCACTGCCTTGCAAAGAAGGGCACCTATTGGTAGATCAGTAAACATCATAAAACAGTCATTGAATATCCCTTTGAGCATGGTGAAGTTATTAATTACACTTTGGATGGTGTATCGATACACCCAGTCATTTCAAAGATACAGGTGGTCCTTCCTAACTCAGTTGCCGGAGAGGAAGGAAACCTCTCAGGGATTTCACTATGAGGCTATTCACTATGAGAATGGATCAACAACATTGTAGTTACTCCACAATACTAACCTAATTGACTGACTGTTCTGAATACAAAGTGTTACGTTCAGGCAAATCCAATACAACACATTACCGAGTACCACTCTCCATACTTTCAAGCATAGTGATGGCTGCATCATGTTACGGGTATCCTTGTTATTGTTAAGGATGGGGGAGTTTTTCAGGATAAAAATAAATAAATGGAATGGAACTATGCAGAGGAAAAATTCTGGAGGAAAACCTGGTTCAGTCTGCTTTCCACCAGACACTGGGAGATTAATTCACCTTTCAGCAGGACAATAACCTAAAACACAAAGCCAAATATACACTGGAGTTGCTTACTAAGAAGACAGTGAATGTTACTGATTGGGCAAGTTACAGTTTTGACATAAATCTACTTGAAAATCTATGGTAAGACCTTAAAATGATTGTCTAGCAATGATCAACAACCCATTTGACAGAGCTTGAATAATTTTGAAAAGAATAATGGGCAAATGTTGCACAATCCAGGTGTGGAAAGCTCTTAGAGACACCCAGAAAGACTCACCGCTGTAATCGCTGCCAAAGATGCTTCTACAAAGTATTGACTCAGGGAAGTGAATACTTACGTAAATTATTTCATTTTCAATACATTTGCAAACATTTCTAAAAACATGTTTTTAGTTTGTCATTATGGGGTATTGTGTGTAGATGGGTGAGAAACAAACCTATTTGATTCATTTTTAATTCAGGCTGAATAAGTCAAGGGGTATGAATACTTCCTGAAGGCCCTGTATATTATTATGTCCATGGTGCATTCCACCAATGAGATACATATTTATAGATACATATCTCATTGGTGGAGTGCACCATGCAAGTAATAATATACATAATTGACATTACATTGATGGTGTAACTGACGTTCCAGTAGTCTACTAACAATACAATTTCAACTGAGCTATGATAATAGCCATGTAGACCTAACAACGTTTCAAGTGTGTGTGTACAGTGAAACGCTAAACTTGCAAACCCTACTCAACAGTGCAGTATTCAATGTATATAAAAACACGTGAAATAGGAAATAAGAGCGGAAGCTATATGCAAGGTCTGCCAGTAACACATGTACAATGTGCAGGCATACTGTAATATTTGAGGTAGGTACTACGTAACTAGAATTAATGAAAGATAAATTGACCATCAAATTATTTAATGAACGTCTTGTTGCCGAAATTTTCCTAGTTTGAGCATCCGGAGGCCAAGAAGGGTGCAAGCTCCGACCCTACTTTTCTGTTTTGTGATTATTTTGTCGTTTATTTTTACTTTATTTTCACAATATGTATCAGATATGATTTCTTACAACTGACAAGTTTCTAATTTCTCGTGTTTTTTTCTTATAGTATTTACAATAGACGATAACTAAAAAGAAAGACATACCCCATCCTCACTACGACTACCAGAATTCAATGCGCATATGAACAAGAGGCTCCAGACTGTTAACGCGACTGAACAAAGTGAATCGGATTTATTGTGTATATTATCCTGGGGTGTAGCAGCCAAACAACAAGGTTGGTTAATTTATATATCTCCCCATCGCCTAAACACGACTTTTATTGGGAAGGTGTTTTGAAAAATTTCCCTCGTTGTTATGCTAGCCACCGTTTGACGCTTGCAGGGAATTATTGTATTCTAGGCTAGCTAACTAGTTAGCTAACGTAGTTTATCACCTCTGCTGCCAGTGTGTATATTTCCCAACAATGGTAGTTACTGTAGCAAGAAAGTAAAATGTTATTTCTTGGAAGTAGCTAGCTAGATTGCTAGCAAGCTAGATTAATACAATCACCTCAATTTCGGAATATTAGCTAGGTAGATGATAATTTGCTGGTAGTTTACGTCCTTCAGATTTACAGGCCACACACAAGCTAGCGTTAGGCATTAATTTAGCTACACATAGCTAAGCTTTGTTGTTGTCCTAACCCGACGACTGCTTGGGTAACAAACGTCATGCTTCTCTGTTTTCTCGCGTAGTATAGCATAATAAACAATTATCCCTACATAGCTAATGATTTTGTTACAGGTGGTGACTTGATAGCTATGCCAAGTTAAAACAGTTTTGGCACATCCTATTGTTTATTTATTTGCGCATAATGTTGCACCTAGATAATGGACAACTTGCTTTACACTTTTTATGCAGATAGCATGACATTGCTGTTGTGAAGGTTTGTCAGATCATTAACTATAAACGTGTTATTTCCTCTAATGTGAAGAAAACCATTCCAACATGCTTGATGTAGGCCCACCAGTGTATAAAACAGAATCGAATCATTCTATGCCTAATCCTTCATTTGTCCTACATTTCAGAAAACATGGAAGCAAATGGTTTTGTAGGATGGCATGGCAGCAGTCTTCTTTGCACCTGATGGTGATGACTGTCATGCGCTCTGTTCATTTCATCTTCCTGTAGATTGTGTTGCCATGGAGCCCTGCGGAGGAAAGGAGCCAGCAAGTTATACAAAGCATTTGTCTGCTGGCTGCGAGCAGACAGCCATGGGTGGCCAGGATTCACAGACTGAGGTAAAGCCTCCATCTGACACATTTGATGCTGTGCCCCCTGAGCCTCAGCCATCAGGGAAACTGAAGAGGACTGCATTGAGATTCTTTGGAGGACGTAAAAGCATTTGTGTTTTGCCCAACTTCTTTGGAGGGAGGAACAAAAATCAGAACAAGTGTGCCTCTAAAAAGGGAGTAAGCAAGAGTAAAACGCATGATGGACTTAGCAAGGCAGGTTGGGAGGACAGCCTGGGAAGTGGATATGTTCCAGCAGGAGATTTTGAGTACCACAGCCAGACTCCTAGCACTTGTTGTAGTGAATTTGGTCACTCTACTGGTGATCAGAAGTCCTTTTCCCTCCCCCGTCAGAAAAAGGGTTTGAGGGGACTTTTTAACAGCATCAGGCGTCATAGAAAGAATAGAAATTGTGATTTAGAAAAAAATGAAATGGTTGCAATGTCTCATGTCTGCAACAAAGAGGTGCCTATTGCCCAGACTAAGATTGACCAAAATGACACTGAGTGCCTGAACAGTTTGTCTGAATCCAATGTGCCTGTTTCGGCAAATGTCGAAGATTGTTTGACTATTGCGCCTGAATGTATTAATGTTGATGTCATAGTGTCTGAGAACAATATGGTGAAACAAAGGAGTGTGGACTCTCTTGTAGGGGAACTGATGAAAGGCAAGGACGTTGTTGCAAAGAATGATAACCCAAATAAACATGAAGAGACACTCCATGAAACCACTGAACCTGGTTCTCTCCCAAACACCAACCTAGAGTCTACAGTGAACGCCCAGCTGCCTACTGGCTCATCTCAAATAAGCTTGCTTTATGGTGATGTGGCGTCTCTGAAGAGTTTTGACTCACTCACTGGCTGTGGTGACATAATAGCTGATCAAGATGACGACAGTATTGCAGAGAGCACAGTCTCGGGGGAAAGGAGTCGAAATGCAGGCAAAAGGAGTTCCTGTTATGTTACCTACCAGGGTGGAGGAGAAGAAATGGCCACCCCTGATGAGGTGGCTGGAGACTATCTCCATGACCTCTGGGAAAATGACGCTGTAGAGAACATTTGCTATACAGACAGCCAGGAACCAGACTTTCTAGAACACAGTGAAAGTCCTAGGATGACACCTGAAGAGCCATCTAGCTCCTATAACATGGACATCAGCAACAACAGCAATGGTGATCTTGAAGTTACAGAGACCACCCTTACATCTGCGGATGTCATGACCCCTCAGAGCGACCATCAAGAGTCAGTTCCTAACAGCGATGAGGGTTACTATGACTCTACCACCCCAGGACAAGATGAAGACGGGCGTGACAAAGTTGACAATGTCAGGACGGATAGACTACCAAGGGACAGTTACAGTGGCGACGCTCTGTATGAGCTTTTTGAGCCTGATGATAGTCTTATCAGTCCACCTCTTGAAAAATCTAAGCTGCCTGATCCACTTGAGTTTTTAGAAATGCCAGCTCAGTGTAGTGATGTAAATGCTATGTTCACTCCTGAAACAGATCTAATGGAAGAGGACAGGCTGACTTTGATCCAGCAGGACCTTCTCTGCGCGGAGTTGAAAAGCATGTGTAAACTTTCCAAAGAGCAGGCTCTGTTCACCAAAGGGAGGATCCACCAAGATAATAGCTTCCAGGAAAGCATTTCTAAGGTCAACTCAAAAACTCAAGCTTCTATGAAAGAGGACCAGGTCAACCCAGAGGCTTTGAATAAAAAAGAAAACCGATCGCATGCCATAGAGCAGAGATATTTCAAAGCCTGTAATGGTGGGAATAGTGAGAGAATGTCAGATGCAGCTTTTAGCTCCCTTGCTTCAAAAACATGTCAATCACAAGAAATGTGCCCTGAGCAAAACAAGCCACAGTCCCCCAACTTAAGAGGAAATCATGATATTTCTAAAGAAACAAATAATGATTTGAAGGATGACCAGGCAATTTGCTTCTCCCAAGCCCTAGTGGACTTTACAAAACAGTCACAGTTTTATAGTGATTCAAATGAAAGCATGGGAGGCTCTGAGTCAGGCTCTCCCTTTTCCCAAAACATGCAATCCCTCCCAGCCATTGTCACATTTGATGTCGTGGACATAGATAATGAGGGGGAATATGATCAGCAGATGGATATGGTAATGGAGGAGGAAGACATCACGTCGCCTTACGAAGTGTTTGAAGAAAGCTACCTGCAAAAGGATGCTTTTGCTGAATGTGACTTACAAATGTTTGACCTCTATGAACGGAGTCTCCTCAGTAATACTTGGGGAATCGCCAGCCTGCCACGTCACCTTAGCCTTACACGAGTCCATCAGTCAAGTCCACTGGCTCCTCTGTCGAGTCCTCTGGCCTTAAATCGGAGGAGTAGATCCCTGGACACAGAGAGCTTGGAGTTAGAGATGACTGACATGTATTTAGGGAGTGGGGCAGCGCTAGCATCATGCCCTAGAACTGAAAGAGTGTCAAAGATGGCGTCCTCACTTCAACGCAAAAATAATGGTCACATTTCCACTTCAGAAAATGGGGACAATAGAAACATGTTGCAGTCATGGCAACCAGATACTGAGGGGACTGTAACCCACCCTGGAGCAGATGGGAAAAGAAAAGAGCAGACGCACAGTCTCTATCAAACCCAAGACGGACACGTGGTATCATTCAGTCAGTCTGTCAGTCGAGTCCCAAACTGTAAACCTCAACTGATCTCAGCTAGCAAACTGACTGACAGAGTATCCTGTAATTCTATCCCTCAGAATACAGGACCGTTGCATAGGCCATCTCATCTTCCTTTGCAATCAGAATCCTGTCGGCCTCAGGCCCCTGGTCGACCTCATGCTCACTATGGGAGGTCAGATAAGGCATCAGGTGGTGGGGGTGAGGCCCTTTTTTACACATCGACTGTTGACTCTCATCCTTACAATCAACACAGTAAGATTAGGCCAGTGGGGATCACCCATGGAATGCCTCATCTTTGCTCTGAGTCTGGGAGTCCTGTAAGCCCAGTGGACTATGAGCAGCTGCCAGACTTCACCAGTAAAGGAAGAAAAGCAGTGGAAATGGTGCGCCCTGTTGAATGTAGCAAACACATGTCTGGAGCAAATCCCTAAAAATGGGATGAAACCTCTACAGTTAGCATATAGGCCTGTATCCCACGTTTTCATACTATGTGCCACCAAAAACACCATCTAGTACGTTTACATCACCGAAAATAGAATGATTGTCTGTTACCGTTATCACACATTGCAAATATGCTGTTTTGATTAATAAGCTATTGTATTTCAATGTGATGTACAAGCCTTAGAATTTGTGTTGCAATGGATAAGGAAGCCTGTGCTGTTCTATCATGCTGCGTTATCTTGTGAACAGTCATCAAAATACAAACTCCCATGCAATCTTTCATTAAAATGTTCAGGCATGAGTATACCTTGCATTTGCTCAGCCCAGCGTTAGGCTACACATCACATTTTATTACACATATTGGTAGCTAAACTACATGGTATGTTCACTCTGTCAAGTTGTAGGTAGCCTTTAGTCTTTAAAAAAGTGACTTTCTTTACAGAAAGCTGTTTACTGCAGTCTTTGTACTAGTACACTATTATGATGGTATTAGATTGTGATGCATTTATAAGATTCAGCTTCAACATGCACATTTGGATAGGAGGTCAGTTAACCTTTTTTAGATATCAAATGTAGGGGGAACCGCATCGATAATGTCTTACATTTTCGTGAAACTGATTTTGTTGGTAGGCTATAAACTGTATGTTTCAATGTGTTTTATGTTTAGAATTGATTTAATCTTACATCAATAATGGTTACGCTGTATGTTTTATTTTTGGTTGACAGAATCTGATATCTGAAAATAATGCTTTGTTCTTTAGATTTGTATTCTGTAGTACCTCTGCAATAATTCTAAAAAATGATGTTAAATTTGTATTCACAACCAATCCATCTGCTGAAAACTGATATAGATTGATTTTACCCAGGTAATCGTAACTCAACTGTCTGCTGGCAAAGTCTGTGAAATTGTGTCATGCTGGTTGGCATTTTGGGATATTGCCTCAGTTACCTTTTTTTTTGTCTAGCACTATGAAGAGTATAATGCTGCCTTGCACTTAAATCCTTGATACATTTGTTTTGTTTGTAGATAAAAAGACAAAAAACACGGGGATGTTTGGGATACTTTTTTATTGCCGATTTTAGTAGATTCATCATAAATGTTCCTTATTTCTGTGATTATCATACTAATGTAAGACCTTTTCGATATATTATACTCATTGACCAACTCTGCATTTGTTTCTATATCTCAGCACTTTCTTTTCTACACTACATTGTCTGTTTCATCTGTAAGACCTGTCCTAGCTACAGTTAGTTTTATGTATTTACTGAGCACATGGCTACATGTTTTTATTTTTGTATTTTGAGCATTAATACATCTTATCATGATTCTTGTCTTTAAAGTGGCAATCTGCAGTTCCAACAACAACAAAGCGGTCACCCCCCACTGATCTGGTAAACAGCTGAGGGATAGGGCAGAAGAAATTTAACCACTTTCAAACGCATGAACAGACCTAATATGTATCAATGATGGTATCAAAGTTATAGTTTTAATCATGTTTTTAGGCTATACAGTGTTTGTTTACTTTTTACAACATTAATTACAAACAAAGGAGTAAGACATTTTGTGTTCTGATTGGGTATGGCAGTTGCAGTAATCTCATGAGGCATCTTGACGTTTTATTCTTCAAGAACATTAATTAAAGTCTACAAATGTATGTAACTGCTGCAGATTGCCCCTTTTTAAGTTAGATTTTCCCTATGTTATTGTTTTCTGTCAGCTGTTACAACTGAATTTGTTGTGGTAAGCTATCTGTGGCAATTTCATGCCCAAAGATGAGTTTTCCCATGTTGACAAAACCAATTATGGAAGCTTTAGTATGTGTTTTCTCACTGGCATTGACAAAGGACATGTGTAATTGTATCAATTAACTTTTTCAACAATAAGGAATAGGCTGTATATGTATATCAATTTCTTGATTTGTCACGTACATGCCGAAGCAGCTGGTATGAATGAAAGCAAATGTTCAAATTTCTATGCCTACATGTAGCATATACAGTGGGGTCTGAAATTATTGACACCCTTGATAAAGTTGAGCAGAAATTACTATAAAATAATTAAAATACTTAAAAATGGGAAAGTATATTATTTGATACTAATACAATCGCTCAGAGAAAGAGATTTTGTTTAACAAGGTGGGTCAAATTTTTGATACCCCTGTTTTCAATACCTTTCAATACCTCACCTTGTGAGGTTAACGGCACTGAGCGTTTTCTGTCAAATGTTTTGAGTTAGAGAACACATTGGGAGGTATCTTAGACCACTCCACCATACAGAATACTTCCAGATCCTTGATATACATTGCTCTATGGACTGCCCTTTTCAAACCACAGGTTTTCAATCGCTTTCAAGTCCGGAGACTGAAATGGCCATTGCAAAATGTTGATTTTTGTGGCCAATTAACAATTTCTTTGTGATTAAAAAAATATTAAAATGATTGGGGTTATTGTCTTGCTGGAGGATCCACGTGTTGCCAAGTTTTAGCCTCTTGGCAGAAGTAACCAGGTTTTTGGCTAAAATATCCAGGTACTGGGTAAAGTTATTGATGCTGTTGACCTTAACAAGGGCCCCAGGACCAGTGGAGGAAAAATAGCCCATTACATCAAAGATCCACCACCATATTTTACAGTAGGCATGCTTTTTTTTCCTGCTCATGCATTCTCATTTCGATGCCAAACCCACCACTGGTGTGCATGGCCAAGGAGCTCTATTTTCATATCATCCAACAAATGTAAGCGCCTGGAGTTTACTAAACGGCTTTGGCACTTGGATTGGAACTGACGCTTTCGTCACATTTACATGATAATAGAGCTCTTTGGCCACACACACACCAGTGATGGGTTTGGCGTCAATGAGAAATAAGGCCTATATATCTGTGGATCTAGAGACACTACCCTCTGCTGGACAAATAACTTTACAACAGCAAATGAGACCAACAATCCAGGAGCATACAATCCTATATCTTTTGATGGCGCTAGCAGCCAATAATAGTTGATTTTTAGGTTGGAGCTTGCTAATGCTGAAATAGAAGAACTTCAAGGTCAGTTTGCAGTATCATCTGTTGTGAGCAAGCCTCCAAATTCCTCCCCATTTGCTGTACAACCATTGACTCTCGGCTACCCACTGGGCACACCACGTCATTTCAACATTGACATTTTTTTAATTGGTTGAGATGTTGATCAGTGAGACTGGGCACACCACGTCATTTCAACATTGACATTTTTTTAATGGGTTGAGATGTTGATCAGTGAGATTTCAACCTTTATTCACCCACTCAAGACTGCCAGAAGTTTTTTGAATTCCCAATGTTATCACTATGCTTTCAACCAGATTTTTGTTTTTTATTTAAATGTGTTATCACTGCACTTTCAACCATTTTAAAGCACAACCAAGTTCAAATGGGAATTCAATGTCAGATATTTTGTATTTATTATACAACTTAATGTGTTATCACTGTGCTTTATCTAATAGCACAACCCAATGAGCTGGATTGCAGTTGAGATTACATTAAAGTACATAGTGTAAGTGATCAATGGTGTTTGAGTTTCTGTGCAGATTATAGCAATTGATATGTGGTTTAGATGGAGATGTGAATCCAACATATTCATTATTATCTTGAAGATGAAATTTGAAATCAACCCGAAACCCTAGGCCTATATGTATTGTCTATTTTTAGTTGAACTCTGGGTTGAATTGAAACAAGACAATAGCTGTGGATGACTTGGCAAATGCTATATATGGGCCTAAATAGTATCATTGATGATATGACATAAGGTATGGTTACATTTTATTTTTACTCTTAAGCCTAGTTAACCTACCCTTTGGAATTACTTCAATAGCAACAGTGAATCTATTTAGTTATTAAGAGATCTCTCAATGATCATTCTGAAGATAGCCCATTGGTAGTAGTCAGTGATAAACATCTAAGTTAAGCAGGGTTGGGCATGTTTAAAAACCTGGATGGAATCCTGAATGGATAGCTGTAGATGGAAATACTCTCCAGTAGGTGGTGCTGCACAGATTTCTTTCTTTCTGAGGGTGGCTATACGGTTGAAGATCTGACATTGTCTTGAAGGTACAAATTCAACAAGGTTTGTCTGTTTAAAATTGATTATCATGATGAGATAATCCTGTGGTTGAAATTTCACGCTCGAAACAAAAGTTGACGTTAATGAATTTTTCAAATCCAATGTATTTTCCACTTAGATTGCACATCGTCATACTTTGACAAATTTCAGCGTTGATTCAACCAGTCTGTGCTCAGTAGGTATTGTGTTATCTGGATTTGCAGTGAGAGGGAACAGACATAATGGCATAATAGTTTGAAGCCTACTTCACAAATAGTATATTAGAGTCCGTGTGGTAGTGTTGACAAAACACCTGGAACTACAAGATGTTGGTGTGTTGCCACTGGAAAAATACTTAGAAATGCATCAAATTAAATCTCACACCCTGACCACAATTGAGTAGGCAACACCATAAAGCTTGTGTATGATTACCTTACAGCTATTCATCTTTGTGTATTTATGTGTGACAGTCTTTTGTGTCCAAACCATGAGAGAAGAGCCATTTTCCTGAGTTATGTAATTCCTTGTGTTCCCTGAACTGTAAACACATTGAGATGATGGGAAATGCTACTCTTGAGGTTGCCTGGCCGTCATCCAAGACCTTTTGCGGCCAACTACTGTGCTCAACCACGCAGTCTCCAGAGGAGTTGCGACACAGGAAACTGGAACTATTCTTGTTTTTGCTCCTGATTTAGATAAGTGTGTATAGGCCTATGTGGATATATAGAGAGAGACTGAAAGCTCTATGTGATGTTAATTTAATAGAACACATTTGAACATTAACAAGTGAACGAAATACAAATGTGAACTGGACTGTGAGACTATTTGAGGTGTACGTGGGCCAAGGCTGGGTCACTGCAGCGCAGTGCATCCACTACAAAGCTGTAGTAGAAGTATGTAGATTTCCCACTGCAGTGGTTTAGCCCCACTCTAATGCTGCAGTCTCCCTGGTTTTAGATTTCACTGGATTTCTACAGTACCCCTCCACCCCATCCCCTACCCCACCTCCTTTTTCCGTTGCACAGTATCATGTGAAAGCTTATTCTAACAGCATATTCTATCATCGTGGGAGAGTAAAAATAGCAAGATCTTCTCACTAATGATGTTTGTTTCCTTTTTAAACAGTGACATATTTTTTTTTACTTCTGAGCTGTCGTTGTCACTGAGCCTCAGTGAAGTGAATGTATCAGGTTCCAGATAATGAGATTCTCTCGTTTGAAAGGTACAGGCACATTGTCATCTGAGGGCAGCGGAGACTCCTCTGATTCTAATATGAAACGTTTCCTATCCTCAGATGAGCCGCAAAGATAGACAGCAGCCTAGCATTGAGGTCAAAACAACATGATGCTGTTCCCCTTGCTTTCAAGTAGCTGCCAACAAAAAGCTGTTGACTGCCAGTGTCAGAGAGGTCTTGTCTGTGGACTTAACTTTGTTTGTGTGGACTAAATACTTGTATATCTGAGCTTTTCTTAAAGCCAGCCCATGTCAACCTTTTCCTCATCTCTCCATACAAGCTCCCAGTTATTGTTGGCTTCAGATTTAAAGCCATTGTGCTTGCCTTTGAGGCAGTGAGGGTAACCACTCCTCTCTACCTGCTGGCAATGATAAGACCACACAACCGGCCAGGCCAGTGCTTTGTTACCTCTGGTCTCCCGGAATCTCCCCCATGAGGACTCAGTGTATGGTCCACCTGGTTTTGTTATGACCCCTCAAAATCATCTGTATGGGTGTTGGAACAGCAGAGGTGCTACTTATCCTCATCCACTTGTGCTATTAGCCCAAAGCATGTTTTCTCCTCATCCTGTGTTGTGTTGCTTTCATATGTCTTATTTGAATTATTGTTCAATTCTATTCTTCTTTATCCTTATGAGTTCTGTGAGTTTTTCCCCCTGAAGTTTGTGTTGGTGGAAGTCTGAGACCCAAGGCTGATAGTGCAACTATGCACTTCTCTCATCATGCTTGTGAGAGAGCTACAGGAGTGACAGCGATGGGGCCAGTGAACAATCGAGCTCAGAGTGCATGGGGATTTGGAGTGACAGGTGCACAGGAGCCAAGAGGAGAGATTAATCTCTACTGAGATAAATTACAAAGTAGTTATCCTACTGTTAAGACCTCTGTTACTTTTTGATTTGTGTAGAATGGTCCACGTGGGTGGATGTCAATATTTCTCTTTACAAAAACCTGCCTGTTCTTATTACTATTATCAATGATTACAGTAGCCTACGCATATAATGAAATTACGACATTTGTATTGCCAACTGGCACAGGCCAATATAACCCCCATACAGTGTCTATGTTCCTCTTATAATGATTTAATATTTCTGGTCCGTGATTTTAACTATATTTTGATGAGCAAGCATCACGAGGTTAGGACTCCCAGTTTGAAGCATAGATAGGAACCATAATGAGCCCCCAATGAGTGCCTGTGGTTTGTTCCTCTATGCACGAAGCACCGCCCAGGTTTTTGCTCCCCGCTACGCAGGGAGAGTTGCAGCAGTAGCGTTCTACAGTGCCTACGTTACCATCACAATTTTAGTGCATGCAAAGACCCCTACTCCTAATGAAAAACGGCATTCAAGTCGGCAAATCAGGAAACTAGCGGACTACGGGTGTCAGAGTGGAAGGGGAACTAACGGTGCAGACTCTGATGATGATGAGGATGATGATGGTGAGGATGATGATTCTGTAAGAGAGTTATACGTATGAATACAATGTTATGTGAAAGAGGAGGTAGCTAGAGATTATACCAGAAATGCTTCCTTGCGTTTGGATAGAATTATGAACAGTCACAAAATGTTGGTGTACAGCAATATGCACCTTAACCGATTAAATGTTGCAGAGCTCATGCTCTACATTATGACCTTGGATATGAAAATGATAATTTGCATGGTCGTAATTATCGTATGCGATGCTTTTGTTTGTGTGGTTGGTGGTTGCTGATACTGTGCCTCAGTGCGCGTATGGATAATCACAGCCCGCACTAAAGTACGCACGGCGTGCAGTGGAGGCGAGGAAGTGGGAGTGAATGCGTGTTCTTATGGAAGTACACACAGGCTTCAACATGGCCTCATCACGATATGAATGGCGCTGGTATATTCTATATTACCATATCTTGTTTGTGGTTTACATTTTATTTAGCATGTCGGCCATCAGTGGCATATGGCAGTCGCGGGCGCCAGATCGGTGTCATAAGATTGTTAGGAATTGTTCCTTTTCTCGGCGTTCTCTCGTTGTAAATGTATTTTATTGGCATGTTGTAAAACACATCTATGCATGCGATGTGGGAGAGGCAATGTTTTTCAGTAAAATCCTGTTCTGTTGATTACTTGGCGTTGACGATATGGTGCTCGTTTGAAATAAATATAGTCTTATCACATAATCTTCTTGATCTGGTAGGATTGAAAAGATGCGACTCACATGCGCTAAAATAATATAATTAAATAGAATAACTGTATTCTCCAGGCTGTAGATTGCGTTTTGTAAACTACTGACCATGCCATTTGGGTCTCAGAGCTACTGGGCACAATGCAAAAACAGCATCACCTAGCCTACTGTAAACGAGCTATCCAGTAGCCTAATAATATAATGTATTATCGAATGTAGTGTTTAAATATTGACCCGTTTTGTAATGGTTTTACATTGATATTGAAGTGTTTTTTATGTATATACTTCCATGCTTCTACTGTAGGCCTACCTCACAGTAGGCCCCATGGTGCCTCATAATGTTGTATTTTATGACGTAGCCTATAGGATATCTCGAAACATTGCTTTTAGTTTATGCGAATTGGTAGGCCTAAATAGTATGACGAATGGTTATGTGGATATTCTTTTTTTTATGTAGAACTAATATAATACAGTTTGCGTTTTCATAGTGACAATTCTACAGATGCTATGAATGTAACAGCATGTTTTTGTTGGGTGTGTGTGTGTGTGTTTGTTTGCAACATAATGCAAAGACCTCCCTGTTGTATTGACTGCTTACAGTGCTGTTCATATCACAGGATCCTAGTTAAATAAATGGTGATGCATCGAGTCTCACAGGAGATTAAAAAAGCTGTATTGCAAAAGGGGAATGCTCTGCTCTAGTGTAATAACAGTATTACTGTGAGTACGCCTATGCAGACATTATTTTAAAAAGACAGGGTTATTCATTAATTGTATTATGAGGAAGCCAAATACAGGTTGTCATATCAAAACGGGTGTGCATATTTAATGCAGGCAGGGGTGCATTCACATGGAGATGCATGTGGAGCTAAAAATACCCCTTTCTGTTCTTGAGCATGTGAGTTATAGTGGAGAGCTAGCTCTCTTGACACTTATCAGGGGACATGTTGACTTGTTAATTAGTATATAACTGTGAGGGATTACTGTCTGTTTTCAAACTGTTGTATCTCTCATAGTTTGAGATATCACCTTTTTTTCATTCACTCATGTTATTAGGATTGCAGGTGGAGCTCAGGCAGGGCACCTGTGGTCTATTCCATTAACCTTTGTTTAAAGAAATGTTAACTATGTTCATACATAAAGTCATTTGGCCTGGAATAGATAATGACATTAAAGTGTAAATGGAGGGTAGGTCAATTAGAGTTTTTCTCTACATAATATATTAGAGAAACGCTGTTGAGTAAAAGATAAAGTATGCCAAAGTTTGTTTTGGATTATGAGAAAAACAGTCACTCCAAACAGAGCGGATATGATTTAGGGATTTATCGACCAGCCGATCGTGCAGCTCAGCTGTGTAATCTGTGTCACGGCACCAATGTAGCATCTACCAATCTGCACCCTGTTTCAGTATGGTGCTCCTGATCCCTATAGCCTCCACCACACTCCAGCCAACTACATACACAAAGGTTTTTAGAGCAATAGGTTAGCAATAGTTTATGTTCATATTCAGGTTTTTACACTTTAATGTAAAATGTTAAATGTTGAGTCAAGAAAATATTTGGAAGAAGATGGTATATTACTCCTTTTGGCCTTATTTAACTGCTTTTTGTAGTAGTGTGACTGAACAATGTACTACTGATCATCTTACGTAACATTGACTTTTACACAGAGGAAAAGTGTTTTATGTACAGTAAATCTGTTTTAGACATAATAAGGCCAATTACAGATTTTGCCCACAAATCTAGGGCCATTTCGTGAGAGGGAGGGGCTAGACAAAAAGTGGCAAAAGTGTAATATTTAAATCCCTGTGGGTGATGCAATTAATAGGGTTGTCAAACTGTGAATTTATTTTGTTTGACCTGGCTTTTACAATGTTAATACAGAAGGGAAAATATAAATGCAAACTTCATTTATTTTTTTGGACAGTTTTAGTTTTCCCTACTTTAATGTCTAAACCCCAGATTGAGATTGATCATCTGTAGAAGGAGGTATTCTCTGAGGGTGAGCAGACAGACTAGCATCACTTCTCTGGACGGTTCTGACTTAGAGTATTGGGACAACTACAAATACCTAGGTGTCTGGCTAGACTGTAAACTCTCCTTCCAGACTCATATTAAGCATCTCCAATCCCTAATTTATTCTAGAATCGGCATCCTATTTCGTAACAAAGCCTCCTTCACTCACGCTGGTAAACATACCCTTGTAAAACTGACTATCCTACCGATCCTCAACTTCGGCGATGTCATTTACAGAACAGCCTCCAACACTCTACTCAGCAAACTGGATGACGGCCTAGGACGGCCTAGGAACAGTGCCAGAACTACAGATTTGTACCTTGTCAACTCGGGGGTTTGAACTTGCAACCTTCCGGTTACTAGTCCAACTCTCTAACCACTAGGCTACCCTGCCGCCCCACAGTGCCACCCGTCTATCACAGTGCCATCCGTTTTGTCACCAAAGCCCCATATACCACCCACCACTGCGACCTGTATGCTATCGTCGGCTGGCTACATATTCGTCTCCAGACCCACTGTCTTTGCTAGGTAAAGCTCTGCCTTATCTCAGCTCACTGGTCACCATAACAACACCCACCAGTAGGGTGGCATGCGCTCCAGTAGGTATATCTCACTGGTCATCCCCAAAGCCAACACCCACTTTGGCCAGCTTTCTTCCCAGTTCTCTGCTGCCAATGACTGGAACGAATTTAAAAAATCGCTGAAGTTGGAGACTTATATCTCCCTCACTAACTTTAAGCATCATCAATCTGAGCAGTTTACCGATTGCTGCAGCTGTACATAACCCATCTGTAAATAGCCCACCCAACTACCTACCTCATCTCCATACAGTATTTCTACTTGCACATCATCATCTGCACATCTATCACTTCAGTGTTAATTTGCTAAATTGTAATTACTTCACTACTATGGCCTATTTATTGCCTTACCTCCTTACTCCATTTGCACACACTATATAGATTTTTCTATTGTGTTATTGACTGTACTTTTGTTTATACTATGTGTAACTCTGTGTTGTTTTTTGTCGCAGTGCTTTGCTTTATCTTGGCCAGGTCGCAGTTGTAAATGAGAACTTGTTCTCAACTGGCCTACCTGGTTAAATAAAGGTGAAATAAAAAAGAAATAAAAAATAGGCATGTGTCTGTTAGGGTATCATCCTTGAGTCATCTCTACCCACTACTGGATGTTATACTTAATCATATTTTAGAGACCAGTGTCCATTTATGGTATGAGGTCTTTGGGGGATCGAAACTGGGGTGTCTACATGGGATGGCAGGTAGCCTAGTGGTTAGAGCGTTGGGCCAGTTACCTAAAAGGTTGCTGGATTGAATCCCTGAGCTGATGTAGTAAAAATCTGTCGGTCTACCCCTGAGCAAGGCAGTTGTCATCCAAATCAAATGTATTTATATAGCCCTTCGTACATCAGCTGATATCTCAAAGTGCTGTACAGAAACCCAGCCTAAAACCCCAAACAGCAAGCAATGCAGGTGTAGAAGCACGGTGGCTAGGAAAAACTCTCTAGAAAGGCCGAAACCTAGGAAGAAACCTAGAGAGGAACCAGGCTATGTGGGGTGGCCAGTCCTCTTCTCCTGCCGGGTGGAGATTATAACAGAACATGGCCAAGGTGTTCATAAATGACCTGCATGGTCAAATAATAATAATCACATCCAGAACAGTTGAAACTGGAGCAGCAGCACGGCCAGGTGGACTGGGGACAGCAAGGAGTCATCATGCCAGGTAGTCCTGAGGCATGGTCCTAGGGCTCAGGTCCTCCGAGAGAGAGAGAGAGAAAAAGAGAATTAGAGAGAGCATACTTAAATTCACACAGGACACCGGATAAGACAGGGGAAGTACTCCAGATATAACAGACTGACCCTAGCCCCCCGACACATAAACTACTGCAGCATAAATACTGGAGGCTGAGACAGGAGGGGTCAGGAGACACTGTGGCCCCATCTGATGATACCCCCGGACAGGGCCAAACAGGAAGGATATAACCCCACCCACTTTGCCAAAGCACAGCCCCCACACCACCATTGCTTATCACTTTGGCATTGATTATAACACCTCATGTGTTAGAGTCATTTCACTGAATCAAAGATGTGTAACTCTTTATAATACTTGTCATTTGTATAAAATATATATATATATATATATATATATATTTAAAAAAAATGTATAATAATAATACTTTAAAACAAGGAATAAGTAGATAAATTGGTTTGAAACTCAGATATTGTCACCAAGACTTGACAGTGCCCTCCTGCCCTTGTAAAAGTACTAATGAGCCCTTACCGTCCTCTCTTCTCTCCCTCACCACTACTCCTCTCACTCCCTTCCTTCACCTTTTCCCTCTACCCACTCTCACCCCTCACCCCAATCCCCCATTTCCCCTCTTCTCTTCTCTCTCACTTCCCTTCTCTCCTCTCCCCTACCTCAACCCCTCTCTCCCCTCACCCCTCACCCACAGTTGATCAGTGGAGGATCCATCGTCAGCGCTGAGGCAGTATGGGATCATGTCACCATGGCCGACAGGGAGTTGGCATTTAAGGCAGGGGATGTCATCAAGGTCCTCGATGCATCAAATAAGGACTGGTGGTGGGGACAGATTGATGATGAAGAAGGATGGTTCCCAGCCAGCTTTGTGAGGGTGAGTGGAGCCATCAAAGATTTTCTCATTCTCTGCTGCACCGTGTCTTGCCCCTCAACAAGTACACTAGGGTTTACCACCTATTCTCAATGCTCCGATGGATTATCCTTTGCCGTTGCCTTATCATTGATAATTATCGTTGATTCACTGCCCTGTTTTGAGGGCAGATATTTTAGGCTTGGGTGATGATGATGATATTTTGATATAGATCAAAATATGATTATGCCATGCTAATCTCACAGGAACTAAAAATATTTACTAGTCTCCAATTGAAATACTGTGAAAACAAGAAGACTTCAGAAAAGTGAGGAGTTATTACATTGCGGGGTTATCACTACTAGCCTTCTCCATCTGCCAACTGTAAAAATGAGTCTGAACGAGGTATGTCATGTTTTTCTCTCCAAAGGTTGAACCCCACCCACCACAACCTCAAACAAAACAGGTTTTCTATATCAACCCTATAGCAGCTCCAAGGTTCCAAAACACAACTACCAAGGTGCGTTTAATAGTTTCAGCAAGTATTTCAAAGCATCTGTTTTAACTAGCATCTCACTGCACATTGGACCACCCCATATCTAACATCTTGTCGCTTTATACTACTGCTTCCATTTGCAGACATCACCATGCTTCAAGTGTCAAGCTTGTAATAGCATTACGGTCAAACTATAGTATCTCAAACAACACTCTCTTTCTCACTCTCACTTACTCTCTTTTTCTCACTCTCTGCACTCTCACTCAACTGAAAAGCGAGCAATGAGGCACTGATTCATCTCAGATCTGAATGATGAAACATGTATGACCAACCTTTTAGCAGAGGACAGGGCATATCAAACAGGTGGATAAAACGAACAAGGCTTGATGAGTGACTCAAATAAAAGCTATTTAATGGTTATTTTATGTTACCGGATTTGTTGTCATGTTGGAAGTTATTTTCAGGAACATACATTTTCTAAAATCTTAAGAGCATTTCTGGATTATTGTGCCCATCCTATGAATTGACCATGCAGCTTTTGTCCACTGGTCCAAGGAAACAGAGAGAGTGGGCTCTAAATAGACACCCGTGGACAATGTACTCAGGCTGAGATATACTGTGTACACAGAACCATCAAGCACTGAGACCTGATGTCTGGAAAAGATTACTTACAGCACAGGCCATATGTGAATTCTGTATGGCCACATGCATATTTAAAATCAATCTCAGAAGGGTCCCATGTATGTTATGGTTAGGTCTAGTGTTTGTAATATAGATATAGGTTTAATGACCACAACTACCTCATATTTGCAAACAAACAGTCAGATACAGTAGGGTCCAAAATGATTGACACCCTTGATCAAGATAAGCAATAATGACTGTATGAAATAAATAATTCAAATATTGAGCTATACTAATACAATTATTCAGAGAAATATATTTTGTTTAACAAGTATTGTTTTTTCTCAAAAAGGTAGGGGTAAGAATTATTGACACCCCTAAAGATTCTTATAAATAATGTAGTCAAACGTTTAGTATTTGGTCCCATATTCCTAGCACACAATGATTACATCAAGCTTGTGGCTCTACAACTTATTGGATGCATTTGCAGTTTGTTTTGGTTGTGTTTCAGATTATTTTGTGTCCAATTGAAATTAATGATTAATAATGTAATGTGTCATTTTGGAGTCAGATTTACTGTAAATAATAATATAATATTACATGACCAAAAGTATGTGGACACCTGCTCATCAAACATCTCGTTCCAAAATCATGGGTATTAATATGGAGTTGGTCCCCCCTTTACTGCTATAACAGCCTCCACCCTTAACAGCTTTCCACTAGATGTTGGAACATTGCTGCAGGGACTTGCTTCCATTCAGCTACAAGAGCATTACTGAGGTCGAGCACTGATGTTGGGCAATTAGGCTTGGCTCGCAGTCGGTGTTCCACTTCGTCCCAAAGGTGTTTGATGGGGTTCAGGTCAGGGCTCTGTGGAGGTCAGTCAAGTTCTTCCACACCGATCTCAACAAACCATTTCTGTATGGAAAAAGCTTTGTGTACCGGGGCATTGTCATGCTGAAGCAGGAAAGGGCATTCCCCAAACTGTTGCCACAAAGTTGGAAGCATAGAATTGTCTAGAATGTCATTGTATGTTGTAGCATTACGATTTCCCTTCACAAGATTTCCCTTCATTCCTCCTCCACCAAACTTGACAGTTGGCACTATGTATTGGGGCAGGTAGTGTTCTCTTGGCATCCACCGTACCCAGATTCCTCTGTCGGACTGCCAGATGGTGAAGTGTGATTAATCACTCCAGAGAGAGTGTTTCCAATGGCGGTGAGCTTTACATCACTCCAGCTGACGCTTGGCATTGCGTATGGTGATCTTAGGCTTGTATGCGGTTGCTTTGCCATGGAAACCCATTTTGTTAAGCTCCAGACGAACAGTTCTTGTGCTGACGTTGCTTCCAGAGGCAGTTGGGAACTCTGTAGTGAGTGTTGCAATTGAGGACAGACAATTTCCCCACACTACTCTCTTCAGCACTTGGTGGTCCCGTTCTGTGAGCTTGTGAGGCCTACCACTTCGCAGCTAAGCCGTTGTTGATCCTAGACGTTTCCACTTCACAATAACAGCACCTACAGTTGACTGGGGCAGCTCTAGCAGTGCAGACATTTGACGAACTGACTTGTTGGAAAGGTGGCATCCTATGACAGTGCCACTTTGAAAGTCACTGAGCTCTTCAGTAAGGTCATTCTAATGCCTATTATTGTCTATGGAGATTGTATGGCTGTGTGCTCGATTTTATAATCCTGTTAGCAACAGGTGTGCCTGAAATAGCCGAATCCACTCATTTGAAGGGGTGTCCACATACTTTTGTATATGTAGTTTTCCTCCAAGACATGGTAACCTCTCACAATTACCAATAACTCGGGTTTTTACCATGTCTTGGGGGTATGATCTTTCTCTGAGCAATTGTATTTGTATAAAATAATATCATTTCCCAATTCTATTAACATACAATATTTGAATTATTTATTTTATACAGTCATGATTGCTCATCTTTATCAAGGGTGTCAATAATTTCGGACCCCACTATCTGTCATTACGATTGAGCTAAACTCTAAGTAAATGAGTAAATGCTTCAACCTCATCTTTTTTTTATTTGACTGAATCTACTAACTGATCTCATCTTACTCAGTGATTGCTAGAGTTTGTGTTTGATTTTATTTATGTGACAAGAAATTATAAGCTAATTCTATGGGGAAATAGTACCTTCATATCCTAGAGGGAAATGTGCCCATTAACAATACAGTTGCATCATGGCTGGCTTTGTAATGTGTATTTTTCCTGAAAAACATCATGATTGTGTAGATGTTTATTAGGAGTCAGCTACCTACCCCGTGTCCTCTGGCAAGGTTGCTAAAATTAGTTCCCTTTGAGGATTACACAAAGTGACAGTTCATTCCTTGAGATGCCTTCAAGCAACCAATGCACTAATGCGCTCACAACTCCTCCAACTCCCTCAACTAGGAGGTATCAGATTTTAATCAAACAATGAATACTGCGTAGAAGGACATCATGTTCATTGTTTCATGGTTTTATCCCTTTTGTAATACAATGTTATTTCTTGACCGTTTGTATATTATAATGTGGGAGGTCAAAACAATGAAAAACGATCTACCAAATCTATTAATTTTAAAATGTTGATTACTTCTCCTTGCCATTATCATTCACCTGATAAGACAAAACATGTGAACAAAAATCGTATGATGGGGTTCCCAGGGTCACCTGTTCTAGTGGCTCCTGATATTGGGGTTCGATGTGAATATAAGCAAACTGTTCATGTACAGAACTATATGGTATATATTTATCGGGTCCATACTTGCGAACATTAGAAAAAGTAGAAGTTCTCAAAATGCCCATCAACCAATTGAAATTGTTGACGTAGTTGCATGGGATACAACGCTACATGTTAGCTTTTCCCATAGGATAACCTGCCAGACATACATGCTAACCACACCACCCGTTGCAAAATAAATGTGCACATACATGTTATTCAATCATTGCACCCATACTGCTTGCGCGCGCGTCAACGAGAGTATGCGTAGCCAGGCGCTAACATGCTGACCAGACTGAGATGGGAGAGGCAGGACTTGCAGTGCATCAAGCGTCACAAATAGAACCCGTGTGGATGCAATGATTGAATAATATGTACCGTACCAGTCAAGAGTTTAGACACACCTACTCATTCCGGGGTTTATTTTTACTATTTTTTAAAACTATTTTCTACATTGTAGATGAATAATAGTGAAGACATCAAAACTAAAAAATAACACAATAACACTCATGTAGTAACCAAAAAAGTGTTACAAAAATGAAAATATATTTTTTATTTGACATTCATCAACATTGCCACCCTTTGCCTTGATGACAGCTTTTCACACTCTTGGCATTCTCTCAACCAGCTTCATGAGGTTTTCACCTGGAATGCATTTCAATTAACAGGTGTGCCTTGTTAAAAGTTAAGTTGTGGAATTTATTTCCTTCTTAATGCGTTTGTGCCAATCAGTTGTCTTGTGACAAGGTTGGGGTGGTATACAGAAGATAGCGCTATTTGGTAAAATATCAAGTCCATATTATTACAAGAAGAGCTCAAGTAAGCAAAGAGAAACAACAGTCCATCATTACTTTAAGCCATGAAAGTCAAAATTCAAGAACTTTGAATGTTTATTCAAGTGCAGTCGCAAAAACCATCAAGCGCTATGATGAACCTGGCTCTCATGAGGACCGCCACAGGAAAGGAAGACCCAGAGTTAGGAAAGGTGGATACCTAGTCAGTTGTACAACTGAATGCCTTCAACTGAAATGTGTCTTCCGCGTTTAACCCAACCCCTCTGAATCAGAGAGGTGCGGAGGCTGCCTTAATCAACATCTTCAGGGAATAGTGGGCTAACTGCTTTGTTCAGGGGCAGAACAACAGATTTCCACCTTGTCAGCTCAGGGATTCGATCCAGCAACGTTTCAGGTTACTGGCCCAACACTCTAACCACTAGGATAGTTACTTCTGCTGCAGAGGATAAGTTCATTAGAGTTAACTGCACCTTAGGTTGCAGCCCAAAAAAACGCTTCACAGAGTTCAAGTAACAGACACATCTCAACATCAACTGTTCAGAGGATACTGGATGAATCAGGCCTTCATGGTCAAATTGCTGTAAAGGACACCAATAAGAATAAGAGACTTTCTTTTGCCAAGAAACACGAGCAACGGACATTAGACCAGTGGAAATCTGGTCTGATGAGTCCACATTTGAGATTTTTTTGTTCCAACCTCTGCGTCTTTGTGAGACACAAGGGGGCCTCAAACCCACTGTTACCGTATCCTGCAGATTAACAGTTCACTGGTATATGCTACCTGGCAGCAATAATAATAGAGGTACATGACAGCTATTTGACAAGACCATAAGGCTCTTCAAATGTTAAAAAAAGTTGTATGTTAAACGTAAATGTTGTATAGACCTCCTTTATCTTTTTCCCGTAAAAGCACATGGATGTGTGTGAAAAACATGACATTTTGTCATATAGCGGAAAATCAGCACCATGCAATATTGGCACACTACAAATGTGACATACTAAGTGGAACATAAGTAAACCTTGAATTTGGAGGTTTAAAATATCCCCCTGGTGGCCAAGTTGACCTATTTTAAGAAATGCCATTGGTTGGTGGATATAAAGTATAAGATCTTTGATAGGCTGATGCGGAATTTGTTACAGGAAATAATCACTGGCCTGCTGGTCAGGTTAGCATTGTGCTAAATGTGGCAGGTTATGTTATGGGAACAGCTATACATTTAGCATTGTATCAAGTGCAAACACATAGATTATTTTAATTGGCTACTGCTCATTTTGAGACTGAGAAGTTTAAACTTGTGTGGACTCATATTGTTCATTATATTAAGTTATAGCATGTTAAGGTTATATCCCTATCAATTTGCAGTGTTGGGGAAACTACTCTGAAAATATAGTTTACCAAGCTACCAATTAAACACAAAAACTCTGTTTCAAGTAAGAATTTGGCAGGTCTGATGCTGAAAAAGAAAGGAAATTATTGTCTACTTCACCCTTATTTTCTTGGTTAGAAAAAAAATGTTGTGTTGTTCCAGTAGTTTTCTACACCGTTACATGACAAAAAAGTAATTAACTACTGAAAACACTACCGAGATTTGTATTGAGTTCAACTGCCACCAAGATACTGCAAAATGTAGGTAAATTACTAATTGAAGTACATGTAATTCACTACTCCCCAACACTGTCAATTTGAACATTGCTGGAAACAGAGCCACTGTTGAAACACAGGGATTGTGCAGTGCAGTCTATCAACTGTCCCATTTATTAGTAGCAAAGCTCTGTTTTAAATTCCCTGTGTCACTGCCTTACATCTTGTGAGCGCTCATGCTTAAAGCTCTATTGTGCAGTCACAGTGATGTACTCAGCCTAACCTGCAATTTCATGCTTGTTTCTTTTTCTAGTTTTGATGCATACTGTTGCTTTAGCTCAACCTATTCCATCGATACAGTTACATATCGCAATATTCTTTTTTACAATATATCATATCGAATCGTTTTGACAATATTGCAATATTACTTTTGCGCTAGTTGGCTGTACCTGCATCAAACTCCAGTATTTTTCCTTCATAGCTTGTTCTCCATCTTCTTTTTAAATAGGGAGCTAATTTGTCTTCAGCACTTTTATTGCCATAATTAAAACTCGTTATCGTGGCTCTCTCTTGTCCCTCTACAGCAGACCTATAGTGAGGTCCCTGGCAATTCCCAACCCAACTCTTCAATGTAAAGGATTCGTTAGAATTCAAGATAAATTACAATGTTTTTTGAACAGGTACCTATTTTACGGGTGCATCAGAGGAATGAAGGCCTGATATGGATATTTCTATACTTTTTTAACGCGTTTTTGACAAATCTAATTATGATACACATTGTTCAATTTAAACTGAAGAAGTGGCATTGAAAATGAATTTGAATAGGGAGAAAAGGCCCCATGGCTTTGGAATTAAAATGGTGTTGTTGTTTTGTATTTTTAAAATATTTTAGATCACTTACAACCCGAACCCTGATTGTTGATGCTACTGTTTATTTTTCCAGGCTGACATGTTGTGTTCTGCTGTCCTCAGCTGTGGGTGAACCAGGAGGAGAGCACGACGGTAGAGACAGTTGAGGGGGCTAGCCCCAGCCCCAGTGAGGTCCAGAACGGGCATGCGGAGGCCAGCCCCAGCAGCAGCGACTGTCTTTGCCTGGGCCAAACCGTCCAGAACAGAGACCAGATGAGGGCCAATGTAATCAACGAGATCATGAGCACAGAGCGTCACTACATCAAACACCTGAAGGACATATGTGAGGTAGGCTTGGCTGGCTAGAGATCTTCCAAAGACAGAAGGGCATATGTGAAGCAGAAGTTATAGACTATGGATGGGCGTGGGGTGGGGGCCACAAAAAATCTGAAAATGTCATGAGGGGCCACAGTGGGTCACGGGTCTACGTATCTATATAACCTAGTGTTGGGCTAGTAAATGAAAGGGCGCTCGCTGATTCGAATACCCGAGCCAACAAGGTGAAAAATCTGTTGATGTTCCTTTGATTAAGGCACGTAACCCTAATTTGCTCCAGGGGTGCCGTACTACTATGGCTCACCCTGTAAAACAACACACTTCACTGCACTTCTCCGGTGTATGTAACTATAAAACATCTTACATGCAATCAGTGCCAGCCCTAGTCTTTTGGGGCCCCTAAGTGACATTTTGTTGGGGGCAAAATATTTTTGACATTTTTGTTTGTTTTGGTCTTCGGCAAGGGTTTTACGCCCCTTCAACAGTTTTCTTGAGTTTTCTTAGATTAATTCTGGATATTTTGAGGTGTGTATACTGGCTATGGCATCTCAAGAGGGACAAACAGTCCTATTGCCATTTTTTTATTTTCAAGCGTTCTTTTATGGGAATATGCGAGGCACAGACGTTCACTTCACCTACTTGAGTTCTGCTAGGAGCAAACTGAACTTAGTATGCAGACACCTTTATGCACTATGCTTTTCCGCACGCTTACTATACAACAGATCAATATAGTCTACCAGTCAACTGTCTATCCTGCCCTCTATCGATAGTGACAATAGTGGTTGTTGGATCGTTTTTCCAGATCTGCAATAGGTTAACTATCAATCAGACCACACATAAAATCTTAGATTTTTTTCCCCCGAATGCTGTTTTATATTTTCCAAAATTCTGTTTTCTCAGTTTTATTGTTCCTGGTTTTAGACATTCTTTTATTTTTACTCTTAAAACTACAATTGTTCATAGATAAACAATGAAATTGGATGTTCTGAGTCCATATCAATGCTTACATCACATCAGAAGACCATTTATTTTAGGTCTGTAAGGAAATTAACAAGTCGATTTTTGAGTGTAATTCCCCTTTAATTGCGCATCTGGCCCTTTAATTGTGCATATGGTGAGCGCGGAATGTGCTCATGGCAAACTTTGCAAATAACAAATAATATATACAAATGATTTACTTCCTCATGATACACTTCTGCCAGGTAAGCCTACTTTGCAGTTAACATTTAATTTAGAAGGTTTTGGGGAAAGTATTTCTGTTAAACCACAAGACAGTTATCATGTCAACTGGCTACACACGGAGTGATACACATAAACACACACAACACAGACAGGGCATTATTGCTGGAAATTAATTGGCAGATATTGTGTTAGGTTTGTCTTTTTAAGCTATTAGTAGCTAACCAATGGTGGGATAATGTTGCACTGATTAGATAGTAGCAAGGAGCTTGCAGTGTCTGATACTTGGGAGGTGTTGACAACGCAAACCATGATGATAAGCGTTCCACGTCGGTATGCGGTTATGCGTTGCTTATTGGTTGTGTGTGGTGCATTGGCACAGAAACCTGTTGGTGGAAAATTCGTTGCATCTATTTTATGTAATTTATAAATATCATAAAATGTTAAACGAATTTCCCCCTAGTTGATCATTGTCTGCAGCCAATTCTGATCGTAGTGTAACGAGAGTCATTTTTGTTGTTGTCTATTTTTCGGTCGTTGTCTGCGAACCCTTAACCTTCTGGAGCGTTGCCTTGACAATAAACTGACTGTGCTACAAAACCATGCGAAAGTGGTAAAGTCGATAACTTCATGTATAAATACAACGGTTGCTACAGTTATGGTTATTTATGGTGGTAATCATAATTGTTGAGTACATTTTGAAGGGGGAAGATGTGCAACATTTTTTACAGTACAAAGGCAGGGTCATGTGAAGAAAAATAATGTGTTGGGGAGGGGAGTGCAGTTTTTTTAATGACGTCTCGAGTTGCCTATCTCTGTTTTAGACAATTACCTTGTTTTAGGCCATTACCCAACCACTATTCATAGCAAGATAAGACAGATTATTAGTGATTATCCAATATGAAATATTAAATGGGCATGAAAAAAAGTGTATTTATCTAAGTACCCAATAAACTGTATATCCAATATTTCCACAGTGCTATAACAGCTCTTGTGCAGATTTAGATTATGCAGTACAGTGCTTTCCATGGACTAGGAACAAAATGTGTCTAAAGGCAAACTTCAGTCAATTCTGTTCTAAAGAGTAGTGACATGCTACAGTGTTTTAGTGAGAGATTAGAAGCGATGGCTGACCCGTAAGTGCTGGTTGTGGGCTCAGAAATAGCATCCCTCCCATCCCACACCACTCTTCCCCAGCATATATAGAAACAAGCACTCCATCTCTTCACGCACCACCTGTCTCCGTCAAACAACACACCCAGGAGAGGACATGAAAAAGTACTCAAAAAGCTGTTACCCAATCAGACGTTTTTCATCAGTTTTCCCTCTGTTCCCACATAAATATTACATAATCACAATGTGCTTCGAAACCCCCAAAATGACGCAGAGAAAACATAAATTGTGTAAGCAACATCACATGGCAAATCGTAATGTCTAGGTGACTGGGAATGCCTATTGAAGCGTGATGGGTCCCTTAAGTGTGAAACTATATGATTTTTCATGAATGACTTGAAATGTTATTGGAGAAATGAGCTCCCACAGAGGGGATGAGTTACATAACTGAGACTCTTGCTTATAGAGCTGTAGCCATCTTCCCTGCCTTTTATTTCCCTCTAGATCTAATCTGGGAAAAATGTGGTTAGAAAAATAAATTCGATGGGAAATTAAACAGGGACTAAACAATGATTATGATTCAGTCATTGGCACTGATGCCTTTTTTAAACTCAGACAAAACGGTTTGAATGCCCTGTGTCATGTACAAATATTCCCAGTGTGAAATAGTTCCCAGTTCAATAATTGCACGTGCAGATCTTTATGTGGATGGCTGAGCTCGTGCAGATGTTTCTCTCACCCTGTCTTGACCTCGAGAAACTGTTCTGTGAGAATGCGCATTTGCTTCACACATCTGCCATTCAATGGTGGCCAGGAGTATTGACACTGACCAATCAGAAGCTTGTTGAGGCGTGAGGTCGACATATATACACCCAGACTCACGCGTCTAAGTGCTGAATGTTGATGTGAGGAGAGATATGTTGCCAGTGTAAAGACTTGGGCGCTACGGCGGGGGGCGAAATAAATATCCGCCTAGCTCCTGCCATCCACATAAAGAGACGCAAGTGCAATTATTGAACTGGGAATATTTTCACGTTGGGAGAAATTTTACATGACGTTACAATCACAACGATTGGGAACTATTTCATGCTGGGAAGATTTTTACATGACACCCTGCAGTAAAGAAAAAATCATATGAGATGCCATGCAACATCAATGAAATACTATCATTTGAAATGCATAATATTGGATCAAAACCATTTGTTTTTCTTTGTTGCCTCAGGGTTACTTCCGGCAATGTAAAAAAAGAAGAGACATGTTCAATGATGACCAGTTGAGGGTCATATTTGGGAACATTGAAGATATCTACAGGTTTCAAATGGGCTTTGTCAGAGACCTGGAGAAGCAGTACAATACAGAAGAACCTCATCTCAGTGAAATAGGTCCCTGCTTCCTAGAACATGTAAGCATTTTTGTATCTCTCAGGATTTCAAGTGTCTTTTAAATGTAATCCCTCAATAGGTTTGAGTAAACCTTGTGTATCATATCTACATGGCCATTGGATTCTCATCATTTTTCATACTTCTGAGAACCTTGATGATGGGGCATTTCAGAGTTCCCTTTGGTTATTAATTTCAATGGTAACTTAAGGCAGTAGTGCACCCTCACTATTTTGTTAACTCCAAAAAAGAAAAGAAAATTCAGCTCGTTTCAGCATTTCAAACATACTGTGTACACGTTTATCTGTTGCAGCAAGATGGCTTTTGGATCTACTCAGAGTACTGCAACAACCACGTGGATGCCTGCATGGAGCTCTCTCGGCTGATGAAGGATGGCCGCTATCAGCATTTCTTTGAGGCATGTCGCCTGGTGCAGCAGATGATTGACATCGCCATTGATGGCTTCCTGCTCACGCCTGTCCAGAAGATCTGCAAGTACCCTCTGCAGCTGGCAGAGCTTCTCAAGTACACTGTCCAGGAGCACAGGTACCTGTCCCTTAGTCTCAATGTCACATCAAATATTTACATTCACCTCTGTGTCATGATGAAGCATTGTTTCTACTGATAAAGATCCTGCTGGAATGATTGGTATTTTTTGCTCTCAGGTTAATTGGCCAGTATGAGACTTGAGGATCTTTCATTAATATGTGAGGATCCTAGACGTGGATGCTAAACTTAAAGTATTGTTGTTTTGTGCAGTGAAGCTGTGATAGAGATGTGGCACGGTATGCATGCCTGACTATACAGTTCTTTTGTTGACCTATTCCTCCTACTTGGTCACCCCCACTATAACATTGTGTCTCCTCCCCTCTCGTAGTGACTACCGTTATGTCGCTGCAGCGCTGGCTGTCATGCGGAACGTCACTCAGCAGATTAACGAGAGGAAGCGTCGCCTGGAAAACATTGACAAGATAGCACAGTGGCAGGCGTCTGTGCTGGACTGGGAGGTAGGACTGAGACAGGGTGACATGACTGAGGAACTAACAAGTACTGTGGGACACACATACAACGAGCCGTTTTTAGTTAATGATTTGGCTCTGTCAACTCACTCCTTTGCTACTAGCTTGTTTTGGTCAGAGTTTGAAACACAATGTATTTTACAATGCAAATATTTTGATAAGCTGTCACGTCGACCTTCTATGAAGGTTTAGAGGCAAGAAGTTGTTTCTTCCAAAGGAAAATATATCAATTGCTCCTTTTGGAGTATGTACTCTTTTGATAAAATAAGAAAACAAGACTGTCAGATGCGGTGCATTTTGAAGCACTCCGTTTCATCGGGATGAAGTTAATCAGGAGTGAGAAAAGGAAGTGCAAGGATCTGTGTTGCTAGACTCGAGCCTGTATTCGATGTGAGAGAGCTAGCATTAGCGGGCCACTCTGACCTAGTTGAAGAGTTTTTCCAGAGTTGCACAATCACTGAGGTACTGTAATTATGTCAAGTAAAATAAAAAATCAAACCCACCAGAGTTCTACTTTGTCACCATCTATGTATTTGAGGAAGCGGAAGCCTGTCTTAAACAGAGGAAGCCTGTCTTACTAGTCAGTATCTTATCAGTCACTTTTCTAATGTCATAAGCATAAAAGGATTCTGTTTTCTTGACTATGTATCACAGACTGTGTTATTGATCCTGTTTAAAGATCTGACCGTCTTGTATTTCTCTGTGCAGGGGGATGATATTCTAGACAGGAGTACAGAGCTGGTCTACACTGGGGAGATGTCATGGATCTACCAGCCATATGGGCGGAGTCAGACCAGGGTCTTCTTCCTGTTCGACCATCAGATGGTTCTGTGTAAAAAGGTAAGGTGGCCACATCTGGGTCACAAATGCTATTTAATTGATCGGAACCAATCTTGACACTCCCAGGTGTACATATTGCCTATGTAACCCCTCTCTTTTGCAGACAGAGTTGGCATGAATTTGTTTAGAATGTGATCAACCGGTCAGTTTGTTTGTGAATAAAACATGGCAACAAAATCAGTACGTGTGTTTGTACCCTTAGTTACACTCCCAGGTTCAAGGCAAATGAAGGTCACTGCTTGAAAGAGTCAAGTCACCAGATTAATGTACCTAAGGGGTAATGATTTATAGAGAAATTTACGAAGTTCTGAAATGCATCCAATAGCTCAACATGTGTTGAGAGATTCTCAAAGGTCATGCTAAGAAACTCTCAAATCATGAAGTGTTTAGCTCTTAAACCCACAATCAATCCCATGAATTAGGCCGATTAGTATGAGTCATTCAAATGTGGTGGGTAGCTCACAAACATCACAGTGAGGGAAATTCTGTGTGATATATTGTCACCGTGCAATTTGTAGTTTGAAATTAAAATGGTCAGGAACACATCTTTAATTCAGCTCCTGAAAATGGACCCTGTGGTACTTGTTGTAACAGAACTGGATGGAGATTCGTTCCTGCTTGTCTGTGAGGTCTTACCTTTTATCTCCATCCCCTCAGCACTGTGATTGATTCCTGCTCCTGAGGTGGATGACAACAGTGTTGTAACATAAGGCCGTCATGTCCAAAGGGGAGCTAGAGGAAGCTGACAGGCTTACAGTACAGTACACAGGGCTGTTGTGTCTCTGAGTTTACTGCTACCGCTGGGACATGTGTGACACAAGCTCTCTGAGGGGACAGAAATATATAGTACGCAGCAGAAACATCACTAATGGGGATGGGACACCTGGAATCAGGAGCAGCTGTTTACAGCAAAGTGCATTATTCATCAGGGTGATTGCATGGAACCCTGTCTATCACAGGGAAATTGATAGGCTGCAATTAGTAAAAATGTACTTATTTCTTCCTGGCTGCCAGGAATTCACCTGGGTTTCGCAGTGCCTCACTATTGTTCAAAGCACTGGTGTAGATAATTCAAAGTAAATTAGAATCCACTCTCTACTATATTTTTCCCTTCCACTCCTCACTCCCTTACTTTTCCCTCAGGACTTAATACGACGAGACATCCTGTACTACAAGGGCCGCATGGATATGGACAGGTACAATTTAGTTGATGCTGTGGATGGGCGAGATGATGACTTCAATGTGAGTGTGAAGAATGCGTTCAAGCTGAGTAATAAGGACTCCGACGAGATCCACATCTTCCTGGCCAAGAAGCTGGAGGAGAAACTTCGCTGGCTAAAAGCTTTTCACGAGGAACGCAAGATGGTGCAAGAGGATGAAAAAATAGGTGTGTATGTGAAAGAAATGTTCATTTGTACAACAAATTAAAATGGTGAATGAATATAACAATTATTTATATTTTTCAGGGTTTGAGATATCAGAGTATCAGAAGCGACAAGCAGCGATGACAGTGCGAAGAATGACCAAACAAAAAGGTAAATGCACACTTTCCCAAATTGGTTAACTAACAGTTTTTGTTTTTAGTCCATCTATAGTGCATCTCTCTCCTCCTTAATATATATCTCCTCCCATGTGTAGGCCATAGATCTGTGCCCCCTGGATACCCCCCTCCTATGGACCCCATGAATCCAGGACAGTACTTGGTAGGAGACGGCATGGAACAATCAGAATTTGAATTCCCTGAACCTGAAAGGTGCAAGTCTCCCTTCTGGCAGAGCTTCAGCAGGTTAACTCCCTTTAGGAAATAGAGAAGAGATATATTTTAGAAAGACCACCTTATTTTTTTGAGAAGCACCATTGTATTTCAATTGTGACTCTTAAGGGAAAGCTGAACACGAGTATTTGGATTGTCAAACATTTAGCTTGTGAGCATCTCATTGATGACTGTACTGTTGTAATCACTTTACCTGTATGACTGCAATGACAACTACCAACACAACTACCACAGCGAATGACCACACCTTTGGAACCTGAGAGAAACCAAAACACCTTCCTATCTCTTGATCTGTGAGAATATTTTTGTGACCTCTACTAATCCTTGGACAATGGAAAAGGGAACCGTGAGTTTCAAGGAAAAACTAACAGAACATTTGTGTCCACATTTAAAACTGAGGAAGCACTAGTCATACATTGATCTTTATGCCAAATCTGGTTGTGTCCTACAGTTCACTGTGACCTTAATGGGCATTTTATGAGTTTTATTTTTATTTTTTTCAAGTAAAATGCTGGCCAAATTCATCAGTCTTGTATTGTTTTCGAGTATTTATTTCCATTTTATTTTTGCTAATTTAAAATGCATGATGAAGTCCATTGTAGGTATTTATTGTGCAATTATATTCTTACGGGTCAAAGGGAAAAGAGAATCCGCATCATCAACTTCAGTGTGACTCATTCCAATACATCTTATATTGTTGACAGGGTATATATGTTGTATATATTTTTATTACATGTAGGTACTTAAGTCTGATAGGAATCATCTCGTGGTGTTCTCTTAAATAGTCATTCACACTGATTTTCCATAACCAGGATGGTAGTTTGAGACATGATATTACAGTAGGCTATAGTCAGCTATCATTGCATAGTGCTTTCTTTACCACCGGGCACCTCAGTCATTGTAGAATAATATGTGGTTATAGTTGCACTTACCTAAGATCCATCTGTGATTTCATCAGGTAGAAGAGTCTGCACGAATGCCTTTCAACCACCCAAGTCATTTAACAAAGATTGTGATCGCATAAGTTTCAGAAATAAAAAGGCCTACCATAAAATTATTTGACGATAGTTCCATAAATGACCATGGTTAAACCCCTATTCATTGGCTTTATTTTCATGTGATATTCATTCTTGATAGTGAAAGAATACCACTTTAAGGTAGCCAAACTACAGTTAAAACATCTTGGTAGTCTTTTTCCTGTGGTGGCTTTCATAGTGCCAGCACAATGTTATGACATGACTGATTTTACGCCTGTCATTGCAGGTTAAATCCTTTGCTTGCTCTGCCACCAGGCTTAGATGAAGCAGAAGATGGGGAACATTTCAGGGGGATTCCAGTGTGGTTTTTTTAGGCATTATGATGGCTACTTCAACAACAAAGTTATACCAGAATTTCACATGAAAAATGCAAAGGAAATGCTGGTGGTCAAGCTTGTTATCTATATTTGTATTCAAATGGTGAAAACAATTTTTAAAAGGATATTTATTTATATGCCTAAAAAATCAACTAGGATTTAATACATTGCATTAGATACAGTATAAAAGCGCAATATGAAAGTGTGCAGTAATATTGAAGGAAAAAAACACTTTAAATATTAAGGCATTTTCTCTTGATGAACTGATATGGAACATTCATACATTTATTTTAAAAAGTGCATTTTCTAATGAAAACAAATGCTTAAATATCTGAATTGATAAGTTGTTTAATTTCATTTTTGGTTTTATTGATAATTATGGATGATTTATCATTAATTTTGTGACTATGGCTTGGAATAAATCAAAATGCGTTAACATGATTGTTTCCTTCTTAATAATTTAAGTTGTGCAGTACCTATTAGGTGTTAATAGATGTGCATTAACACATTCTAATGAGATGGATAACCACCAAGATTATCTAAATTCATTTCTCTCTGCCAGGTGTTTGTTTACTTTTTCCTCAAATAATCACCATATCTCCTTATCTTTCCTTCTTAATGTACCAAAAGACAGTCTAATGAAGCACACCAACCTGTAAGAGAAGTCATGTATAAGATCTACTATTAAAGAATTACCATTAATGTGTAAAGAAATCAATTTATTGTCTATTGCAGATACAGTGCCTTCGGAAAGTATTCGGACCCCTTGACTTTTTCCACATTTTGTTACGTTACAGCCTTATTCTAAATGTATTCAATTAAATAAAAATCCTCTACAGTCTACACACAATACCCCATAATGACAAAGCGAAGATAGGTTTTTAGAAATGTTTGCAAATGTATTTATTAAAGTATTTATTAAAAACAAAACGGAAAATACCTTATTTACATAGAGTGGGGCAAAAAAAGTATTTAGTCAGCCACCAATTGTGCAAGTTCTCCCACTTAAAAAGACGAGAGAGGCCTTAATTTATCATAGGTACACTTCAACTATGACAGACAAAATGAGAAAAAAAAATCCAGAAAATCACATTGTAGGATTTTTAATGAATTTATTTGCAAATGATGGTGGAAAATAAGTATTTGGTCAATAACAAAAGTTTATCTCAATACTTTGTTATATACTCTTCACAAGGTTTTCACACACTGTTGCTGGTATTTTGGCCCATTCCTCCATGCAGATCTCCTCTAGAGCAGTGATGTTTTGGGGCTGTTGCTGGGCAACACGGACTTTCAACTCCCTCCAAAGATTTTCTATGGGGTTGAGATCTGGAGACTGGCTAGGCCACTCCAGGACCTTGAAACGCTTCTTACGAAGCCACTCCTTCGTTGCCCGGGCGTTGTGTTTGGGATCATTGACATGCTGAAAGACCCAGCCACATTTCATCTTCAATACCCTTGCTGATGGAAGGAGGTTTTCACTCAAAATCTCACGATACATGGCCCCATTCATTCTTTCCTTTACACGGATCAGTCGCCCTGGTCCCTTTGGAGCTGGGCCCCAAAGCATGATGTTTCCACCCCCATGCTTCACAGTAGGTATGGTGTTCTTTGGATGCAACTCAGCATTCTTTGTCCTCCAAACACGACGAGTTGAGTTTTTACCAAAAAGTTATATTTTGGTTTCATCTGACCATATGACATTCTCCCAATCTTCTTCTGGATCATCCAAATGCTCTCTAGCAAACTTTAGACGGGCCTGGACATGTACTGGCTTAAGCAGGGGGACACGTCTGGCACTGCAGGATTTGAGTCCCTAGCGGCGTAGTGTGTTACTGATGGTAGGCTTTGTTACTTTGGTCCCAGCTCTCTGCAGGTCATTCACTAGGTCATTTTGACCCCACGCAGTGAGGTCTTGCGTGGAGCCCCAGATCGAGGGAGATTATCAGTGGTCTTGTATGTCTTCCATTTCCTAATAATTGCTCCCACAGTTGATTTCTTCAAACCAAGCTGCTTACCTATTGCAGATTCAGTCTTCCCAGCCTGGTGCAGGTCTACAATTTTGTTTCTGGTGTCCTTTGACAGCTCTTTGGTCTTGGCCATAGTGGAGTTTGGAGTGTGACTGTTTGAGGTTGTGGACAGGTGTCTTTTATACTGATAACAAGTTCAAACAGGTGCCATTAATACAGGTAACGAGTGGAGGACAGAGGAGCATATTAAAGAAGAAGTTACAGGTCTGTGAGAGCCAGAAATCTTGCTTGTTTGTAGGTGACCAAATAATTATTTTCCACCATAATTTGCATGTAAATTATTTAAAAATCCTACAATGTAATTTTCTGGATTTTTTTCCCTCATTTTGTCTGTCATAGTTGAAGTGTACCTATGATAAATTAAGGCCTCTCTCATCTTTTTAAGTGGGAGAACATGCTCAATTGGTGGCTGACTAAATACTTTTTTGCCCCACTGTAAGTATTCAGACCTTTTGCTGTGAGACTCGAAACTGAGCTCAGGTGCATCCTGTTTCCATTGATCAACCTTGAGATGTTTCTACAACTTGGGAGTCCACCTGTGGTAAATTCAATTGATTGGACATGATTTGGAAAGGCACACATCTGTCTATATAAGGTACCGCAGTTGAAAGTGTATGTCAGAGCAAAAACCAAGCTATGAGGTCAAAGGAATTGTCTGTAGAGCGCCGAGATAGGATTATGTGGAGGCACAGGTCTGGGGAAGGGTACCAAAAAATGTCTATCATTGAAGGTCCCCAAGAACACCGTGGTCTCCATCATTCTTAAACGGAAGAAGTTTGGAAACACCAAGACTCTTCCTAGAGTTGGCCACTCTGCCAAACTGAGCTCACGGGGGAGAAGGGCCTTGGTCAGGGAGGTGACCAAGAACCCAATAGTCACTCTGACAGTGCTCTAGAGTTCTAGAAGGACAACCATCTCTGCAGCACTCCACCAATAATGTCTTTATGATAAGAGTGGCAAGACTAAAGCCACTCCTCAGTAAAAGTCACTTAACAGCCTGCTTGGAGTTTGCCAAAAGGCGCCTAAAGACTCTTAGACATGAGAAACAAGATCCTCTGCTCTGATGAAACGAAGATTGAACTCTTTTGCCTGAAGCCAAGCATCACGTCTGGAGGAAACCTGGCACCATCCCTATGCTGAAGCATGGTGGTGGCAGAATCATGCTGTGGGGATGTTTTTCAGTGGCAGGGACTGGGAGACTAATCAAGGATGAGGGAAAGATGAACGGAGCAAAGTATAGAGAGATCCTTGATGAAAACCTGCTCCAGAGCGCTCAGGACCTCAGACTGGAGCAAAGGTTCACCTTCCAACAGGACAATGACCCTAAGCACACAGCCAACACAATGCAGGAGTGGCATTGGAACAAGTGTGTGTATGTCCTTGAGTGGCCCAGCCAGAGTCCGGACATGATGTGCACCCTATCGAACTTCTCTGGAGAGACCTGAAAATAGTTGTGCAGCGACGCTCCCCAACCACTTAATAAAGAAAACAAATGTATTTCAGGTAAAAGTGATTTATTAAAGCATGAAAACATTATTAGATGTGCATCTTTGCATACATTACATGGACACGTTAAAGCATACATTAAAACAAAACACAACCTGAAGCTGGTACCGCTTATGCTAAAATAATGGGTTCAATTCCATCTGTAGAAACATCTAGTTAAGACTGCGGCTTTCCCAACATTTGTGTGCCGACCGTTCATTGTAAGGTAGTTATTCACCCTCACCAAGTTTAGGATAGGCACACTGAGTGATTTGTGCTTTCTGCTGTAGATTGACCTATCAAGATGGTGTGGATATTGTGGTTTGAGTCATCGGTACCATCTGGCTTTATTTATACCTGGCGCTAACATACGTCCTTTTTCCTGATCTTGTCCACATTCTTATTGTGCCCACATGTTCTGAAATATGTCTACACATGGTATTAAAATGTGTCTCATATCCATTCACAGTGTCCACATTGTGACCAGATTTCCTGGTCCCTCCCCGTATGCAAACTATTTGACAGCCATTCTTTCACAATAAGATTTATTTGAAGACATATTGATCCTGGCAGCATACCACCCTGCATCCCACTGCTGGCTTACCTCTGAAGCTAAGCAGGGTTGGTCCCTGGATGGGAGACCATATGGTGTTGGAGGGCCAGTAGGAGGCACAATTTCCTCTGGTCTTAAAAATATATCCTAGGGCAGTGATTGGGGACTTTGCCCTGTGTAGAGTGCTGTCTTTTGGATGGGATGTTCAAAAGGTGTCCTGAGACTCCGGTCAATAAAGAGCCTGTGGACTTATTGTACGAGTAGGAGTGTTAACCCTGGTTTCCTGGCTGAATTCCCAATCTGGAAATCATACCATCATGGCCACCCAATCATCCCAAGCTTCCAATTGTCTCATTCTTCTCCCCTGTAACTATTGTTACTGTAAATGAGAATGTGTTCTCAGTTAACTTACTAGGTAAAATACATTTAAAAAATGAATTCCATAAGTCAATGGTTTTAGACGATGGGATAATGATGATTTCACTGTCCAGATCCGTCTGCACTTGTAAGATATCCAAACACAGTGGGTCCTTGACCATCTCCAGAAGTGGTCAAGAAGATCAGATCACAATGCGTCTTTCAATCATCTACACCTGTCTGAAAATGTGGGCACAATAAGAATGTGGACAAGGTCGGGACAAAGGATGTATGTTACACGCATGCATAAATCTGCCTTCTGCTAAACAGTAACAACACAGTACTGTTTTCATCCTGTTGATACTGTATGAGTTCTTTGAATGATAGATACTACTCCATTCACTCCCTATGTGCATGACTACAGATTGCATGGCTCTATTCCTGCTGGCTGCCAATCGAAGGCATATCAGAACTTAAAAAAACAACAACAAATGCAATATGCTGGGCAGAAGCATTAATGCATGTTTGTCTTTAGGATTCCATGGCTAACACTTAGACACGTGTTCATTTGGTTTAAGATGATCTCAAACTCAGACCATTGTTCATATAAAAACATAATCCCTGAATTCCTGTGTATTAAGAATCCATACAATCTGTTACAGCAAAATAATGAGCAATGAGCAATGTCCTTTTCATTGCATAACATTTGATACAAAAACAGCATTGTGACACAGTGCATGGTAAGGTGACATTCACAGTGTAACTTTGATGTGATATTTGTACAGTGAATGTTGATGCCCCAAACTACAAACCAGTAATTTAAACCTTTTTTGACAACACCGTCTACTTTCTTCTCTCATAGATGTTTATATCTGATCAATTTCAAAGTGCTTTTATTTTCTACATGAAAGAAGAATTGCTCTCTTTGAGATAAGCTACCATCTGTTATGACATATATTTAATGTGATGTTGCATTTGCTCCACTTGTTATGTGAAATGGAAAGTATTTGTGTTTTATCCCATCTTACTTTTTCTCCGTCTGATTTACACTTTAGACTGCCGGACATCCTTCCATTCCATCTTAGTGTTCTGCAGGGCCTGAGTCTTTTTCTCATCCACCTGCACATAGTCCACTCTGTGTTCATCAGTAAGTAAGGGCTTCTGGAAGACATCACATCAGAGTTGGTGTACAGTAAACTACGGTAAGGACATTATTCAATCCAAACCTGTATCCAGAATAGAACTATCAGTCGTACATAGATGACACTTCCCACCTTTCCATAACGTGAAAAACAATTTTAAATTGATGCTGTTTTGTCAGTTATTCAGTGGTTATAATGCAGTCTTATTGTTCATGACATATGTCCTCTATGGTCCAGCCTGTATTCCAGCCATTAGTATTCCTTTCACTATGTCTTTTTGCTGTGAATCACCAAAACAATGAGTCAAATTTATTACCATGGAAATAGGCACAACTACACCTTGCAAGTGCTATTTGAGCCAATTCCACAATGTACTGTATTGTTTACTTCTGGGCTATTGAAATCAGATGGAAGTTGGACCAATAAAACCAAACAAATTAGATGATACATGCAATATATGTATGTTGTTCACTGTTTTAAGGTATGACCAGTACGTATGGTTTAAAGTACTATTGAAATGAAAACCTATTCTGCACCCCTGCTCAGATGGTGAAACAGACCAATAATTTGACTCGATTTCTAACATATGAGTCAATGCAAAAGTGAGACTTAAAGAAAATGTCACATACAGAACACAATACTTTGTACTTATTTGTCCTATTTTACATGTGTATTAATATTAATGTGTGAATTGTAAATGTGTTTTTTGCATGTCCCACACTCCCAGAGAGTGGGGTCACGACCAGCTATTATCAACGATGACCCTGGATTAACTAGGGTTGAGTGCCTTGCTCAAAGGCACATCGGATGATTTTTCACCTTGCTCGATCGGGATTCGAACTTTCCGTTACTGGCTCAACGCTCTAACCGCTAGTTTACCTGCCGCCCTATGCTTTCTACATTACCCATCAAAAGTTTGGACACACCTACTCATTCAAGGGTTTTTCTTATTTTTTTTATTACTATATTGTAGAATAATAGTGAAGACATCAAAGCTATGAAATAACACATATGGAATCATGTAGTAACCAAAAAAAGTGTTAAACAAATCAACATTTATTTGCAATACTTCAATGTAGCCACCCTTTGCCTTGATGACAGCTTTGCATTCTCTCAACCAACTTCATGAGGTCACCTGGAATGCATTTCAATTAACAGGTGTGCCTTGTTAAAAGTTTAATTTGCTGAATTTCTTTCCTTCTTAATGAGTTTAAGCCAACCAATTTTGTTGTGACAAGGTATGGGTGGTATACAGAAGATAGACATATTTGGTAAAATACCAAGTTCATATGTTAAGAACAGCTCAAATAAGCAAAGAGAAATGACAGTCCATCATTACTTTAAGACATGAAGGTCAGTCAATCCGGAAAATTTCAAGAACTTTGAAAGTTTTTTCAATTGCAGTTGCAAAAACCATCAAACGCTATGATGAACTGGCTCTCATGAGGACCACCACAGGCCCTCTGCTGCAGAGGATAAGTTCATTAGAGTTAACTGCTCCTCAGATTGCAACCCAAATAAATTCTTCACAGAGTTCAAGTAAAGGACACATCAACATCAACTGTTCAGAGGAAACTGCGTGAATCAGGCCTTCATGGTCGAATTGCTGCAAAGAAACCACTACTAAGGGACACCAATAATAAGAAGTGACTTGTTTGGGCTAAGAAACACGAGCAATGGACATTCGACCAGTGGAAATCTGTCCTTTGGTCTGATGTGTCCACATTTGAGATTTTTTTGTTGCAACCGCTGAGCCTTTGAGACGCAGAGTAGGTGAACAGATTATTTCCACATGTGTAGTTCCCACCGTGAAGTATGGAGGAGGAGGTGGGATGGTGCTTTGCATGTGACACTGTCAGTGATTTATTTAGAATTCAAGGCACACTTAACTAGCCGGGTTAACTACCACAGCATTCTGTAGTGATACGCCATCCTATCTGGTTTGTGCTTACTGGGACGATCATTTGTTTTTCAACAGGACAATGACCCAACACACCTTCAGGCTGTGTAAGGGATATTTGACCAAGAAGGAGAGTGATGGAGTGCTGCATCAGATGACCTGGCCTCCATAATCACCCAACCTATCAAGGCACAAGGCGAGACACAGGAGGCAGATGGTTGGAGTCTTACAATGTTTATTAATCCAAAGGTGTAGGCAAGAGAATGGTCGTGGACAGGCAAAAAGGTCAAAACCAGATCAGAGTTCAATAGGTACCGAAGGGCAGGCGGGAAAGTAGTCCAGAGTCAGGCAGGGGTCAGAACCGGGAGGACTATAAAAAGAGGATAGAAAAGGAGTACGGGAAAAACACGCTGGTTGACTTGACTAAACATACAAGATGAAGAGATACAGGAAACACAGGGATAAATACACTGGGGAACATAAGTGACACCTGGAGGGGGTGGAGACAATCGATGGAACAGGTGAAACAGATCAGGGCGTGACAGTACCCGCAGGGACGCCACCTGGAGTCCTACCTGGGCGCATACCTGGCTGACCGGGGTGTTGGCGGTGGAAATCGGCGATGAGGGCCGGGTCCAAGATGTCTTTAGCAGGGACCCAGCACCTCTCCTCCGGGCCATAACCCTCCCAGTCAACCAGGTACTGGAAACCCCTGCCCTGTGGTCGAACCTTCAGGAGGCGTCTCACCGTATACGCTGGCTGGCCATCAATAACCCAGGGGGAGGAATGGGCCTGGAGACAGAAGACAAAGGACAGTGAGACACAGGCTTAATTATGGACACATGGAAAGTAGGGTGAATACGGAGAGTACGGGGTAACACAAGACAGACAGCAGTGGAACTAAGGACTCTAGAAATGGGAAAAGGACCAATGAAGTGGGGAGACAACTCTACCCAAAGGGGCAGGTCGCGAGTGGAAAGTCATCCCCTCTGCCCAATGCGATAGCGGGGAGCTGTAGTCCGGCAACGGTCCGCCTGCCGACAATACCTGGAGTTGGACTTGAGAAGGGCTATACGAGCTCTTCTCAAGGTACTTTGACCGCGGCGGACAAACATCTTGGCCGAGGGTACGCTGAGCTCTTGCTCCGAGAAGAGTGGAGGTTGATACCCGAAAGAACACTCAAATGGAGAGAGTCCCGTGGCTGAACAGGGAAGGGTATTCCGGGCATACTCCACCCAGACCAGTTGTTGGCTCCAGGTAGTGGGATTGGTTGAGACCAGGCATCTCAGTGTTGTTTCCAGGTCTTGGTTGGCTCGCTCTGACTGACCGTTGGTTTGGGGATGGAATCCGGATGACAGGCTGGCTGACGACCCAATAAGGGTGCAGAATGCCTTCCAGAACTGAGACAAGAACTGGGGACCCCGATCAGAGACCATGTCTACTGGGAGTCCATGGATCCGGAAGACATGTTGCACCATAAGTTGGCCGTCTCCTTTGCAGAATTTAGTTTGAGGAGAGGGGTGAAATGGGCGGCCTTGGAGAACCGGTCGACTACCGTCAGAATGATAGTCATCAGACGGAGGAAGCCTAGGGACAAAGTCCAGAGATATGAGACCAGGGACGATGAGGGACTGCAGGAGGCCAGAAGGAGGTTGCCGTGGAGTCTTGTTTTGAGCACACACTGGGCATGCTGTGACAAAGGCAGAGACGTCAGGAACCATTGTGGGCCACCAGAAGCGTTGTCGAAGGAAGGCTAGTGTACGACGGGACCCTGGATGACAGGATCCCGTCTGGTGGAATGAGCTCATTCCAGGACCCGGGACCGGACTGGATTAGGGAAAACAGCCAGTTAGCAGGGCCCTCTTCAGGTCCAGGCTGGGAGCATTGTGCCTCGCGGACTAGGTTCTCAATACCCCAATCCACAGTGGCAGCAAGGCATGAGGTAGGGAGAATGGTTTCAGAGGTCGAGGGTGTGGCAGAGGAATTGTGTAGGCGGGAGAGGGTGTCAGGCTTCACATTCTTTGACCCTGGGCAGTAGGAAATGGTGAAGATAAATCTGGTGAACAGGAGGGCCCACCGGTCCTGCCTGGACTTGAGGCGCTTGGCTGTACAGAGATATTCCAGGTTTTTATGATCGGCCCAGACCAGGAATGGCTGTTCTGCTTCTTCCAGCCAATGCCTCCACTCTTCCAATGCCATCTTCACCGCCAGGAGTTCTCGGTTGCCAACATCGTAGTTCCTTTCAGCAGGATTGAGACAATGGGACAGGAAAGTACAGGGATGAAGCCTCTGGTCCTGGGCAGATTGCTGGGACAGTATGGCCCCCACTCCAACATCCGAAGCATCCACTTCCACCACAAGTTGACACGAGGGATCCGGATTGATGAGAATGAGTGCTGTTGTGAACCTGTTGTGAACCTTGGGGGAGGTGAGTGTCGAGAGGGGGGCCGCCAGGGTGCTGTGGTTCCTAATGAAACGGCGATAGAAACCAAGAAATCATTGTAACTGCACCCTGGACTTTGGTTGAGGCCAATCCACCACTGCTTTCACCTTTCCAGGATCCATCTGAACATTTCCCTCAGCAATGACATATCCCAGAAAGGTGATTGTAGAGCGAGGAAACTCACACTTCGGCTTTCACGAACAGTTGGTTCTCCAGGAGGCACTGAAGGTCCTGTCTGACATGAAGAACATGTTCTTGTGCAGATCGGGGAAAAAACAGGATGTTGTCAAGTGGTCCAATCAATCATCGGATTGTGCTTTTGAAGCCAGGAATATCCCAAAACAACCGGAACATGGGGAGATGCAATGAGGAGGAACTGTATTGTCTCACTGTGATTCCCATCAACCCGTAATTGAACGGGCACAGTACTATGGGTGACTTCCCCTATAGAGTGGCCGTCCAGTGCCTTAGCATCCATGGGCACAGAGAGAGGCTGAGTGGGAATACCAAGCTCCGAAGCTATTGTTGCATCTGTATGACATTCATCAGCCCCAGTGTCAATGAGCACTCGGACAGACTTAGATTGGTCTCCCCACAGCACAAGCACAAAAAGGGGTGTGCGGGTGATGGGAATTAGGGAACTCCCAGTCTGACTCACAATAGTACTGGTACCCACTAGAGACAAGGGCTTCCTAATAGGGCAGGTAGCCCCTCCAAAGTACAGACAACAGTTATTACTCATCCTTTGTGAGCGTTCTCCAACTGATAACCTAGTTCTTCCCAACTGCATAGGCTCAAGAGGATCCAACTCACCTGTCGTAGATTCCCGATAGGGCTCGGGTGTCTTCGAATCCTCTTGGAAGAGCTGTCTTCAGAAACTTCTGGATTCTCTTGGAGGTGAATGCGCCATAGCGGGTGCACGAGTGTGCCGAGACCAGGCTTCCTCTCACGTTCCCTTAGGCATCCATCAATTTTAATGGTTAGGGCGATAAGGGAGTCGAGATCCATCAGCAATTCCCGAGCAGCTAGCTCATCCTTTACCTCCTCAGAAAATTAGTGCAAAATAGTATCGAAAAGAGACTCCGGATTCCATGCACTCTTGCAGCCAACGTGTGAAAATCAACCGCGTAGTCTGTCACACTATAGGAGTTTTGACTAAGTCAAGCAGTTTACGGGACGACTTTCTCCCGGAAACCGGAGACTCAAATACCTTTCTCACTTCTGCCATGAATTCCGCCAGATGACCACAAATGGCAGATTGTTGCTCCCAAACTTCCGTAGCCCAGGAATGCACCCTTCCCGACATTAGCGTAATAATATAAGCTATCTTTGATCGGTCTGAAGGAAACGAAAGATGGCTGTAGTTCAAAAATAAGCGAGCACTGAGAAAGAAAACCCCGGCAGGTACCAAGATTTCCCGAATATTGCTCCGGAGGTGGTTCTCGGGGAACCGGGGTAGGATGTACAAACTCACCACAGAAAGCGGGAAAATTACTGGGTGATTGGGGTTTTTCAGAGGTGGCAGACAACCTCTGAGCTAACTCCCTGACTTGCTCCATAATAGCCTTTAACCCATGCTCGTGGTGTTCCATCAAGGAACTAAACCCTTCCAAAAGGCTCTGTAACAACTCCTCATGTCTCCCAATGGTGGCTCCCTGCAGGGAGACAGCGTGGTGGTGCAGGTTCAAGTCTGCTGGGTCTGTCATGGCCAGTTTGTACTATCAAGGCACAAGGCGAGACCCAGATGCAGACACAGGAGGCAGATGGTTGCAGTCTTACAATGTTTATTAATCCAAAGGGGTAGGCAAGAGAATGGTCATGGACAGGCAAAAAGGTCAAAACCAGATCAGAGTTCAATAGGTACAGAAGGGCAGGCAGATTTAAGGTCAGGGCAGGAAGGATGATCAGGCAGGCAGGAAAGTAGTCCAGAGTCAGGCAGGGGTCAGAACCGGGGTGACTATAAAAAGATAATAGAAAAGGAGTACGGGAAAACCACGCTAGTTGACTTGACTAAACATACAAGACGAACTGGCACAGAGAGACAGGAAACATAGGGATAAATACACTGGGTATAAAATAAGCGACACCTGGAGAGGGTGGCGACAATCACAGGAACAGATGAAACAGATCAGGCCGTGACACAACCTCAACCCAATTGAGATGGTTTTTGATGAGTTGGACCGTAGAGTGAAGGAAAAGCAGCCAACAAGTGCTCAGCATATGTGGGAACACCTTCAAGACTGTTGGAAAAGCATTCCAGGTGAAGCTGGTTGAGAGAATGCCAAGAGTGTGCAAAGCTGTCATCAAGGCAAAGCGTGGCTACTTTGAAGAATATAAAATATAAAATATATTTTGATTTGTTTAACACTTTTAGCGACTCCATATACTGTATACAGTACCAGTCAAAAGTTTGGATACACCTATTCGTTCAACGGTTTTTCTTTATTTTTACTATTTTCTAGATTGTAGAATAATACTGAAGACATAAAAACTACGAAATAACACATATGGAATCATGTAGTTACCAAAAAATATGTTTCCTAGATATAGGCGCATTGAACATTCAATTGCAGATTAAACGATAAGAGTGAGCATAGTGCCAATAATGAAAATGTGACACCAATCTGTTAACTGTCATGTGTATAAATTAAGCATGCAGAGACAAAGTGATATTACTATAGATGAATAAGTTCTTGATATGCCCACACACAATAGAATGAACATAGGGAATTGCAGTGGATGATGACGGTAATTTGAGGTCCTTTAAAACTGCCAGTGGCAGTTCAAAGTAAAAGACAGGCACTTTTAACACTGTTAAATAGTTGAATTGATTCAATGAGAGGACCATAATGAGAGGACCACAATGGAAACAAGTTTTTTGACTTTTTTTGTGTATCTTATCCTAGGCAATTTTGGTACAGTTGAAGTCGGAAGTTTACATACACGTTAGCCAAATACATTTAAACTCAGTTTGTCACAATTCCTGACATTTAATCCTAGTAAAAATGCCCTGTTTTAGGTCAGTTAGGATCACCACTTTATTTTAAGAATGTGAAATGTTTGAATAATAGTAAGAGAGAATGATTTATTTCAGCTTTTCTTTCTTTCATCACATTCCCAGTGGGCCAGAAGTTTACATACACTCCATTAGTATTTGGTAGCATTGCCTTTAAATTGTTTAACTTGGGTCAAACGCTTCGGGTAGCCTTCCACAAGCTTCCCACAATAAGTTGGGTGAATTTTGGCCTATTCCTCCTGACAGAGCTGGTGTAACTGAGTCAGGTTTGTAGGCCTCCTTGCTCGCACATGCTTTTTCAGTTCTGCCCACAAATGTTCTGTAGGATTGAGGTCAGGGCTTTGTGATGGCCATTCCATACCTCTTACAATACCTTGACTTTGTTGTCCTGAAGCAATTTTGCCACAACTTTGGAAGTATGCTTGGGGTCATTGTCCATTTGGAAGACCCATTTGCAACCAAGCTTTAACTTCCTGACTGATGTCTTGAGATGTTGCTTCAATATATCCACATAATTTTCCCTCCTCATGTTGTCATCTATTTTGTGAAGTGCACCAGTGCCTCCTGCAGCAAAGCACCCCCACAACATGCTTCACAGTTGGGATGGTGTTCTTTGGCTTGCAAGCCTCCCCCTTTTTCCTCCAAACACAACGATGGTCATTATGGCCAAACAGTTGGTCATCAGACCAGAGGACATTTTTCCAAAAAGTACAATCTTTGTCCCCATGTCCAGTTGCAAACCGTAGTCTGGCATTTTTATGGCGGTTTTGGAGCAATGGCTTCTTCCTTGCTGAGCGCCCTTTCAGGTTATGTCGATATAAGACTTGTTTTACTGTGGATATATATAAGACTCATTTTACTGTGGATATGGATACATTTGTACCTGTTTCCTACCGCATCTTCACAAGGTCCTTTGCTGTTGTTCTGGAATGTATTCGCACTTTTTGCACCAAAGTACGTTCATCTCTAGGAGACAGAACGCGTCTCCTTCTTGAGCGGTATGATGGCTGCGTGGTCCCATGGTGTTTATACTTGCGTACTATTGTTTGTACAGATGAATGTGGTACCTTCAGGCGTGTAAAATGGGTGGTGTAAAAATGTTATGTTTTTAAAATGGTCAAATCAAATCAATGTCTTGCTTTGGAAACAAACCCATTGTCACACCCTGACCATAGTTTGCTTTGTATGTTCTATGTTTTGTTTGGTCAGGGTGTGATCTGAGTGGGCATTCTATGTTGGATGTCTTGTTTGTCTGTTTCTGTGTTTGGGCCTGATATGGTTCTCAATCAGAGGCAGGTGTTAGTCATTGTCTCTGATTGGGAGCCATATTTAGGTATCCTGTTTTGTGTTGGGTTTTGTGGGTGATTGTTCCTGTCTCTGTCTCTGTCTCTGTCTCTGTCTCTGTCTCTGTCTCTGTCTCTGTCTCTGTCTCTGTCTCTGTCTCTGTCTCTGTCTCTGTCTCTGTCTCTGTCTCTGTCTCTGTCTGTGTTACACCAGATAGGGCTGTTTTCGGTTTTTCACGTTTCTTGTTTTTGTATATTGTTCTATTTTCATCTTTATTAAAGATGTATCAAAATAACCACGCTGCGTTTTGGTCTGCCTCTCCTTCCCAGGAAGAATCCCGTTACACCCATTCCTACCATTTGACCTCTGTCTATTCAATCAAGCTTACCTTTTGCACAGGAGAGGGGGATGCGGAATTGAAATCCAGTGAAAGGTAGTCAAGGTTTGATCTCCTAAGCCACTGCTGGGAGGCGCCCTCGTTTGTAGTGGAGAACTGTTGCCTTGACTCCTGAAATTAAAAGAATCCCAGTTACAATGAGTCTCACCTCACATTCATACATATTTTGATCTCGGAATATGTTATGTCATATGGTTCACTAATACAGAACATTTTTCATTTTGTATCGCTAGTTTCAGGTGAATATCAATTGTAATATTTTAAGCCTTTCTTAGTACCCCAAACATAAATAAATATTCATGATGCTCAAAGCTTTATTCCCCTGCTTTAGGCAGTTTGGAACTCAGAGTTTAGACACAACAGCTGAATTATTCATGGTAGGGGAGGGAAGTAGTCTGTCTATGAACTGACTTGGGTACTTTTCTTCTCGCTGATGATTGCGGAAACAGAAGTGTATGTATAACTATTTATAATGTCAATATAGAAGGTAACTTTACTACTGGAATGCTGGCTTCTTGGTCTCCTTTAATTCCCAGTGTTCCTTGCAGTGAATTTCTGGGAACAACACAAACAAACACACACAAATAAATCCAGCTTTTTTTTCATTTTAGAATTTGGACAGAAAGAGAGCTGAGAGTTCAGGATGAAGAGAGTAAAATTTCAGACTCACCCTGGCTCTGTCATGGTTCTGATCAAAGGCATATGAGTCGGACATTCTCTGATAGTGGACAGACCCCTCAGGTCCAGTGGTGGAGGCCGTGCTGCAAACCAGAGAAACAATATGGTGAGGTGAGGCAAGCAACCCTCAAATTCTCTTTCGGACAATAATGATCAGCTGTACTTTTCCCCCAACAAAGGACATTTGTGTTGAAACAGCAATTTTTCAAATAGAGCCATGCTGCAAATGTTGACTCAGGAAATACTGTCCTGAAAGGAGACTATCACAGGAAGTCACAAGATTCAATAGAATGTGAAAACCTTTTTCATTTTGCTTTTCCTCAAAATACATGCTTATGAAAGCATTTTTTATGCTTCCTCTACTTAGTACCCACTGCTGGAATGAGGATTAAATACATTATGAAGCCCTTTTATACATGTTTTTTTACTTCCTTTTTGTTCATTACCTCTCCTGCGTGGTTTGAGATCCCTGTTGATTGGAGGTGGTTCTAGATCCCCAGGTAGATCTGCAATGGGAAGGGGGGTGGGAGCGAGAGGGGCCTCTGTTTTGCCATTAGCCTTGAGGAAGCTGATTGGAGTGGGGCTCATAGGGATGTAGCCGTCCGATACATCTTCACCAACACAGACACCCGGAGAGGCCATGGACACGTAAGAGTCCTCATGGCAGTTTGGACATTGAGTGGCAATGAAATGTGGCTACAAGACAACAAGACCAGACCAACTTAGGAATTTGTACTACAGCATGGCCTAGAATGATGTAATAAGTCACTTACAAATCCTATATTGTTGTTTGAGATTCAAAAAGGAAACAATGACAGTTAAGAATTATTCCCTGCTGTGAACTATCTGACAAAATTATGTGCAAAACATTCAGTTCTCATCCGTTGTAGGTACATGTTTTCTCACCAAATTGAGACTAAGCCTTTTGTTCCTGCTCCTCAATGCACTCCCCTCAATGTCTCCTAGATAAGACAGAAATATCACTAATGAAGGTGGTTATCATGTTATATATCAGAAACAATGACACCAGGCATACTATGTGGTTGGAAACATGTTAGGTCAGAATAAATACACGTGCTGACTATATTGATTACGTATACCACATTGATGAGCATACAGTATGTGGTGGCAGGTATAAAGGGCCTAGACCAGAAATCATCAATTACATTCAGCTGCGGGCCGATTTTTTCTTGAGTGAATGGTCGTGGGGCCAAAACAGTATGTGGACACCCCTTCAAATGATTGGATTCGGCTATTTCAGCCACACCGTTCCTGACATGTGAAAAAAATCGAGCAAACATCCATGCAATCTCCATAGACAAACATTGGTAGTAGAATGGCCCGTACTGAAGAGCTCAGTGACGTTCAACGTGGCACCGTTATAGGATGCCACCTTTCCAAGAAGTTAGTTTGTCACATTTCTGCTCTGCTAGAGCTGTCCCGGTCAATTGTAAGTGCTGTTATTGTGAAGTGGAAACTTCTAGGAGAAACAACGGCTCAGCCGCAAAGTGGTACGTCACACAATCTCACAGAACGGGACCGTCGAGTGTTAAAATGCGCAGCGCGTAAAAATCGTCTGTCCTCGGTGGCAAAACTCACTACCGAGTTCCAAACTGCCTCTGGAAGCAACGTCAGCACAAGAACTGTTTGTGGGAAACGTCATGAAATGGGTTTCCATGGCCGAGCAAGCCTAAGATCACCATGCGCAATGACAAGCGTTGGCTGGAGTGGTGTAAAGCGTGCCGCCATTGCACTCTGGAGCAGTGGAAATGCGTTCTCTGGAGTGATGAATCATGCTTCATCATCTGTCAGTCTGACGGACTAATCTGGGTTTGCCAGGAAAACGCTACCTGCCTCAATGCATAGTGGCAACTGTAAAGTTTGCTGGAGGAGGAATAATGGTCTGGGGATGTTTTTCATGGTTCGGTCTAGGCCCATTAGTTCCAGTGAAAGGACATTTTTAACTCTGCCGCATACAATGACATTGTAGACGATTCTGTGCTTCAACTTTGTGGCAACAGTTTGGGGAAGGCCCTTTCCTGTTTCAGCATGACAATGCCCTTGTGCACAAAGCGAGGGCCGTACAGAAAGGGTTTGTTGAGATCGGTGTGGACCTCAACCCCATCAAACCCCTTTGGAATTGAATTGGAACTGCGAGCCAGGCCTAATCGCCCAACATCATTGCCTGACCACAATAATGCTTTTGTGGCTGAAAGGAAGCAAGTCACCGCAGCAATGTTCCGACATTTTTTTATATTTTTTATTTAACCTTTGTTTAACTAGGCAAGTCAGTTAAGAACAAATTCTTATTTACAATGACGGCCTACACTGGCCAAACCAGGACGACGCTGGGCCAATTGTGCGCCGCCCTTTGGGACTCCCAATCAGGGCCGGTTGTGATACAGCCTGGATGGAAAGCCTTCTCTTCTCAGAAGAGTGGAGACTGTTATAGCAACAAAGTGGGGACCAGCTCCATATTAATGCCCATGATTTTGGAATGAGATGTTCGACGAGCCAGTGTCCAGATACTTTTAGTGTAATTATACAATTGGAGACTGCAAATTGACCGCAAGAAGCTAGAAACAGATATATTTGACGAAAACATAATAATTTCAAACCTTGCTTACATTATAATACAATCACATACATAGCTCTATTTTGTTTAGGAATACTTTGGATCAGATTTCCAAATTTAAAATCACTTGGAACTGATTTCCTGGTGTTTTTGGAGTCTTAAGTCCAACAATAAAAAATACAGAAAAAATGCAGAAAACTTGGGGGGCAAAATAAAATCACAGTTGGGGAACCCTGGCCTAGACTGAAGGACTCTGCTGGTTATATACTGTACCTCTTCTGAAGTGGTCTGGCAGGCCTGACAGAGAGATCCTCCGGGGGATGAGTGCCGGTTGGCCTGTGAGCTGCTGCCTAATTCCTGCCAGAGGCCCGTGGGAGCCGTCATCTCTGAGGTGCTCTGAGAGGTGGACAGGCTTGGGGGGTAGAGGAGGGGGAGTTAGTCCATCACTAGTTGCCTCCAATATGGCAGAAGAGTATGGCTTGTCAAACTGGAAGACATCTGGTGTACGATGGAGTGTTCGAGGAGAGGATGAGGTTGACGTGGGGCCACATGGTGCGCTGAAAGGGGGGTCATGCGTCCTAATGTGGGGAAAGGGAGACTGAGATGGTCCAGTGTGAGGGAAGGGGGACGGAAATGGGCCAGTATGGGGAAAGGGAGACGGAGAAGGATCAGTGCCGAGGGGTGAAGAGAAGACATCTTCAGTAGTAGTGTCTGATGAATTTTGTTCCAGAGATCTCTCCGAATTTGAAAAGCTGTCGCATCTATAAAATAAATAAAAATAAAAATACAGTGTTTATCGTTTATCATCATTTAACCTAAACATCAAAATATGTGATGACGTCTGTAAACAATCCAATGAGGTGCAGAAGTTGGTATGATGTATCAATTGGGGGAGGGATCGTCTTCAGGAAGCAGAGCAACGTGAGCGCATGGTGTGAGCAAAGGTTTTAAGAAATATTTCAGACTTTTGCATGTTTAAATAGAGATTTCTTGACAAATCTCTAAAGAAGCATATTTATTAGGTTTTTAACATATTTAGTTTTTCTGAATACTTTTTTAAAATGTAGTTTTCTTTTTGTTGCCTCAGGGCAACGGTGAGCAGTTATGCTACTTTTCAGGGCAATATCATACTCAATGAAAGACATGTAGTTTGATTGAAATGATGGCTTTGGTCAATGTTTTTGCCAACATATCCACTGACATTCACAGGCAATTGACACAGGGAAATTCTATGGGCAAAATTAGCCTAATTGAGCAGTTAGGATCATAGCCTCTGATAGTGAGGACAGTGATCTTGAGGACAGTGAGAAAGAATGAACCCCAGAAACAGGTTTGAGAGGCAGTGAAATACTATATGCCCAATACTATATGCCTTGGTGTTTTAGTACCCTTATGACACAGAGTTGCCCTGAGGCAAAACGTTCTAATCTAGGTGATGGGGGTAAAAGTAATTTTGTTGTTGTTGAAATTATTGATACATTATCAGAAAGCCTAAATCTTCCAAGAATAGAATGGATATTTTTTGGGGGGATGCAATATGTAACTTTTTGAAATGTGAGTTATAGATCTATCATTCTCATTGAACGAAAGTCTAATAAGTGGTAGATATGTTCTATGTGCACTATTTTTATGCTTTATGTTCTTAAGTTTAATTTTTGCGTCTTTTACTTTCGGTTTTGTACACCAGCTTCAAACAGCTGAAAATACAATATTTTGGTTATTGAAAATATATTTCACAGCGGTTTGGATGGTACAATGATTCTTTACACGATGCTTGGTTGTTTTGTCACATAACCTGAAATTAGGCGAACTGTTCGAATTTTTGCAACCAGGAAATGGCAGAGCGATTTATGCATACTGCACTTTTTTTAAATGAAAAAATTAAATGTGTGCAGTAGAGTGTTAAACAACGTGTGGTGTTGATATGGTGTCCAGCTTGATGTTTGAGAGGCTATTTACCTAGAGAGGCTGAACCTCCCTGTCTCACACTGTGAGAGGAATAGGTAATCCAGTGGATGGTTGGGTTCCATCTGGCTCGGCATCTCCACTCTGCTGTTGCCATTGGCCACAAAGTCATGGTTGGAAATGAATGACATACTTCGGGAGAGAGCTGGTGAAACCTGCTGGGGGTTTGGGGTGTGAGAGAAAACTTCCTCAGATTCTGAAAGACAGAGAGATGGGGAGAGAGCGAGAAAAAGAACAGGGGGATTAGAGAGAATAGAGAGAAGAAATCCATAGTTTCTACATTAGTTCTGGGCTGGCTCAGGATAATGTTACACAGACATTGGGCCAGAGTCAGACAGGAATCCTGATCTCGTGATCTCTGAAACGTAGTTGTCAGTACTCTCCAGCAGGTGGCAGTGCAATGAATTTGTAGTGCTTTTAATGTTTTTGCGCTTGTCCATGTCCCCCTTACTGTAAACGAATCCCCCACCATGTAACTATTCAGACTGAGTAACCCCTTTTCTAACAAAAAGTCCACTATGGTACAGTATAACCACAACACATGTGTAGGTATAAACATGTTATACACTGAGCATAACAAACATTAGGAACACCCCACCACCCCCCTTTTGCCCTCAGAACAGTCAGAGCATGGACTCTACAAGGTGTTGAAAGCGGTCCGCAGGGATGCTGGTCCATGTTGACTCCAATGTTTCCTACAGTTGTGTCAAATACATACATATGTGTATTCCCAGTCGTGAAATCCATAGATTTAGGGCCTAATGAATTTATTTAAATTGACTGATTTCCTTATATGAACTGTAACTGTAACTGTGTCACGGCTGTTGAAGGAACTGGACCAAGGTGCAGCGTGGTGAGCGTACATATTCTTTTTTTTAGGAAAAGACGCCGAACAAAACAATAAACACTACAAAACAAACCGTGAAGCTACAGGCTATATGCCATAAACAAAAGTCAACTTCCCACAAAGGAAGGAGGGAAAACGGACTACCTAAGTATGGTTCCCAATCAGAGACAACGATAGACAGCTGTCCCTGATTGAGAACCATACCTGGCCAAAACATAGAAATACACAAATCCTAGATAACAAACCATAGAAAGCCCACCCCAAATCACACCCTGACCAAACCAAATAGAGACATAAAAAGGCTCTCTAAGGTCAGGGCGTGAAAAACTGTAACTCAGTAAAATCTTTGAAATTGTTTAATGTTGTGTTTTTGTTTTTGTTCAGTATAGTTATAAAGACCAAAGTATGAGTGTGAGTATCACCATGGGGTAGAGTATAATAGCTTGGTCTATCAACGCTTTGTGTATTCAAATTTCTCGAGACAATGAGATACACTGTAACTACTATTTGAAAATGATTTAAATGCTGTAAGTACCTCATTGTTATGAGGCATATTGTAAAGCCTAAAGGTAAAGCACATGAAACTGCAGAAAATAATGAAATTATGGCATTATCTGTTGTATTTTTTCACACAATGGATTTACGACAGTGTGTGTTGGAAAGATTTTTGTGTGTGTACTGAATAGTAAACTAGTTCAGGATTTCATTGACTGAATGTCTGACATTGTGTTATCATTCCCAGTAATGTGTAAACCTGGGGTTTGCCACTGTTCCTCTGGGCTATAATCTCTTCTCTTTGTCTGGAGATCATGTAGTCGGCTCTATCTGCTCCAAACAGAACAATGTTTAACTAAATGTTCCAACTTACAGCTCTTATCCACAGCTCTCAACCCTGGTTTGGAGTTAATAAGACATGAAGACAAGAGAGCTTGGTGTCTAACTGTTCAAGCATCACCCTAGCTGAACTTGCATGCCTGTGGAGAGTTGTAATATCTATGGCACTATGAGTTCCACAGAGAAAGATAACTTGTAACTGAATTGGGTAAAATAAATCACATTTTACTTCAGCACTGTTCAGTGATTTACTGTTTGTAATCAGAAGCTGTCTGCCAAATGGTTCTGATTTGATTATTGCTACAACATTGAAGTAGGTGTATGCATGGGTGCGTGTGTGCATGCCTACATGTGTGCTTGTGTGTGTGTGTCTGCATATGTGTGTGTGTCTATCATTTTAGTGTGCACTTTTCTGATTGTGCATGTACGTCAGGGGCCCTTTTGCGAAAAAGATTTCTAACCTCAACCTAATACTCCAAAAATAGTTAATATACTACAATATGTCATTGAGGGACATCAGTACATTTCTTGAGCCCAGGGACTTTAACAGCCAAGAAGAGGCAAAGTATCATACTTGGCTTGGAGCATTAATGAGAATAAACACATTTAATTCAAACGTCTCCTTTAAATGCAATGCAAAACGACACATGACAAATTAATATTCACATCTTCAAATAATATATTATTTTTTTGCGGGCTTCTCTGAGACGGTCCTTGATTTACCAGTAATGTCCTCAAGACATTTTTAAGAAGCTCACAACACAGAGAAATCATCAGACACCTAAATGGGTTGTTATCTCATATGTACATACTGTATTTTATACCATCTATTGCATCATGCCTATGCCGCTCTGTCATTGCTCATCCATATATATATGTATATATTCTTATTCCATTCCTTTACTTAGATTTGTGTGTATTAGGTAGTTGTTGTCGAATTGTTAGATTACATGTTAGATATTGCTGCACTGTCGGAACTAGAAGCACAAGCATTTCGCTACACTCGCAATGACATCTGCTAACCATGTATATGTGGCCAATAAAATTGGATTTGATTTATCTCATTCTTGAATATAGACAACCTTTCCTAAACATGGCTACTCTACCCACACACAAACACATGTGCACACATTCTTACTGTAGGTCACTGGACAAAAGCCTCCAACAAGAGTTGAATACCAAATAGTGTTTCTCTATATTCTTTGTAGAAATTGAACATATGAATGTGATTTTGTAACTAATTCTAATAAAAAAAATATATATTTAATTTAACCTTTATTTAACTAGGCAAGTCAGTTAATAACATATTCTTATTTACAATGATGGCCTACACCGGCCAAATCCGGCCGACGCTGGGCCAATTGTGCACCGCCCTATGGGACTCCCAATCACGGCCGGTTGTGATACTGCCTGGATTCGAGCCAGTGTGTCTGTAGTGACGCCTCTAGCGCCTCGAGATTCAGTGCCTTAGACCTCTGCACCACTCGGGAGCCCCTAAACTGGTTACCAACGTACTTAGAGCAGTCTAATTAATTTAATTTGTAATGCGCATTTCTAATACCCAAGGCGTTTAAACTGTGACCGTATTAAACTGTGTCTCTGTGCCAGGTCCTTACCTGTCCCATCATCCAGACTCAGAGGTCCAAAGTGACAGATTTCCCTGATCTGGCTGACCCAACTGTTCATCTCCTCCTCAGTCTTGGCCACCAGGTAGAAAATGCGAGACGACGTCTTGATAACGAAGAGGTGCTGGTTCTGGAACTCCCTCTTGACCAGGCGTTGCTCCGTCTGCATCTGAACCTCACACTCTCTCAGGTCGATGGTGCGGATGGGCTTCTTTGAGGTTGTGTTTCGGTAGTACTCCAACACATCTGGATTCCCACTCATACGTCCTCTTCGAAGAACAAACCATCGTCTCCTCCATGCCTAGGGGACAGGGAGACAGACAGATCAACATACTGTACTGTTGCATGTACAAATAGACTTAAGCAATAAGGCCCGAGGTGGTGTGGAATATGGCCAATATACCACGGCTAAGGGCTGTTCTTATGCACAACACAACGCGGAGCCCTTAGCCATGGTGTATTGGCCATATATCACAAACCCCCAAGGTGCCTTATTGCTATTAAAAACTGGTTGCCAACGTAATTAGAGCAGTAAAAATAAATGTCATACCCTTGGTATACCACTGCTGTCAGCCAATCAGCACTTAGGGCTCGAACCACCCAGTTTATAATGTCTGATATACATCGGCTGTCAGCCAATCATCACTCAGGGCTCATACCACCCAGTTTCTAAAAATATATATACACGGAATAAAAATATAAATGCAACATGCAACAATTTCAAAGATTTTACTAAATTACAGTTCATATAAGGAAATCAGTCATTTAAAAAAAAATCATTAGGGCCAAATCTATGGATTTCACATGACTGGGAGTACAGATAAGTATGTTTCTGTTGGTCAAAGATAGCTTTAAAAAAGGTAGTGGCGGATCAGAAAACCAGTCAGTATCTGGTGTGACCACCATTTGCCTCATGCAGCGCGACACATCTCCTTAGCTTAGAGTTGATCAGGCTGTTGATTGTGGCCTGCTGAATATTGGCAGGAACTGGAACACTCTGTCGTACACATCAATGCAGAGCATCCCAAACATGCTCAAATGGGTGACATATCTAGTGAGTATGCGGGCCATGGAAGAACTGGGACATACAATTAAAATGCAATTGTGTTCATTGTCTGTAGTTTATGCCTGCCCATACCATAACCCCACTGCCACCATCGGGCACTCTGTTCACAACTTTGACATCAGCAAACCACTCTCCCACACAACGCCATACACTCTTTCTGCCATCTGCCCGGTACAGTTGAAACCAGGATTCATCCGTGTAGAGCACACTTCTCCAGCATTTCAGTGGTCATCGAATATGAGCATTTGCCCGCTGAAGTTGGTTGCGACGCCGAACTGCAGTCAGGTCAAGACCCTAGTAAGGACGACGAGCACGCAGATGAGCTTCCCTGAGATGGTTTCTGACAATTTGTGCAGAAATACTTTGGTTGTGCAAACCCACAGTTTCATCAGCTGTCCGGGTGGCTGATCTCAGACAATCCTGCAGGTGAAGAAACCGGATCTGGAGGTCCTGGGCTAGTGTCGTTACACTTGGTCTGTGGTTGTGAGGCTGGTTGGACGTACTGCCAAATTCTCCTAAAAACGAGGTTGGAGGCAGTGAAATTAACATTCTCTGGCAACAGCAACGGTGGACATTCCTGCAGTCGGCATGCCAATTGTGACAAAACTGCACATTTTAGAGTGGCCTTTTGTTGTCCCCGGCACAAGGTGCACCTGTGTAATGATCATGCTGTTTAATCAGCTTCTTGATATGCCACATCTGTCAGGTGGAGGGATTATCTTGGCAAAGGAGAAATGTTCACTAACAGGGATATAAACAAATTTGTGCACAAAATTTGAGAGAAATAAGCTTTTTGTGCATATGGAACATTTCTGGGATCTTTTATTTCAGCTCATGAAACAGCTTACATGTTGTGTTTATATTTTTGTTCAGTCTATTACAACTACAGTATGTAGACTAGTTGCCTTAGTTGGTTAGTAACCTTAGAGGTATTTGGTTGGTTATTATGTTTGATGCAATTTGATGTGAATTTAGTTTCAACCAAGGCCTCAGCAATAGAATGTCAGTATATCTATGTCTATTTTATAGGTCATCAACAGAACCGTCAGTGAACAATCTGAACATGGTACTGTAGCTCAATACAGAATTGCTTTTAATATTTTTATGTCCCCTGACTGTGGCTAAAGATGATTTGTACAGATCAATGTTTTATATCCTCATGTAGTCTCCAGCGTTGTGACCTGTGTCAATCAGTTTTTCACACACAATTAAAAGGAAGATGTATCACTGCTCTTCTAAACATGTTCACTGGGAAGTTTAGCTACAAAACCTTAATTTAACTATAAACAACACCCTTTTTCTTGCTTTTGGTACTGGAACTGACAACAAGAAGAGGAAGTTAATTCTATGTAAAAGAGAATGTCTGACACAAACAAAAAGCTATTTGTACTGCAGTGGTTCACTAACTAACTGGGGAAGATTAAAAAGGCAACCTCTTTTTCTGCTGAGGTTCGTTTTTTCATGTCAGTATGGTTACTGATTGGTATAGGAGCAGTTTTGTTTTCTTTAATGCTATGGGAATTTGATGCTTAGCTGGCTCTCTTAATTTTGATACGGAGTAAGTAGGCCTAACTGAAGTATTGTTAACGTTTTGATCTTGATCGTGATGACCTCATGGTCACTCACATGGGCTATAAGTCATAGGTTCATCTATATTCTAAAAGTCAAATATTCATGACTGACCTCCATACTATGTCTGTTTCAAACTTCACCCATGTATTATTTAAAGCCATTTCCAATTCCACCTTTTTAGCAGGAGTTGTATATTTTTATACAGTTGCCTCATAAATGCAGCATTCAGGTGATTCATGCATTATTCAATTAGTCAGAAGTCTGTTGGCATGGAACACTACATGACTTGAAATTAAATCAGCTGTTTTTGAGCTTTGAGAGTACATTTGGTGAAACAACCTATCATAAAGAAGATGTGATTTGTTTTGAAGAGTCAGAGGTATTAGCCATACTGGAAACAACACATTTTGTAGTTGTCTGTGTTACGCTGTTTTTCCTATCTCAGTTGACAAAGTAAGTGTGTGCTATAACCCACCAGCCACCAATTTGGGAGTACATTGTATCACTTTGTAATGATCTATCTAGAGAGTTATGAAAATACTCAGACTGTTTGTTCGTTTGTTTGAAACCAAAACTCTGGCTTGGTGTGCCCTCACTCATATTCAAATCAACTATAAACAGTGGACGAGTTGTAAATCCTAATTTGCATCACACAGTGCTAGTATAGAGCAGAGAGACAGGGAGCAGGGAAGCTCATGTCCCTCATCAGTGGTACATTTTCAGTAAGTCAAAGCACGTTTAAAATACATAATGTGAGAATAATCAACCTGCTGACAGGAAATATACTCACGCTCTAGAAACCTCTATAGAATCATGTATGAAAACACTTCCTTGTTGTGGGTGATAACTGTCTTATTGAGCGTGAGTTCAACTATGCTAGAAAATAAACTTTGCCTACTCTTTGCCTACTCTATTGAGAATTATGTTTCAAGTTTCTAAATCATAATATTTTTGTTTCCCCATGATATTCTTTATAACACTATTATAATTTATATAAGAAAATGTCAACACATTACTAATTTACATTTTGTTGTAACCCTTTTTTAAAACAGCATGGGCCACTAGCAATGGTAGCTGTGACCTCCCTGTGTTGGAGAATTTAAACTGTCTTGAAGTCGGAATTCTACATACACTTAGGTTGGAGTCATTAAAACTCGTTTTTTAACCACTCCACAAATGTCTTGTTAACAAACTATAGTTTTGGCAAGTCGGTTAGGACATCTACTTTGTGCATGACACAAGTCATTTTTCCAACAATTGTTTACAGACAGATTATTTCACTTATAATTCACTGTATCACAATTCCAGTGGGTCAGAAGTTAACATAAACTAAGATGAGTATGTCTTTAAACAGCTTGGAAAATTCCAGAAAATGATCTCATGGCTTTAGAAACTTCTGATAGGCTAATTGACATAATTTGAGTCAATTGGAGGTGTACTTGTGGATGTATTTCAAGGCCTACCTTCAAACTCAGTGACTCTTTCCTTGCCATCATTTGAAAATCAAAATAAATCAGCCAAGACTTATTTGTAGACCTCCACATGTCTGGTTCATCCTTGGGAGCAATTTCCAAATGTCTGAAGGTACCACGTTCATCTGTACAAACAATAGTACGCAAGTATAAACACCATGGGACCACGCAGCCGTCATACCGCTCAGGAAGGAGACACGTTCTGTCTCCTAGAGATGAACGTATTTTGATGCGAAAAGTGCAAATCAATCCCAGAACAACAGCAAAGGACCTTGTGAAGATGCTGGAGGAAACAGGTACAAAAGTATCTATATCCACAGTAAAATGAGTCCTACATTGACATAATCTGAAAGGGCGCTCAGCAAGGAAGAAGCCACTGCTCCAAAACCGCCATAAAAAAGCCAGACCAAGGTTTGCAACTGGACATGGGGACAGAGATCGTACTTTTTGGAGAAATGTCCTCTGGTCTGATGAAACTGTTTGGCCATAATGACCATCGTTGTGTTTGGAGGAAAAAGGGGGAGGCTTGCAAGCTGATGAACACCATCCCAACCATGAAGCACGGGGGTGGCAGCATCATGTTGTGGGGATGCTTTGCTGCAGGAGGCACTGGTGCACAAAATAGATGGCTTCATGAGGGAGGAAAATTATGTGGATATATTGAAGTAACATCTCAAGACATCAGTCAGGAAGTTGAAGCTTGGTCGCAAATGGGTCTTCCAAATGGACGATGACCCCAAGCATACTTCCAAAGTTATAGCAAAATGGCTTAAGAACAACAAAGTCGAGTGGCCATCACAAAGCCCTGACCTAAATCCTACAGAACATTTGTGGGCAGAACTGAAAAAGCATGTGCGAGCAAGGAGGCCTACAAACCTGACTCAGTTACACGAGCTCTGTCAGGAGGAATAGGCCAAAATTCACCCAACTTATTGTGGGAAGCTTGTGGAAGGCTACCCGAAACGCTTGACCCAAGTTAAACAATTTAAAGGCAATGCTACCAAATACTAATTGAGTGTATGTAAACTTCTGACCCACTGGGAATGTGTTGAAATAAACAAAAAAGCTGAAATAAATCATTCTCTCTACTATTATTCTGACATTTCACATTCTTAAAATAAAGTGGTGATTCTAAATGACCTAAAACAGGGAATTTTTACTAGGATTAAATGTCAGGAAATGTGACAAACTGAGTTTAAATGTATTTGGCTAACGTGTATGTAAACTTCCGACTTCAAATGTAAACTCTGATTGTCTGAGTCTGATCATCAGTGTTTCTAAGAGCTAGCTGCTCTGGGCCTTCACTTGGTGTGTGTAAGGAGCAGGGTTGGGGAGTAACGGATTACATGTAAAGAATTACAAAAAATGCTGTCAATGTTTTCCGTTACGTTACCAGCAAAATATTGTAATGGGATTACAAATACTTTTGAAAAACTAGATGATTACTTCAAGGATTACTTTTAAATGTTTCTGTGTTTTCTCAATTACATTCTAATCAGCATTTTATGATTTATTTATCCGTTATTTTACCAGGTAAATTCACTGAGAACACGTTCTCATTTGCAGCAACGACCTGGGGAATAGTTACAGGGGAGAGGAGGGGGATGAATGAGCCAATTGTAAACTGGGGATTATTAGGTGACCGTGATGGTTTGAGGGCCAGATTGGGAATTTAGACTGGACACCGGGGTTAACACTCCTACTCTTACGATAAGTGCCATGGGATCTTTAATGACCTCAGAGAGTAAGGACACCCGTTTAACGTCCCATCCGAAAGACGGCACCCTACACAGCATGAAATGCTCCAGATACTCAACTAGTCTAAAGAAGGCTAGTTTTATTGCTTCTTAAAACAGGACAACAGTTTTCAGCTGTGCTAACATAATTGCAAAAGGGTTTTCTAATGATCAATTAGCCTTTTAAAATTATAAACTTGGATTAGCTAACACATCTTGACATTGGAACACAGGAGTGATGGTTGCTGATAATGGGCCTGTACGCCTATGTAGGCATTCTATTAAAAACCAACTGTTTCCAGCTACAATAGTCATTTACAATATTAACAATGTCTACCCTTTATTTCTGATCAATTTTATATTATTTTAATGGACAAAAAAATTGCTTTTCTTTCAAAGACAAGGGTATTTCTAAGTGACCCCAAACTTTTGAACGGTAGTGTATGTATCCATTGATTCTTGAAGAATTTAACTTATAAATGCTTCATGAGCTTAGTTCAACTAACACGCTCCATGACAACCCAAAATATAAGTTTGTTTTTCTCCAATGTTTGTAAACAACGCAAATGTAAACAAACACTGCTTAGCCTCATAACAGGGTTAAAACAATCTTTTTGATATCATGAATCCTTGCATCTATAGCTCTGTCTATTAATCTGAGAGTGGTTACATTTCTCCAGGCCCATCCCTCAGCTTTTTACCGAAACAAAAGTGGGCGGCCATTTTGTTATTGTTTCATCTGTGGATTTGTCCTTTAAACAGATGCATATTATCAAGATATCAAAGTGTCACCAACAAAATGGTAAACAATAGGCCTATAGCAAATGCAGCATATGGCATTCATTTTTAACATGGAAATAGCACTTTTCAGTAGTGCTCAAAGCATGCCATTCCATGAGGTTAGCAGTTAGGGTTAGGGTTTCAACTCGAATCAATGAGCCCAATAAGTTTTCCATGACAACAAAATCATAAACAACAGGGCTGGCTAATAGGTCTTTAGTTTTGGGGTTATGCTCCGGTAAAACAATTTGGCTAATCTATTCTTCCATATTTCCAAGTCCTATTTTTGAAGATCAAGGGGTGTAACATTTATTGGAATGACTGGAATTCTGATAGACTTAGGTTTTTAATGTAAAGATGTAATTAAATTGTATTATTATATGTAGTAGAAAGCGATGGGTTAGAAGAAGTCTACATAACCAACCCATAAAGTAACATTTAACATCCATATATAGCCAGCTATGTAAACTTTAACATTGATTTATCCTGCAAAAGATGTCGTTCAATTGGTAACATATATGTTTGTATTCTTCTAATGTCTCTTTAGGGGAAAGTAATCTAAAAGTAACTGAATGTAATCAGATTACGTTACTGAGTTTGGGTAATCCAACAGTTACATTAATGATTACAATTTTGGATAGGTAACTGGTAACTGTAACGGATTACATTTAGAAAGTAACCTACCCAACCCTGGTGAGGAGTGATGTCCAACGCATGCCCACACACATTGCTATTGTGTATGGTTAGTCTGGTTCTTGCAATGGAAAACCATGTCCTTCCTGTTTGTCTGTGTCCTCCACAAAGCCCTTGAACTATTTCCCACCAAATAGTGTCTCTTAAGTGACTCTCCCTCCAGTGAATTACCACTGTCCCCCTTTCTCTGTGCTAGTTTTCAGAAAAGCCCTCGTCCTCTCTCCTCTGGAGAGAGGAAGTGCAAACAGCCATCATAAAGCCTGGTCATTTCTGCCTGTCGGGTCATTTTGTATTGCTTGGCAGTGACAGTACTTCCCATGTTTTGCATAACATCCCCAATTTTCACAGAATGAGAGACCAACAGTCTCAACACACATCCCAGAATGGGTAGCCTCCCCCTTTCCTCCTTACACAACAACACTCTCACATGACCCCTACAGAAACACTGCAGATTTCCATGCAAGGCACTTGTCCCATTTCACTTCTGGTCAAACACGCTCATCCAGACATGTTAGCATTAGAGTATACTGCACTTGAATATTTAATAAAAGGCAACCCCAAATTATGAAATTCTTAACAAAGGTCAAAATGGTAAACATAATGGTTTATAAGCAGTTTGTATGTTTAAAATTCATTTGCGTTTGCTGAGGGGCATCAACATTTTATTTTCACAGTGCATTGATGATGCACATCAGCATGAACAGTATGTCATACAGTATGTCATTAATGGCCACTACTATAAAAATGAGGAGGAAGACACAGGTGAGGTTGCATGAAAACACTATTTACAAAAAGGCATGTAATGGTCATGATTCTACATGCCTCTGCAAGCTTCATTTGGGAAAATAAACCAACAGTATCTTGTGAACTAACGGCATTGCAGTGCAGTTGTGTTGATGGCTGAGAATCCCACACACACACACACACACACACACACACACACACACACACACACACACACACACACAAACACACTGCTCTGCAGCAGGAACTAGTACTACTACTGCTTGGGTAAAATGTATCACAATAGCACAGATCCAGCCACCTGCACAGCCTGATCTTCTACTCACATATCTCTTTAGTTTCTTCTCAGGGGGGGATTTGATGAGCCAGCCGGTGCAGACCACATCCCCTGCACTCATCTTGACTGCAGAGGGAATCCGGGGTGTTTTCTAGATATAATTGTCTTCAAGCAATGCTGGCTGCTGCTGCTGTGAAACTGAGAGCAGCACCACGCGAATCCTGCGTTCTTGTATACAGCCTACAGCCATACCAAAAAGAGGAAGTCAAGCCATTGATCACACTGACAGACAAGGGAGAGGGAGAGAGAGAAAGGCAGAGAGAGAGAGAGAGAGAGAGAGAGAGAGAGAGAGAGAGAGAGAGAGGAAGGGAGAAAGGGGGTGGTGTCTGTATGCTTGAGTCTGTAGATGTGTGTGGGTCTGACAGAGTGAGTGAGAGAGATCAAGATAGGGAGAGAGAGAGGAACATGTATGTGAATTTGTAAATGTGTGTGCATGTGTGTGCATCATTAAAACCTAGAGCAAGCTGTCACAGAAACCATCTCAATGTTCTTTGTCTTAGTCAAAATAACGGTATGCACCAAAATAACAACCTTGTGCAAGTTAAATACACTAATAGAGAAAACACATAACACACTTTGGGGATGCATTTAAATTGTACAAAAACCTATATATAGTGGCTTTGAAACCTAAAACGTTTTGTACAGTAGGCTAGTTGTAGGGGGAAATGAAGAAACTAGAGCATAAATGTATTGATAAAGGTTAATTTTGCAAAGAGATATCTTGCTGTAATTTGGAATCCCCCCCCCAAAAAAAAGGTTATGTTGGTCTAAGGCCATGTGATTTATGGCTGAAGAATATTGTTTTGAAAATATATAAATTAAATGGTCTAGCTTGCCTAGCTTGCCTACGGCTGGTGAACGAGACAGTTATAAATGCTTGTCCCTGATCGCCATCTTGTGGTAGATATGCAGCAGGCCTCCTTTCAACAAATGAAATACACCACTTGATTTTGAAGAATATGGCTTATAAACTGTAATGAGGTTTTACAATAACAACCCGAGAAAGAAAGAAAAGCAGGTCCTTTTACTTAATTGTTTATGTTTTTGTTACCATAGGATTGCTTACTTATAAACAAATAAATGTTTTGTCATACCCGTCAGCATTCAGGGATCAAACCAGCAAGTTTATAAATTACATTATAAACTGGGTGGTTAGAGCCCTGAATGCAGATTGGCTGACAGACGTGGTATATCAGACGTTGTACTACGGGTATGACAAAACATGATTTTTACTGCTCTAATTACGTTGATAACGAGTTTATAATGGCAATAAGTCACCTCTGGGGTTTGTGGTATATGGCCAATATACCATGGCTAAGGGCTGTATTTATGCACTCTGGGTTGCATCGTGCATAAGAACAGTGCTTAGCCGTGGTATATTGGCCACCCCCCTCATGCCTTATTGCTGAAATGAAACAGGGCTACCAATATTATTTCGAACGTTCTAGTGGCGTACACGGTGTTATCGCGGTATTTCAATGATATATACTCGCGAGATATTATGAAGGGGGCGTATGCTCACAATGTACAGTCTATCTAATGACGTAGCTAGCCTTTTTGCCATGTATAACTTACACAGTCTGGTCTAAAATAACTCATGATAAAAACCGAGTCCACAGAATGTCAGATGAAGAGATTCCTTCAACTTCCAGAGAGCCTGTACCCGAAGAAGAAGAGGTGAGCATTTAAAAGCAGACATCTTCTTTTCCAGAAATATGAGATACACTGTACTGTTAGGTTGCTAGAAGTTTGCAGTTTTGTTCAATTGGGGGGAACATGGCGGGAAGGAGGCTTGCACATCTGCATAGCTCTCTTACAGATGTTAGGTAGCTAGCTACCAGGTCAGACGCTGGGCTGGCCAGCAAACATAACAATGGGTTTCGTCGTGCAGTTCATAGACATTTAGCCAGTATTCCCGTAGACTTCTATAAATGCTGCCAATTTGTAACCAGTGTGACAAGCTTCGTAGTCCCAGACCGAGCCTCTGACTGTATAGTAGTAGCTTGCTGTGTATCTCACTCAGCCCAGGCAGCACAACACACGCAGCACGAGCAGCCTCAAGCAAATCAGCTGTCAATTTCAACACTGGCTGTTGTGTTTTGTGGACTGTCGAGTTGGTTATAGCTAGCTACAGTAGCTATGTAATACGTTTTATGAAGAGTATCCTAACATTAAAGGTGAAGCGAAATGCTTGAACTTCAGAAGGCATAACTTTTTGCACATTTTATAATACATTTTGAGCACACAATATGTGAACGTGCACAAAATTGATTGCACAAGCGTCACATGAAGCCAACTTGCAACCAAAGCCATAATCATTCAATATGTAGAATAATTTTGCATGAATTCAGAGGAAATTCTATACAATACACAACAAATTCCCTTAATAAGGCCCACTGAAATAGAACATTTAATTGTTTTAAATTGCACATTACATTGATTGAATGTTACCAAATCATAAATATGTACAGTACGTTGAGAATGTAATAAAGTAGTCTACTGTGTTTCAGCTGAAGCCACCTCTGAAGGCTGTGCCCAAGGCGGAGGGGGAGTTGGATCCAGAGTATGAGGAGAAAAGGGTGAGACAAATTGCTTTCTCACAAACATTCTTTATAGATATCTAAATAGGATTAATTTGCGATTTTAAGATTCATTTGCAAGACATATTACTCTAGGGATTATCACGTCACACAAGAGTAGTCACATCTTGGTTGAATTCTGTGCCAGATATTTGATATGTTTATTTTTCATCATTTATTTTTCTCCAACTTTTGCAATGGGCTCCCCACTGTGGTAAATGTTTGGAATTGCAGTGAATAGGGAAAGTGAATGGCAAAATGACAGTTTAGCATAACATTGATCTCATATCCTTACTAGTAAAACAGAACCTGTTGGTTTAACTTTTTATTTTCTCCCTGTCTTTTAGAAAACAGATAGAGCGAACCGGTTTGAGTTTCTGCTCAAGCAAACAGAACTCTTTGCCCACTTCATCCAGCCTGCATCTCAGAAGTCTCCTACTTCACCCCTGAAAGTGAAACCTGGAAGACCTCGCGTTAAACAGGATGAGAAACAAAATCTCCTCTCTGTTGGAGAGTATGTGACTGCTGACTTGTTTTAAGAGTCCTGACATTATTTGTATGTTTTTGAATTGACAGGTCTGTTATTTTAAATAAACAAGCTATTTTGGTCAATAAACCATGAAATAATAAACAATACAATCTGTTTACCATTGTACCAAAACCAGATATCATTATTTTTTACAAACTATTTGTCTGCCTCCTGTGTTTTTTACAGTAACCGCCACCGACGCACGGAACAAGAAGAAGATGAGGAGTTGTTATCTGAGAGCAGGAAGGCAGCTAACGTCTTGGTTCGCTTTGAAGAGTCCCCATCCTGTACGATGTTTTCATATAGCTTAAATGCTAATGTTAACGCTCTCTGTGTACAATGAACGCTCTCTGTGTACAATGAACAGTAGCAGGTGTAACTCAGTGTTGTATTCTATCAGGTCTATACCTATAATCCTAATTAGCTCCCATTTGAGAATAGCTGACGATGGATACAAATATAATTTCCTTTTTTTTCATTAACTTTTTACCGCAGTGGGCTAAATCAGGGTTATACAGAGTGATTCTTGGTAGTCTTAAACAAATATTATTTGATGCAAAAATATACACCTCACACACATTGATGGTTGTGGGTACCATGTCAGATATAGAGTTGAAATGTATTCCATTTTGAATTTGCATCCCAATATTACACTTTATATACATCACAGAAGACTGAAATATAACAAAACTGTTTGACATAGAAACACAGGATCTTCATTGTATTTTTAGAGGGTGCTTTTGGTCATTGACTGCAGGAAAGGGCTACTGACATAACCTATTTTATTTTCTAGATGTGAAAAATGGAGAGCTGAGAGATTATCAAGTCAGAGGTCTCAACTGGATGATCTCCCTTTATGAAAATGGCATTAATGGAATTCTGGCTGACGAAATGGTAACGACTGTACTTTAAACATGCAATTAACAATAGTTGTGTTTAAGTGCCAGAGCCTTATATTGAGATAAATATGTATATTATATCTATATCCAAATGTAAGTAAGTGCCACTAGTTGTGAGTCAAGCTGTGTATGACAGGTTGTTTATTTAAGCAATAAGGCCCGAGGGGGTGTGATATATGGCCAATATACCACGACTAAGGGAGATGCAACGCTGAGTGCTGGATACTGCCCTTAGCCGTGGTATATTGACCATATATCACAAACCCCTGAGGTGCCTTATTGCTATTTTAAACTGGTTACCAATTTAATAAGAATACTAAAAATAAATGTTTTGTCATACATGTGATATATGATCTGATATACCTCGGCTGTCAGCCAAATCAGCATTCAGGGCTCGAACCACCCACTTTTTAATTAAGCAATAAGGCACGATGGGGTGTGGTATATGGCCAATATACCACGGCTAAGGGCTGTTCTTAAGCACGACGGAACGAGGAGTGACTGGATACAACCCTTAGTCGTGGTATATTGGCCATATACCACAAACCCCTGGGGTGCCTTATTGCTATTATAAACTGGTTACCAACGTAATTAGAGCAGTAAAATTAAATGCTTTGTCATACCCGTGGTATACAATCTGATTTAATACGGCTGTCAGCCAATCAGCATTCAGGACTCGAACTACCTACTTTATAATTGTGTGTTGACAACAGGGCTTAGGGAAGACCCTCCAAACCATTGCATTGCTGGGATACCTGAAGCACTACAGGAACATTCCAGGCCCCCACATGGTTCTGGTTCCCAAATCAACGCTACACAACTGGATGAATGAGTTCAAACGCTGGGTACCAACCCTGAAGGCTGTCTGTCTTATTGGGGACAAGGATGCAAGAGTATGTCCTGTTTTTTCTCTTGATTGACACTGATTGAAAATGTGTCCTCTTATAAAGCATTATCAAGTGGGAAGCTAACCAAGACCACAGATGACTCCTTTGACAAATGTTCTCCTTATTGGCTAGGCGGCGTTCATCCGCGATGTCATGATGCCAGGGGAATGGGATGTTTGTGTCACATCCTATGAGATGGTCATCAGAGAAAAATCAGTCTTCAAGAAGTTCAACTGGAGATACCTTGTCATCGACGAAGCTCACAGGATAAAAAATGAGAAGTCCAAGGTATGTACTCGAATGAAAATAATTGTGGTCTGAACCAAGCTTTTCTTTCTACTTTTCAATTAATTAAACTCTGGCCAATAATTTATTTTTGAATGATATTTATGTAATCTTAACATCTGTCCGGTGTTGTCAGCTCTCAGAGATTGTCCGTGAGTTCAAAACCACCAACCGTCTCCTCCTGACTGGAACACCTCTGCAGAACAATCTCCATGAGCTGTGGTCACTCCTCAACTTCCTGCTGCCTGATGTCTTCAACTCTGCCAATGTGAGTGCTACCTCTGTCTGTTCTCTCCATTTATTTCTCTAGTAGGGATATTCCTCTCCTTTAGATGAATGTGACTGGAATGCTAAATGGAGGAAGAAAATAAAATCATATCGCTCCAGGCAAAATGAACTGCATTATTTTGTTGTTTTGTGTCAAAAGACCCTCCAGCAGTAACTTACTGTTTTTTGTTGTTCCATTTTATACCACCTAGTTTCAATGAGCATCTGTCAATCACGGAAGTCCTCAGCCCCACCTGACATGCTTCTTGTCTTTCCATGATGTGTCAGAGAGGGAAAGGTAGCCCCGAGCACAGGCCTCCCCCTCAGGCACTGCTCTGTTCTGTTGTCAGTTCCTCCAAGTTTGTCTGGGATCCCTCACCCCCACAAGCTGTAGCTTATCATATGTATCCTGTCCTTTCTCTAACACATTCCCCTCTGCAAATGAAGCCAAAGCAGAATCATCTTTACTCTCTCAAAATTATATTTTGCACTTTCATGGAAAATCTTTACTTGTTGAAAACAAAAGGAAAATGTTCCTTATATTCTCAGGACTTTGATTCTTGGTTTGACACCAACAACTGTCTGGGGGACCAGAAGCTGGTGGAGCGTCTGCATGCGGTAAGCTGTGTTTCACATTTCCATTACTCTCAGAGATTACTGCAGAATTCTCCTTATCTATTATTCTGTTGTGTTAAGAGATGGATAATAAAATGTATTTAGTTAGAAAAGTATTTGCCTTGTTAGTGTGCTGTTTGTTATAGAGCCCGACCGATTATATCGGTTCACTGATATTATCATCCGATATTGGCCTTTTAAACGCTATATCGATATCAGCTGATAATTCCACTAATAAACGATATTCAATAAATAAGATGAAAAAAGGGAATGTCGTGCTGATCTGAACACTTCTCATGATGTCATTATTTAACATTTGAAGCATATTTGTTGAACAATTGCTCTTTTGGATGGCAATTTATGAGAAATCAGAGTAAGGAAATGAAATTTTGCTGCTGTGAAACAGTATATTGGTAGATAAATCGGTATCGGTAAGTTTTAACCCCCCAAAAATTGGAATCGGTATTGGACCCAAATAAACATACATATATGTCAGGCTCTAGTAGGTTCTGAGGCCTTTCCTTCTTGTGTGTAACGTGATGTTTGTTCAGGTGCTAAGGCCTTTCCTTCTGCGTCGGATAAAAGCTGAAGTGGAGAAAAACCTGCCTCCCAAAAAAGAGGTGAAGATTTACCTCGGACTGAGTAAGATGCAGCGAGAATGGTATGTTTTTGGTTCAAATACTTTGTCCTTCCCAGTGTTGCCCATAGCTTGTGTTGGTTCAACATTTCTACTAATTAAATTCTTTCCAAAATAATTTCAAATTAAAAAAGGTTTTGTTGTTCTATTTTTGTTAGGTACACACGAATTCTGATGAAAGACATTGACATCCTCAATTCTTCTGGAAAAACAGACAAGATGCGTCTGTTGAATATCTTGATGCAACTGCGGAAGTGCTGCAACCACCCATACCTGTTTGACGGGGCCGAGCCCGGGCCCCCCTACACTACCGACAGTCACTTGGTCACCAACAGTGGCAAGATGGTGGCCCTGGATAAACTGCTGCCCAAAGTCCAGGAACAAGGTGATACACCCATCATTCAAGGATTTTACTGTAGTTTATCCCATCTTTATGTATATTTGATGTGTTTATCTCAAAGAGATCTGTGGTTGTCACTGTACATTTGCAGTTGTAACAGACTATGCAATAGGTTGTCTATGCAAACTCTGATAAATGGAAGAACATAATGGTCTTGAAAAGGCAAGGACAACCTCAGAGGACGCAGGCTCAAAAGATTGCGTACTGTTGAAGGATATCAGGATTCACATGTAGAATTTATCATTTTCTTGCGAAGTTTTCTTGATGAGAAAGGTTCATTTGACTCTCAAATCAGCCATGCTCATTTAGAATGAGATGAATCAAACCTTCCTGCCATGCAAGAAACCCTATGAATAATTTTCTCTCTTTGGAGATTGCATTTGAGCTATGTGACCTGATAGTGTATGTATGCTGTTCTGCTCTCTAATGGAATGACTATGTTTTGTCTCATTGGTTGCCAGGGTCTAGAGTCCTCATCTTCAGCCAGATGACCAGGGTCCTTGACATCCTTGAGGACTACTGCATGTGGAGAGGTTATGAGTACTGCCGTCTAGATGGAAACACTCCACACGAAGCCAGACAGGTACGGAGCATGACTTCAGCTGATGAGGCCTCATTGGCCACAACACAGGCTCCCATGGAAACCATAAGGAGCTATAGTGGAACAGTATCAAATCAACCATGGACTTTAGTTTAAGCCACTACTTTGTCTACCGTGCTCGTACTGACCCTGCTTGTAAAAATGTTTGCTCTAATGTGTAAAGTGTCTACTTCAACTACATAAAAACTGATATTTTAGACATTGTCTGCCTAATTTTTTTTGGCACAGGTGTCAAACTCATTCCACGGAGGGCCGAGTGTCTGCGGGTTTTCGCTCCTCCCTTGTATTTGATTGATTAAAAAAGGTCTCTAATTAGTAAGGAACTCCCCTCACCTGGTTGTCTAGGTCTTAATTATGAGGAAAAAATTAAACCTGCAGACACTAGGCCCACCATGGAATGAGTTTGACACCCCTGCTTTATGGCCGTGTTTCTAGGACGCCATAGAGGCCTACAATGCTGAAAACAGCAGCAAGTTCATTTTCATGTTGAGCACCAGAGCTGGAGGTCTGGGCATTAACCTGGCAACTGCAGACGTCGTCATCCTGTATGACTCTGACTGGAACCCTCAAGTGGACCTGCAAGCAATGGTGAGAAACATTTCATTTGTGGCTTCCTTGGAAATGTACATCTTTATATTAAGTGTTTGGAAAAGTAAGTATTAGTAATTTAGTGTGCAATTCTATGTCATGCATACAAAAATACTAGTAATGTTAATTTATAACACTGGCTTGTAGTTCAAAGAAATAGACACCTCATCAACTGAGGCAATCGGTGTGTTTGTTTTTGCTTCTCTAGGACAGGGCTCATAGGATTGGTCAGAAGAAACCAGTGCGTGTGTTCCGCCTCATCACTGATAATACAGTCGAAGAGAGGATTGTAGAAAGAGCTGAGATGAAGTTGAGGCTAGACTCCATAGTTATACAACAAGGTATTCAGCATGTTTTTGATTCCAACTTCATGGTTTGTCATTACATGTTAAGCAATGGTCTTTGGGACAGGTAAGACAGACAGACCTTGGTTAGGCTTGGGACAAAATGATACCAAATGCATGCATGTATGCAGATCACACAAGGTTGGTGGCACCTTAACTGGGGAGGACAGGCTTGTGGTAATGCCTGGAGCGGAGTGAGTGAAATGGCATCAAATACAGCAAGCACATGGTTTCCATTCGCTCCATTCCAGCCATTATTATGAACCGTCCTCCCCTCAGTAGCCTCCTGTGATACAGATACTACTATCAGTTTACAGAAGGATCTAGACCATGAGACATGAATGTAAGAGGCTGCTGCAGGGTACATTCAGTCCCACACCCCAACTACTTCTCACATCTTTCAACTTTCCAGGGAGGCTGATGGAGCAGTCCAACAAACTGGGGAAAGATGAGATGCTGCAGATGATCAGGCATGGGGCCACTCACGTCTTCGCCTCCAAAGACAATGAGCTCACAGATGAAGACATCAACACTATCTTAGAGAGGGGGGCAAAGAAGGTGAGTGAGGGAACAGCACATAGTGTTTGGTTGACAGACTGGCTGTTTGGTTCTCTGTGCTGACCTGTCCTTTTGACCTGTCCTAGACAGCTGAGATGAACGAGCGCATGGAGTCTCTGGGAGAAAGCTCCCTCAGGAACTTCACTGTGGACACAGGAGGAGCAGAGACCAGCCTCTACAACTTTGAAGGGGAGGACTACAGAGAGAAGCAAAAGGTATCACATTACTACATGCTTTGTCATGGCTCTTGACCTGTTAATAGCATCAAAGAGACACTTGAGATGATACTGTACTTAGATTAGCTCATTCCCTTGTGCCTCAGGTTTAATTTCATTTCAGTTATTGAACTTTGTGAATACTGTGTGAAAGAGGTAGATATGACATACAGAGTATGCTATTCATACATGCTTATGACATAAACTTTATGAAACCACCATAACCATAAAATGAGGTGTGCATCATATACCGTATACTGACTTGATTCCCCTTGTGAGTCATGACCTGGCCTTGTTTTGTAGCTGAGTATGATGGAATGGATTGAGCCTCCTAAAAGAGAGAGGAAAGCCAACTATGCGGTGGATGCCTACTTCAGAGAAGCCCTGCGTGTCAGTGAACCTCGAGCCCCCAAGGTAACGCCCACTCACAGATTAAGCACACAGAAACTTCAAGGGCTGCCGCCTTGCTTTGTATCCCTGCTTATAAACAACATGCTTATTCAAGGGCTGCCCCCTTGTTCATGGGTGAGTTGCTAGTCAGTAGTCAATCCTTCGTCTTGTTTCCCCATTCTTCCAAATAATGATGGCCAGTCAGGTCAGAAAAATGTCCATGGAAGTGGCGTACATGTTAATCTTGCTCACCAGAACATGATTAATAATGATGAATGTATTTCAGGCCCCACGTCCCCCCAAACAGCCCAACATCCAGGACTTCCAGTTCTTTCCTCCTCGCCTGTTTGAGCTGCTGGAGATGGAGATCCTTTATTACAGGAAGACTATAGGCTACAAGGTAAGAGAGCTGTAGTTAAGTTCGTTGTCTGATAGATAAAGAAAGTGCGCATATGTTATCTTATGTACAGTAGCTTTAAGCTTGGCCGTTTATAGTCATGTATTTTTGTTTCCACGTCTTGCTGGTTCTATTTTACTGAAACAATTTACAAAGTTCAATATTTAAAAAACAACATTTTGAAATCTGTTGGTTTGGGCTTTCACACAGCCAACATGTTACACATGGGAGTGGTGGATAGAGTCCATAGAAGTGTGTCTCAACTCTGACATTTGTGAGCAGCATCCCAAGTGCTTCGCTGTGCCGAGGCACTCACTGCCAGGGCAGGCTGCTGAACTGAGACAGATTGGAGCTTGTGCTCCTCCATGGTGCCAGAACCACAGAACACACACACACATTCCCCCTATGCCACCTGATCCCAGGGTACATCTGTTCAGTTAGTCTGGTTCCCCAACAGGCCTGTCTATCGCTTCACCCAGCCTTAGCAGTCTCTTGCCTCGTAGCGAGAGACGGAGCTGTTCAGTGTTATGTCTCATTGGAGCTGTCTCTAATAGGAGCTGTGTGTCTGTTCTCTCCCCTGTGCCGCTGCAGGTCCCCAGGAGCCCTGACATTCCCAACGCTGCCCAGGTGCAGAAGGAGGAGCAGAGGAAGATTGACGAGGCGGGGCCCCTCAGTCCCGAGGAGACTGAGGAGAAGGAGAAACTTCTCACACAGGTACTGCAGGGTGCTAGGCGAGACACAACTTTCTAGATTCCTGCATAAATTATTTTAGTAAGTAAGATCCCTATTTGTTTGTCACAAAAAGTGCCATGTTATTGGACATTCTAAAGCTTTTATCTAAGCAAGTGCTGTGTTTGTGGTGAATGTTGTTTCACAGGGGTTCACAAGTTGGAACAAGCGAGATTTCAATCAGTTCATTAAAGCCAATGAGAAATATGGCCGTGATGACATCGACAGCATTGCTCGGGAAGTCGAGGGGAAAAACCCTGAGGAAGTCATTGAATATTCTGGTAAAATACCGGTCTTCATCAGAATCATCCTCATATTTATTCCATTATAATTGTGTTTCCTTTAGACACATTCTTGAATCTGTTTTAAATAACCATGGTTATTACAGATTATAACTTTTTTATGCGCCACACGAGTCCTTTCACACATGTTCTTGTTTTATTTTCAAGCCATTTTCTGGGAGCGGTGCAATGAACTCCAGGATATTGAAAAGATCATGGCTCAGATGGAGCGTGGCGAAGCCCGTATCCAGAGGAGGATCAGCATTAAGAAGGCGCTGGATGCAAAGGTCAACTACTCTACTTTTTACTCATTTCTATTGGGCACAAAAACATCTGAAATACAACCAAAACAAACAGCCAATGCATCCACAATTTCCAGAGTCACAAGCTTAATGTAGTCATTGCGTACTATGAATATGGGAACAAATACTTAACTTTTACTACTTTAATACACATGTAAGTGAATTTGTCCCAATACTTTTACTCCCCTAAAATGGAGGGACTATGTACAAAAAGTGCTGTAATTTGGATGGAAATACCGTCAAATTAATGCTGACAGTCTGCACTTTAACCTCCATAGTCATTGTTTGATTTGAAATCCAAACTTTTGAAGTATAGAGCCAAAAAAATGGTTCACTGTCCCAATAATTACGGAGGCCACTGTATTTCCTATGGTAGATACTCTGGAAATGACATATTTAAATGTACTACTATGAACCTTTATTTGAGTATGCTCCAAGATGACTTATTATTTTCAAATTGACTAAATGGAAATGTTGTTTTGATCGTTTCAGATTGCGAGATACAAGGCCCCATTCCACCAGTTGAGGATTCAGTATGGCACCAATAAAGGGAAGAACTACACGGAGGAGGAGGACAGGTTCCTGATCTGTATGCTCCACAAGATGGGCTTTGACAAGGAGAATGTTTATGAAGAACTCCGACAGTGTGTCCGGAATGCTCCCCAGTTCAGATTCGACTGGTTCATCAAGTCCCGAACTGCCATGGTACAATATGTCTTGAACAGTTTGACTATCTATGTTACAGAAGTCTTGGGTGAGCAAACATGGGGACACTTACAGTATTTGAGATGACACCTGGGCTGCCTCTGGGATAGTTCATGAACCCAGTTATAGTGTCTTAAGCCCCTAGTGCTAACATGCACCTTTTGTCTTGATCATCATTATACCAGCTTTTAAAATATTTGACATGTAGCACCATTGACTTATGGCATCTGGAATTTTTTAACAATTTATATTATTTCAAATAGTATGTCAAATCATTTGCATACATGGAGGCGCCAGCTAATCTGGTCACAATGTGGATACAGTGGACGGATAAGAGACACATTTTAGTACAATGTGTTGACGCGACAAACCTTGATCACATAGTGATTGGATCATATTAATCAGATCAGGAAACGTACATGTTAATGCAAGGTGTAAATGAGGCTTTGGTGTCCTCCTTCGCTGTCTCTGGACCATCATAAAAACTTGTTTTATTACTTTTATTATAGACTTTGCAGTGAGTTCAGAGACAATCTTGTTTGCTTTCCTCTCACATTATCTATAATAGGTATGGTTGAATATAGAATTGTATTTGTTTCAATGTGGCCCTTATTTACAAGTTGAGATGGATGGGAATTCATGGGAGGAAAGACTATTGTTCAGGTTCACGCATACATAGACACTTCCTTGCAAACAATATTGAGCCGTTAGGACGTCCCCAGGACATCACAAAATGGTCAGCTGAAGTCATCAGGACGTTGCGTCATGGTCCCCTGGAGGTTTTTGTCTAGTTCCCGGTTTTTCCCGGGGACGTTGCCTGACTGATGCAAAGAAACACCCCCCCCCCCCCCTCAAAAACAAATATAAGTAATGACACCACTTGTTACAGTTGCCAAGCCTATCAAGGCCCTGATTGGTGAACCACTGATACAGTCTCAGCTCTTTGTCTTTTAGCAATGCTAGGGACACCCACACATAAACAGTGCTTTTAACTTACATATTTGACATGCATGATTACATTATGTATATTCATACAATAATTATTATTTAACATGTCCTCACCTGGGCTTTGAACTGACAACCTCTTGGTTCACAGCATTCTACTCTTCCTGCTACGCCATGTCAGTATCAATGACTGGTTTCACTTCGATTTCAAAGTAAATCTCAGCTCTGTTAAAAATACACCGAAGAAAAACTATTATATTTATCATAGGGATTCAGGAGTAACATAAAAACAGAATAATATGCCCCACCAACATCAGACTACTTACTGTGTACTGAAAATCTCAAATCACTGAAATAAGTCAGTGAAATCAATGAGAGAATAGTCAGATTAACTGATAACTAAAATAGCAGTCGCCTGCTAAATGCAGAGATTTATTATAGGTATTGAATGTGTAGGGGACTTCTGAAATTCTACCGACTTTGCGGCGCAGCAGGAAGATCAGCATACCCCAAATCCAGAGGTTGAGAGTTCAAATCCCAGTTGGGGTCATATTGAAAAGTTACTAGTGATCATGTCAAATGTAATCATATTCTTGTTGATTGAAGATTTTTTACACAATTTTAGCTGAACAGCGTCCCACTTACTTTAAAACCCCCATACCATCATCACGTAACAAAAACCTCCAGAGGGCCTGGACACAACGTCCCATGAATGTCTAGGGAACCTTAAGAGGACGATGACACAACATCCCAAGAATGTCCTAAAAATTTTCTCGGGGACAGTACAAACCAGAACTAGGCAAAACCTCCAGGGAACCGCGACACAATGTCCCAAGAACGTTCAGGTGACCTTCAGGAGACCATAACACAATGTCCCAAGAACATCTTAAAAATATCCCTGTGTCAAACCGGGAACTATAGAATGGTCCCCCAGAGCATGGTCCCTTGGGACCATCACGTAATGTTCTTAGAATGTGCTCGGAACGTCAGTGGGATAACGTCATGCGGAAACCCTTAAGGGACCAAATGGGAACATTGACAAATGTCCTCAGGACGTACCCTCTTTGCTAGGTTACCTCTCTGGGGTTATTGGGAACATCGCCAAATGTCCTCCGGACGTCCCCTGCTGGGTTACCTCTCTGGGGTTATTGGGAACATCGCCAAATGTCCTCCGGACGTCCCCTGTTTGCTGGGTTACCTCTCTGGGGTTATTTATCATTACTTTGTGTTTTTGACAAAGTGGTATGTTACATGAACTGTTTTGGTTATTAAAATGTCAATATTATGAACAAAAGCTGTAATAACCACACAAGGAGAATAATGAATAAATATGAAAAAAAATGTTTGCTTCAAACAGACTGGCTAACCGAGAGGAACATCAGACATCCATTGTACTATGGTTTTGTTTTCTCTACAAACAGTTTCCTCTTCTTCCCCCAGGAACTTCAGCGACGCTGTAACACTCTCATCTCCCTCATCGAAAAAGAAAATATGGAGATTGAGGAAAAGGAACGTGCTGAAAAGAAGAAAAGGACCACAAAAAGCCAGATGGTAATTGATCTTACTGTTTCAAAACAATCATATACAGATTTTAAGGTACAGAATGGGTTTAACCATAAACACACAACCAGTGGTTTTGTTTTTGGGATAAACATTTTGTGGGAAGAAAATGACATATTGGCTAACCATCTTGAGGATTCCAAACCATGTTACCATGAAAAATGTGTCAATACTCGTGTTAGAATATTCATATTTCAGTGATTACATACATTGTAACATTTACAAGTAGACATGTCATTGATTTGATTCTGTCAGGCTCACAAAAGGAAGGCAGATGCGTCATCAGAAGCCACAGGACGTAAAGAGAAGAAAGCCAGAGCCTGAAGACGTCATTGAACTAATGTAGCTCCCATCAGGCCCAATCCTAACTTGAAAGATAAGTAATTCGATAATTTGATTTATGCACACAGATCTCAAATTAGGATTCGGCCCATCATGAACAAACAGCATTAATCACCCACACAAAAAAATACAAACACAACATTCAATAGCTGTAGTAATTTCTGTGGAAGTGAGTGGTTTCTCATTTTTAAGACATTTTGTATTGCTGTTTTTGCAAGTGTTTGATGCACTTTTCAACTCAACATGCTATATACGTATGTACGGATTTGTTTTGATTGTTGTCTCATGTCTTGTGTAATTGGTGGTGAAATAACGATGGCTGTTGTTCAAGCTATGTGTTTGACACATTGTTATTATGCTTCATTAAGTGGTTCCCCTTATGCACTTTATATAACCTATTGCTTTGCACATGTCCTAAGCTCTTTTTATACTGAGTTTAATTTCATTTATCCTTTTAAGCTGTGTTGGTATTTGAACAAAAAGTGATTGTTGTTTTTCGCTTTTCCCTGTTGTATTTTCTTATGTGTGAGTTCACTTATTAAACTAAATCCAACCTTAATTATATAGTAGTTGACATTTTTTGCACGTAACTATTTTGATAGGTCTCACAAAATCCTCCTACATTATATTAAAATCACTAAACTAATGTAAAGGACGCTGTGAACCCAACAGTAACAGATAGTATTACAAAAGCACTACCTAGTACCAACTTACTGTATGTTGTATTTGGCACTGACTGTGATAGCACGTTGGACCCCCATTTTTGTAGGCATAAAATGTGTGTAGTTCCCCTTTTAACAAGTTCTAGAGCATTAATAATCTTCACTGAGCAATGAGGTTGAATTTAAGCTGCTCATGTGTCATTGGGAGGAACTCTCCGTGCCTCCATGGCCCAATTCTTAATAAGGATGAAGTTACACTGTATGTCCACATGGGGGCATTTTAACGCTGTCCTAGAATAAAAGGTGGCGTTAAAGCAGTGGACTAGTCTGAGAGTAAACTATATTCATCGTGTCATTTAAATAACCTGTTAAGAAACCCCTTATATTGCAAACCACCCTGCAGTCATGTTGATCTTTCCCTTGAACCAACTCAACTCGTTTTTAAAATGTGTATTATTGTTTTCAAAAAGCACACACATACCGTTAATCCAATTTAAATAGAATTGCTGCTTCAGAGAGTGTAAACACTGAGACTGCGTTAACATGATCTGATGGAGACTGCGATATTAGCCCCTGCAATTGAACTAACAAACTTACAAACAACTGTAGGGAAACTGAATGTGAATCTCAGTAGTTTGCATAAGGTGTCTTCTGCCAGAGCTTCAAAAAGTATTTTGTGGAGCTACATGTAGTCTAGTTATAATTAACATATGATGATCACTCAGGTGTGATAAATGTTAACAATGTTACTTCCTTCCTAATGCATGGATTATCTAATTATCAGTTAACAGTGATGTTCTCATTTGTCGGTTCAAAAATGTATTTATTTAAATCCTGCACTAATTAGGAGCTTTAGTTTGTGTCAGTTATTGTAGTTGCTATACACAATTTCAATTGTGACTGGTGACAACAGTAAGCCTATTTTAGCAGACTAAACTACATAAGATGCATTAATGCTGAATAGGAATATTGTAGTTGTGTGTCTTATGTTTGGGTGCATTGTCAATCAATAAAATATTACACTGGGCTACTGTATCATCTAAAAGAAAGACAACCATTGTGTGATACACTGACAATGTGTCAAATAGTAATTTCTTTGTGCTGATGCATCTGATTCCCTTAGTTAAAGAGTGAGAGTCATTCTGTTGTCCTAGAGAATAGCCCAAGGTGAACTGTTGTCTTATAAATGCTCGGTGAGAGAAGGGAGCCATGATGCATGACAGCCCTCATAAAACTGTCCCAAATCGTAGAGCCAGCCTATCTATAATTAAGAAATAATAAGGCCCTCTGAGATTGCCATCAGAAACAAAGGAGAAAAAACTTTCAAAGAAAGGGAAGCAAAAACAAACTCTTGAATTTCCTGGCTCTTTCACTGTGTTTCCCAGGTGAGACTGGGCTGATGAAACAGTTCAAGACAAGTTAGAAAGGTGATGTTTTCAAGTTTACTTAGTTCTTGTCCCTGTAGATTTGTACTCAGAGATAATTCTCAGTCACAAAGAGAATTTGTGTGTTGACAATGATATTATTGACCGTGAGTTTATAATTGACTTTTCCAAAGATAGTATTCATCTACATTTTTCACAATAGTTGTATCAAAGTGTGAACTTTCATCTGAAATTACACATTTCATACCAATTTAGCGCTATTCAATAGAAAAGTAGATTGTGTGAAATGACCAAATTTGAGTTGGATTTGCCTTGTGGTAGTTTTGGAACGATTTACATTATGGGTGAAGAGATAACATCTTTACCTGGACCGATTGTCAATATTCATACAAAATAGACAGAGATATGTTTATTGATTGTTTGAGCCACAACACTGATGTGAAAAATCCATATGTTTGTAGAAAATGCTAAACTCAATTTTCTCAGTTTATGTATATGTTGGCCAGTCAAAATGGCATCAGCTCTGTCTGTGAGGAGGACACAATTTTGCCCCTCAGACTCTATTTGGCCAACTAAACACCCTGTGAACATGATAATAGCTTCTGTTCTCGCTGTTGGGCCCAGTAATAGAGGGGCCCAAAATTACTTGGCCTGTCTCCAAGTAATTTTCCATCACCTGATGGCTGCCAGTCAGGTTATGAGAGATGACACCCTTTACAGCGCTAACTGCTGTCTGGTGAGAGAGCAATGTTCTACATATGGCAAGATTACTTTATTCTGTTTTACAACCCAATTAGCAATGCTAATGATAGGTGTTTCATGAATTGTCTTCCAGTGTTTTCTGCAGAAACTTTTCAGGACTAAAGTGACCTACTTGGACCAAATCACCTCACCAATCACTAAATGAACAACAGAATGGAAATCAATACCATTCCCACCCAGTTTTGATGAATATTGTTTATATTTGTATTTATACACCTCATTAGGTTGCTCTAAGAAGAGCTTTTTTCTGTCCACACAATCGGTATGACCTCCCAGTCTAATATCACTTCAGCATATCGTTTTGATGCATGATAGATGCCAAAGCCCTGGGTAGTGGTTGACAGATTTACAGATTTACATTCACACATGACCCTATCACAATGCCCCAAAGCGACAGGCTGTTTATTCCTTGTAGGGAAAAGGGAACCATTGTGCCCAGCTCTGTACACTATGCAAGTTGCTAGTTGTGGAAAGAACAGTAGGATGTATGGGATGTGCAATGCTAACAAGGGTTGAACAATTCTGGGAACGTTCAATATATTGCCTGGTTTTCCAGAAATCCTGGTTGGAGGATTACGGATTTCCTGCTTATTCGCTCCTGATTCCAACTGGGATTTCGAAGAAAAAAAAACAGGGAATTTATTAAAAGTTCCCGAAATTTTGCAACCCTAAATTCTGACTTGATTTCCAAGTTGTTAAGTGTTTTTTTTAAACATTATGTTGTTTCTATGTATATCACTTTGCCTATCATATAATTCATATAGTTGCATAACAGACGACATCAACATGACACCCAGCCATCTGAGCGACATACAGTACAATGAAATAGAGAGTCTCTTTGAAGCCTGTAATTAATTCAGTTTACCATTCCTCCTACTCTTTTAACACTTGACATCCAGTCCTAATATCCCGTGGCCTTCTCTGCTGCTGGCGTGTCTCCCAGAGCCTTGCCACTATGCCTTAGTGTAACTGTTAGTTCTGCTGTCAGAACTGCCTGCTGCTGCCTTTCTATTGTATTGTTTAGCCAACGCCAAGTACTTTTTCATCATCTCCATCTGCTTTCCCACCCACCCATGCGCCGTTCTTCCAAACCCTCCTGCATCTTGTGATTCACTTCTTCCTCGAATTGAAATACCACATACATCCCGTGATACAGCCATACTATCTTTTATCTAGCACAGCAAGTCTAACAGTACACCTGTTGACCAGCTCCCAAAATACTTAAATAAGTCCTCCCCCTGTTCCCCATGTGTGCAGGCACATCTGGCCACCGCTGCTGATTGGAAATCGATCTGGCTTTATGAGAGCTGTCAATGTTTCACCTCTCGTACGCTGTTAAAAAGTCAGACATGCTCTGCTGGACCTCCATTTTTTAGATGGGCACAGGGACATGGCGAACAACTGGGTCACCTGTCACTTTATTTAAAAGAGAGAGCCCTGCATCCAATCTCACAGCAGATGTGTTCTGATCTGAGGAAAGGACTACTGTATTAAAGAGCAGCAGCGGAGCTCTGATTTTCTCCAACACCTGTAGAGGTGCTTGAATTAACCTCTGTATTCAGTCACACAGTGATTCCACTTCCTGGGGCAGGACATGGCCTAGATTACTCATTACAATCTAAATTACTCCCAGTCCAAGAGCCAGTATGGCATTCCCACTTTTTCTGCCTGTTAAATGAGCTGGAAATCCAATCTCACAATGTATTTTTGAGGTGGGAGGAAGAATGTATCATAACTCACTGTTCATTTCCTCAGATTTATTCTACAAAGCGAAATGAAATGTATGTCAAAATACGGTAGAAAGAAAATTATTTTTGATTTTTAGTTTTATGTAGATATACAAACCAGTAATTTCTAAGTATCTTATGAATCATGTTTTTTCAGGTGAAATGTTATTTTTGTAACTTTTATCTCTACTACGATGACAGAATAATTAAAACCCAAGTCAACATATTGAGGTTTCTAAATACCTAATGTAGAATATCCAATATTAAAATCTTTCCTATTCCTAACTTCCAATTTATTGTGGACATACATTATAGTAGCCTAGATCTTGTGGAAATACCAAAATGGCTGGCTGGTTGACTTCATCGTGTAACATGGGTGAGGACATAGGGGACGGAACAGATAAATCCATCGCAGAATCCATTTAGATGAAAACTGAAGAGACCTGCCTGGTCAATGGCCACAGATCGATCCAGACCTACAGTAAGTGGTCACTGGTGACGTTGAAACAGTATTTGCACTGTTTGCTTGTAATTATCAGTATTTTGAAGTACAGGATTCAAAATGTTTATTTATGGCCTCTGAAGTGGTTTATCTCAGAGTAGGTGTTGAATACCTACTGGGTGAGTGTGCAACTGTCCTCCTGTCTTAATTAAAGTGGTTGATCTGCTCATGTCCCAAAAACCCTGGGGAGGTATAGTCATTCTTTTGTAGTCCCACTTTAATATCATGCACATTCCCAGAAATGGATTCCAATTTGATATTCATGTGAAAACGTTTTATATATTATTTTATTTTCAGACTCTATAATGTTGTTCTAAAGTAGCCTAATAGAAGGAGTATGATATTGTTTTATCAAAATGTCACTTTTGATTTTAGTTTTCCAATTCTCTTTGTGAATGGTCATTGGCAGATCAAGCCCACATCATTGTCTAGCTGTCTTGGTTCTAACAGAAATGTCTAGACTAGAGCTTGAAATTGTTCAGTGGTGCTATTCTTTAAATTTTAAAATAAATATAAATATAGTTTTTTTCTCATTTGTATTTTATTTAATCTACTTGGACACACCATTCATATTTTTTTTTAAATGTGACGTCCATAATAATCATTGTCATATAAATCAAGATCTGTATGTGGGCTGGTTTCTCTCTGTCAGTCTAGTGTATGCCACATTGGATTTGACAGCAGTAAGTATTCTGGCATGCACTGCTGCAAATTTTGTTTCTTAGCAACAGGCCTCCAATAATACTGTACAAGAGTGATTTGTGATGGCTTGTTTCAGCCAAAGTGATTGAAATAATATTTAAATTGAAAATGCTTAGGGATGAAATTCTTACATTTTCTTATAGAACAATACAAGAATGTTGTTTCACTAAAACAATCTCACCGTTTAAACTCAAAAAGACGAGTTACCCGTCTGACTTCAAATGTTCAGGATCAACTAACGTTTACTCAACTTGATCTATTTAATTCCAAATCATGTAGCCCTTTCCTGCTGTCAATGACAAAAATCGTCCTCTTTGGCTTAATGGGTGGAATGTTATTAATATTTTTCATAATTTCATAACGCATACATAATTATTTTGTTTTCACTCAGAAAATCCCGCATTCCTATGTCAAACTGTTTTGTTATATTTCAGTCGTCTGTGAAACCCTGCGCCTGTGTATCGACTACCGGGGCTTTAATGACATCACGGTTAAGAACCGTTACCCACTGCCACTCATCGTCTTGACTTTCAAGCCTCTCCCGGAGGCTACTATCTTCTCGAAGTTGGACCTTCGGAACGCCTACCATCTGGTGTGGATACGGGAAGAAGACGAGCGGAAGACAGCTACCACCCATCGCCTCGGCTTTCGAGCCTCTCCAGGGGGCTACTATCTTCTCAAAGTTGGACCTTCGGAACGCCTACCATCTGGTGCGGACACGGGATGGAGACGAGTGGAAGACAGCCTTTAACATGGCTAGCGGGCACTACAAATACCTGGTGATGCCATTCGGACTGACCAATGCTCCTGCAGTGTTCCAGGCCCTGGTTAACGATGTTCTCCGTGACATGTTGAACCGGTTCGTGATCTTCTACCGCGATAATATCCTCGTCTTTTCCCACTTACCTCAAGTACATGTCCTCCACGTCCGACAGGTCCTCCAGCGTCTCCTGGAGAACCAGATTTTTGTTAAAGCTGATGCGAATTCCATCGCTCCACCATCTCCTTCCCAGGAGACATCATTGCTGCAGGAAATATGCAGATAGATCCTGGCAAGGTGAGAGCGGTGGTGGATTGGCCTCAACCCACATCCAGAGTGCAGCTGCAATGCTTCCTGGGGTTTGATTGAAGGAGTGGAGGCACTGGTTAGAGGGAGCGGAACATCCACTCATAGTGTGGACTGATCACAAGAACATGGAATATCTCTGCATCACCAAACGCCTCAACTCTATGCAAGCTCGATGGGCCCTGCTATTCACTCGGTTCAACTTCACCATCTCCGACCACTCGGGGTCCAAGAATGTGAAGCCTGATGGACTCTCACGCCTCTATAGCACCGCTGCTACACCATCGGACCCCGAGACCATCCTCCCTACCTCTTGTCTAGCGGCTGCACTCGTCTGGGGTATAGAGAACCAGGTCCGTGAGGCGCAGCATTCCCTGGGGGCGCCCGGCTAACCGGATGTTTGTCCCAGACTCTGCCCATTCCCCGGTCCTGGAATGGGCTAATACTTTCAGACTTGCCTGACATCCTGGCTCCCATTGGACCCTTGCCTTTGTACGACAATGTTTTTGGTGGCCTGCCATGGTTCCTGACGTGTGTGTGCTCAGAATAAGACCCTGCGGCAAGCTCTGGCTGGCCTCCTTCAACCACTCCCTGTTCCTCACTGCTCCTGGTCATATATATCCCTGGACTTCGTCACTGGTCTCCCTCCATCAGATGGCAACACCACTATCCTTACCGTGGTGGATAGGTTTTCCAAAGCCGCCCATTTCATTCCCCATCCCAAGTTACTCTCAGCCAAGGAGATGTCCCAGCTCATGGTACAGCACGTCTTCCGGATCCATGGACTTTCGGTGGACATGGTCCCCGATCGCAGTCCTCAGTTCTCGTGCAGGTTCTGGAAGGCGTTCTGCCTGTCCTTCGGTTTTCACCCTCAGTCCAACGGCCAGTCAGAGCAAGCCAATCAGGACCTGGAGAAGGCTCTTCGTTGCCTTGTCTCCGCCAATCCCACCACCTGGAGCCAGCAACTTGTGTGAGTGGAATACGCCTGTAACACCCTTCCCTGCTCGGCGGCTGGTCTCTCGCCTTTCAAGTGTTCCATGGGATATCAGCCCCGGCTCTTCCCTGAGCAAAGGAAGAGTTCAGCATACCCTCGGCCCAGATGTTCATCCGTCACTGTCGCCGTACTTGGAAGAGAGCCCGATCCACTATTCTCAAGACCACCTCCAGGTATAGGCGACAATCGGACCGCCACCGATTATCCCCGTTATCGTCTCTGGCAGAGGGTGTGGCTGTCTATTCGGGATCTCCCTTATTGATGCTGTCTTGGATTACTAACCTCTGCCTGCCCTGAACCTGCCATTTTCCTGCCCTCTGTGTTGTAATAAACATCTGAGATTCATTACTTTTGAGCAGTGGAAATCTACAATGCACTCAGAAAGTATTCAGACCCCTTGACCTTTTCCACATTTTGTTACGTTACAGCCTTATTCTAAAATTGATTAAATACATAAAATCATCATCAATCTACACACAATACCCCATAATGACAAAGTGAAATAGGTTTTTAGACATTTTTGCAAATGTATTAAAAATACAAAACTGAAATACCTTATTTATATTCAGACCCTTTGCTATGAGACTTGAAATTTAGCTCAGGTGCATCCTGTTTCCATTGATCATCCTTGAGACGTTTCTACAATAGGATAGGAGTCCACCTGTGGTAAATTCAATTGATTGAACATGATTGGGAAAAGCACACACCAGTTTATATAACGTCCCAAATTTGACAGTGCATGTCAGAGCAAAAACCAAGCCCTGAGTTTTTTTTAACAAAACTGAAATAAGTTATTTACATAAGTATTCAGACCCTTTGCCATGAGACTTGAAATGTATCCCTGAGGTTGAAGGAATTGTCCGTAGAGCTCCGGGACACAGTGGCCACCATCATTCTTAAATGGAAGATCGTTTAAAACGACCAAGACTTCCTAGAGCTGGCCGCCCGGCCAAACAGAGCAATCGGGAGAGAAGGGCCTTGGTCAAGGAGGTGACTGTGACAGAGCTCCAGAGTTCCTCTGTGAGATGGGAGAACCTTTCAGAAGGACAACCATCTTTGCAGCACTCCACCAATCAAGCCTTTATGGTAAAGTGGCCAGATGGAAGCCACTCCTCAGTAAAAGGCACACGACAGCCCACTTGGAGTTTGCCAAAAGGCACCTAAAGGACACTCAGACCATGAGAAACAAGATTTTATCTTGTTATTGTTATTTTATTATGTTACTGTTTTTGTTTACTTTATTTAGTTAATATTTTCTTAAACCATTTTTCTTGAAACTTTGTTGTTGGTTAAGGGCTTGTAAGCATTTCATGGTAAGGTCTACACTGGTTTTCTTCCATCTACAGAGAAGAATGGAAGAGACTCCCAAAATATAGGTGTGCCAAAGTGCTTCAACAAAATACTGAGTAAAGTGTCTGAATACTTGTGTAAATGTGATATTTCAGGTTTTTATAGTTTATAATTGTGTACAATTTCTAAAAACCTGTTTTTGCTTTGTCATTATGGGGTATTGTGTGTAGACTGATGAGATAAAAAACGATTTAATCAATTTAAGAATTAGGCTGTAACGTAACAACATGTGGAAAAAGTCAAGGGGTCTGAATACTTTCAGAATGCACTGTATATGTCTACCCTTTTTTCCTTCAGATTATTGCAAAGTTCAAATTGCCGTGGAGAGGAATTGCTGTGGCTCATTCTATTAGATCACCCCACTAGTATATCTTTAGCATGCAGGCTGGTCTGGCCTGAAGTGCAGTCAAACTGAACATTTTTGAGAAAATTATCCCAGTTCAACTACTCCAGAACCATTAGTGAGCTGTAACTACTGCACACGGGAAATACAAGGCCTTAAAGCTAGAATCCTTAGTTGCTACATCCATTTTTTACATAGACTGACCAGGTGAATCCAGGTGAAAACTATGATCCCTCATTGATGTCACTTGTTAAATCCACATCAATCAGTGTAGAATTTTTTTTGGCTTGAGACAATTGAGACTGTGTAAGTGGATTGTATGTGTGTGCCATTCATAGGGTGAATGGGCAAGACAAAATATTTAAGTGCCATTGAACAGGGTATGGTAGTAGGTGCCAGGCGCACCGGTTTGAGTGTGTCAAGAACTGCAACGCTGCTGGGTTTTTCACTCTCAACAGTATCCTCTGTGTATCAAGAATGGTCCACCAACCAAGGGACATCCAGCCAAATTGACACAACTGTGGGAAGCATTGGAGTTAACATGGGCCAGTGTCCCTGTGGAAAGCTTTTGACACCTTGTAGAGTCCATGCCCTGACGAATTGAGGCTGTTCTGTGGGCAAAAGAGGGTGCAATTCAATATTAGGAAGGTGTTCCTAATGTTTTGTCCACTCAGTGTACAAGAAGAATATAGAGCTTAGAATAGAGCTTAGTTCAACTGTCATATCTCATCAGAACCCAAAATATATGCTTGTTTTACTCCAATGTTCGTAAATAGTGTAAATGTAAACAAACACTGTAAAGCCTCAAAACATGGTTAACACTATAATTTTGATATCATGGATGGCCAATCCTTGCATCCATATTTCTATCTATAAATTTGAGAGTGGTTACATTTCTCCAGGCCCAACCCACAACGTTTTACCAAAACAGAGGTGGGGTGACCGCTTTGTTACTGTTTCAATTAAGGACTCTAGCTTTAAAAATATGAAGGCAGTGTCATTTCAGGCTCACGGGTATTACCCAAAGTAACACTTTCTCTGCCTCATGGGAGCTGTATGTCTTCTCTGGGTCAATATTTGTCATGGTAGACCTCCAAAATGATACAATGGAATTCATTTAACTATTTATGTCCATCCAGGGATGGGAATTCTTTGACGCCTTCTAGGCTTCTATGTACAGATTGGAAGCAGCCCAAACCAACCACACTTGAGAAGAAATTATTGACACGGTCTGGTAATAAAAGGATGGCCTGTTGTAAATATCAACAGCAATACTTCAGCCATGATAAACGGTGGCCATTGAGGTCTCACAGCAATAGATCATGGTACAATGCACAGTGCTTATTTGGGGAGAAACTTGGAAGTATGAAGGTCCATATTTTCTCCACTGACAATGGTCCTCTACCAAGGGACAATCAGTCACAACAGACACCCTTTAATGCTGTTATGGGCACTTTAAAGCATACTTTCTTTTAAGCCATATTTTGCCGCCATCATTCTGTCCAGGATATTTTTAAGGGAACTCTCAATGAAAGATGACCATGCCCCAATTCATACTGAGTAGGATTCCCTATTCCCTATCTGAAATCTATCTATTTTTGCAAAGTTTTAAAAAATGGTGTATTGAACCTTTATATAACTAGGCAAGTCAGTTAAAGATCAAATTCTTATTTACAATGACAGCATACCCAGTCCCACCCCAGACGATGCTGGGCCAATTGTGCTCCGCACTATGGGACTCCCAATCACAGCCAGATGTGATTCAGCCTGGATTCGAACCAGGGACTGTAATGACACCTCTTGCACTGCCTTAGACCGCTGCGCCACTTGGGGGCCCATTACATACGGTATAAGTTGTGTATACAGTATGTAATGTATTGATATACTACATATGGGAAATCATACAGCAATTTATATTCATGCAATAGCTTTAATATTTCATGCTGGAAACCTGTTTCAGAGAATGATACAAATTGTACATGTAAATTCTATGCCATATTAATAATTTAATAAATTAATAAGTATTTCTTTCTGAAAAAGTGACAATGTCAAAGTCACCCTGGGGTTAATAGCGTTGATTGGACATTGAAGTAACATGGGAGATGAAATTCATGTATTATTTTTATTTTGGGGCTGTGCCTATTGTACTTTATCTAATATCTGACATGGTAGTGTGTCTCACCATGTGTCTCACCATATGATCTTAGGAGGTTACTTTGGCAGATATATATTTTACCCATAATCATGGTGAGCAGCAGGAAATGTAATTTCAATGGTAACACATCATGTGGGTAAATAAAACACTTGGTGGTATATTGCTGTCATTGTGTACTTTTTCCTTCATCCTCAGAGCTTCATGCCCCATAAAATATGAAATATGTCCCTGTCAACATTTATATGCAAATGAAACCCCGATTCCTTACATTTTCCAAATGTAGACAGGGTTGGTGGCTGAAGATACTAATTGGCAGTAACCTGGCATGGGGCGTGTTTAAAGATCTTTCTTCAGCTCTCTCTCCCAAAAGTGAAGGCCTTTGAATTTGTCTTTATTAGGATTCTGCCCAGATGATGGATTCAGGGTGTCAGGTCTCTCTATCTGCCAGTCGAAAATGAATGTCTTTAGGATTGATTTGCTAACTTCCTTTTTTCTCAGCGCGTAGACTTGACAAAGGGTCAGCAAAGACCCTGGCAGAAGAGAGAATAATCTGTCCATACAAGATGGAAACGGAGATAAAAATCTTTAGAGAGCCATGGAGACATTCAATGTGTCCCTTACTCTGCTTTTCAACATTGCGGGGTTGTTGATTTGTGGTTGGCTGACTATGAGCTAGTACATAGTCCTGCCAGTGACAGTAGATTTGAACCATCCATTGTGGACACACAATTATTAAAAAATATATATACATAGAATACTTTTTTTGTTTCTTCACACATAATAATGAAGTTAAGATGTGATTTTAATGTAGTTAATATGTGATTTTAATGAAGTTAATATGTGATTTTAATGAAGTTAAGATGTGATTTTAATGAAGTTAAGATGTGATTTTAATTCCGTCCTTATTCAAGGTTAAAGGTTGACTATATTACACAAATATGAATATCACCGTACGCAAAACCTTTATTATTGCATTTCAAAGATTATAATTAGGCTATGTTGCCAGTTTGATTCCAAATGACAACAAATATGGCACAATCTTTTGTTTATTAATTTGGTGAAGTCTTCATCAGGATAGTGTTGCTGAGAATCATTGAGACTCTTGAACCCCTAACCTGAATTCAAAAGTGAATTGCTGAATAAATATGGGATCACTTCAACTGTCTAGTACCTCAACAGGAAGATCTGACATCTCTCAAATGAGCTTCAGACTTCTCAGGCTTTGCCTTTAAAGGAACAGCTCATCAAGGTTACCTTTATGTATGCTTTACAAGGCATCAGGAAAAGTAAATCTCTTTCATCCCTTGTGAACATAAGTTTGAAATCAACTACAAAGAGATCCACACTTTGAATTTTAAAAAACGTATGAAAGGTAAAGGCCCGGAGTTGAAAGGAAATCGGACATATTTTCAAGTGTCATACGTTTTTAAGAAATAAAACATTTATTTTTTTGCAAGAATGTGACTAAAGCATGCAATACAGTTATATTTCATTTCCCACACATAAACTTTTCTTCCTGTTCAGTCTCCTACCTCCAGGTACTTTATGTAGCTAAAGTAAAGGGTATAATAACATGGTTAATAAAGTTACATTTTTGTATTTTTTATTTAACCTTTGTATAACTAGGCAAGTCAGTTAAGAACAATTTCTTATTTACAATGACGGCCTACCCCTGAAGCTGGGAGGAGTCACTAACTAAGCCTCTAGGAAATAAGATTCATACATCCATAAAATGAACGGTCTTTGAAAACTAATTACACTAATACCACTTCAAGTTTTACTGTATGCAAAATCCAACATTTTCCAGCCAACTATGCTCATGTTAAAATAGCGCATTAGGAATGGGCAAAGTGGCATCCACAGAGCATTTCGCTTATGGATTTCTGTTTCGTCAGATTTGACCCTTATCTTAATGTGAATGGATTTATTATATTCACTGACTTATTTTGTTGGCTACAATGTATGTTGCTGGTTATGAAAGACTGATTTCAAGGCTTGACCTTATAATGTAGATTGAATTAGCACTACACTCGATAATTTGAGCACAAACGTGCACTCACATAATGCTGATGCAAAAAAATGCAACCTTGTTCAAGTATTAGCTCGATAAAAGGAGAAAGGCCAGAAAGACAATGTCTAATCTAGTTATTTGTGTGCCTATCTTTTCAATTTAAATGATATTGAGGCAAATAGCTGGATATACAAAATAGATACCACAGGACATGGAATCATCTCGACATAAGAACAATTTTGAAGTCTAAAAACATCTGACAAACATTGATTTTAGAGTGAACTGTCACTTTAAATGGCAATTGCACCAGAGATTTCTGACTTCGTCAGAATCACTTTATATTTGTCAATTAAATCTACACATACCCGGAGTTTGACTTAGTGAATAGTAATTATAAATAATTTAAAATGAGATGCTCATGTCAGTAGCCGAGTCTTGATAATCATTTAAGTAGAGATAGTTAATTATATAGTATTTGTACATAGTATACCTAATTATTACATGGTGAATAAGCACAGTAAAAAGAAGCATGACTTGAAGGGGGCAGAGTGTCTTGTGATTTATATTTTATTATTGGAAATAAACAGGAGACAGCTTGTTAAGATATTGGTGATTCCAAAGGCCAACTACACAGATCTCAGTTCAGTGGCTGTGGGCAGCTGTGTTATACAACATTTATCTGACCCAGAAGGCCTGTAGATCTAACTATTACAGGTCTCTATACATCAGATCAGACCTGTAGCACTAACTGACCCAATTGCAATTAACAGTCTCTGGGTTTAACAGGTTTCACCCCGGCAGTTTACCCACTCACTTACAGCTCCCTCAGGGGACCATGTTTTATTTTCTAACATCAAAATGTTTATGAGGATAAAAGCCAGTGACAGGTTTGCATTAGGGACTGAAATATAGTAGCTAGGGTGATGATTCATACTGAAATGTCAAGATAAACCAATAGCAATGATGTCCAATTAAATGGGGGAATTGCTCAGATAGACATTGAGATATAAATTTCCTTTGATACTTTAGCAGGAAAACCATTTATATTGTAGGGGACAGGTCAGCTTAAACAACCTCAATATTCATGGTGCTGTATAAAGAAATGCCATCAGGAGCCCAAGGATAGATCCAGCAAGCACACAGTGACCTTAAAAGAGCAATAGAAAGCAACCTTGTGAGGCTGCCAGAGAAATGCCATTGCAAAACACACTACTGTTCTCCGGCCTTCTATGACCCATTCTTCCACAAGTCCACTTTTATATCATGGGGTCAGATGCAGGTCATCTGTTTTTGGACTCAGCAGATAACGGAATCCAAAATTGAATTAAATATTCTTGGTACAAATGTGACAGAAACATTCTCTGGGGGAATGGATGAAAAAACGCTTTATATAACTACAAAATGTGTTCTGTACTTGCACTGTAACCTCATGAGTCAACTGAAAGCTTGAGACTTGCACTCAGTATAAACAACCTTTACCTACAGACCTCTTCTCAGATAGACTATTAATTAATCATGATAGCATTGTGGTCTACCCATTTAAGGCATTTATAAAGGTATACGTTTTTGCAATACGAACAGAAATAGCACAAAATATGCAAATAAGGGAATCCAAAAGCCCTGCCTCTTTTTAATTCTTACTTTAATGCAGGAGTTTCCTAACAGGATGCGGTATTGGTTTTCTTAATCTATTTAAGCATTCGATGTGGTTCAAGAATAATCTTTCTAAGCCTTGGACGTGATATGGCAGAATATCAGCCTCATTTGTATTGGGGGATTAGGGCATGCATTTCCTGACTGCATGACACTGAATATGCCACTGACTTGGCTATTTGGGCACAAGGCTTGGCAACACATTCACCCTATAAACGAAAAGTCACATTTTCCTTTAATTACATTTTTTCTCAACAATGCCATTAAATACACATTTGTTGTGTGGTCAAGACTATTACTATTTTCCAGCCTGTACAAATCTTCTATACCACCCTTCATCCCTCTGATTTCCTCTGTTTGAAGCTAAGCAGGTGGAGCTTTTTCTATACCTGGAAGGGACATTATAAGACTCTGGAAGGCGTGTTGGAAGGCCAGTAGGGGACATGCCTCCCTCTGAGACCCCAATGTCAGGACAGTGTTTGGGGAGACTAGGAAGCTGCGAATAGGAAGCTTAACAGATGTTGTGACTCTCAATGGTCATTCAAAGATCCCATAGCACTTGCCGTAAGACAATGGCTTCTAACCCCAGTGTCCTGTATAAATTCCTAACCTGACTGCCCATGCTACCATGGCCACCTGAACACCCCAGTCTCAGGTTGGCTCATTCAACCCTTGACCTCTCCTCTGCAACTCTTCCCTGGGTCATTGCTGAAAAAGAGAATGTGCTCTCAACTTCTCCTTCAACTTACCTGGTCAAATAAAGCTAACTAAATAATGTTCATTTTAAATTCAATTTATGTATAAGATCAACAAATATTTCCAACTGTGACAAAAGGACCTTATTAAACATGTTATATCCTATGCAAAGAGGTGGACTGGTCATCCATCAGCCTCCTGTCCATAGATATGTTTAGATTAGCTTTAAATGCTAATCTAAGTGTTGGAATAATTATTGGTTGGTGGTAATCCTGAAGGGATTCATAAAGATCCTTTGTTTGTCTTCTTGAGGGCAGAGAGGTCTTTGGAGACAAACTGTGGAAAGCGTGGATTACTGTGGCAGTAAGGTCTGCATACAGATATATGCATATAGACTCTTTTAATAGCAAGAGCAAACCTACAATGCTTATGAGGTCAAAGAGTTAACTTTGAAAGTCATTCCCATCAAAAGCTGTAAACACTTGTAACATTATACTTGACAGGAAAGTAAAAAAGAGAACATCTGTATAAATTCAGGCAAAATTCAAACCTTCCATAGTTTCATGTTATATCAACTTTGTACGGGAGATAGAGGCTGGTTCTCAAATATATCATCTATATTACTCAGCAATTTTAAACATAAACAACAAGACATGACATTTTTTATTTTGGTCGTGAAAAACACTCCAGGATTTTTGTTATGAGCACCGTGACAACAACCAACCAGTGTGAAAAACAGCTGCACTCTCCTCTAGTGCTAGGTGGTGGCTCGCTCTTCAAGGCTCTGTATAAATTATTTTTCATTTTATGATTGCCACATCATCTTACAATGTAGTACCATTTTCAGTTCTGTGACTGAACCTGACTGATGACCAGAGCTGCAGGTAAATGTCAACCAAATACAATTCTTGCAGTGCAACTTTCCCTGGTAACGCACTACAACTGTATGTTGAGGGTAGCCTACAGACACAAAGTGACAGAATATCACCCTACCTTTTTAAACACCTCCACTCGTTTGACACTCCTAATTAGAAGTATCCAGAGTGAATTTACCTCCAGCTGGGGTGACATGGCTTAGTAAGAGTTTTACAACCACCTTCATTGATTTGCAGATTATCTCACACTGGAGTCTGTCCTCCCTTCGGGACAATTAGGGTATTGAAACAAGTGTGGGAAAGAGGCTGGAAATATCCCTGTCCTCTCCAGGGTGTGAGAGATCAAGAATGAGAAGTAAGTAGACTGGAGCCAGCCCCTGACTCTTCTCTTCGTTACTCTCTTAACCCTTTGCTGTTCTGTCTTCCACAGTGTTTCTCTACACATTATGATACCTTAAGGAGATCCACTGGAGAACATCTGAAGTCACAATACAACCACATCTTATCATGTTTTGACCCTGCTTTAAAATAATTCAAACAGAGGTAGTATGTAATAGGATTATTGGACCATTGCAAGCATGCAAGGGGAATGAATTCCTCTTGGATTTTGGTCTTCCCTTAAAAGATTGATGCAGCTATTCCAGTATTTCATACCAATGAATTTTGAGTCTGAACCTGTGTGTTCAGTCAAACATTGGGACAGAGATCTTTATCTTCATTTACTTTTCTGACACACAACTGGGTAACACTTTATTTTTGTTTTCACCGTTCAAGGGATTTCTGTCAACAGAGGAAATCTTGAATCTGGGAACAATGTGAGACAGAGGTAAAAATCTATTTGCCGATAGCTAATCTTTATCATTCACATGCCTCACCACTTTCTGCCTGGTCTTTAGGGGCTGATCCATCCCCTGCCTGCTACTGAGCTGGTCAGAAAATCCAATAAACCTGGGATTCGTTCTTCAAGTTCAACCCCGTCCTGCCCTCACCTCCCTCCTCTGCACAGGCTTCTCTGGGCTGCTGTATTGGTAATGCGTCCCCTTTAGGATCCCCTTTAAGCTTAGTTCTTATTTTCATCTCAAATCCCACATAAACTTTGCCCATTGGGCAATCTATCCCGGAGCTTCTCCTCAGTTAGATTCTTGTACTCACAGCAGGACAGTTGTTAACTGTAGTGTAGGGATCCGCAGCCCATCAAAGATTTGTTACGTCATGCCAACTCTATTGTCCAATTGGACTCTCAAAGAACTGCTTCAACAGGAGGTTAGTCACATTATAATGGTGTGAAAACTTCTGTATTTACCAAATGTCGACTGTGAATTTAATTGTAAATAGTAGGTATGGAAAATGTTATTTTTTTAGCATGCTTTACCAAGCACTCTCTTTCTCTACATCTCTTTCTCATGTCAATAAAACTAACAATGATTTGACAGAGCGCAGCAGAGAGTATCCCCAGTTGAAATTCAAGAGATAGATGCTAACGACTAATGTGCTTGACTGTGTGCCCCTTGATTAGCTCTCCTTTAGACAAGCCAGCTTTGATTGTGTCAAGATAGTCTTTCTGGGGGGATTACTTTGAGTACACTCCTGAACCACACTGACATGCGGAGGATTTCAAGTATGTCAGGAAAAGCATTAATTGGCATAGAAGTACAGATAGAAGGGATCTTGAGTTACTTTTGCAGGTGCTCTGGAAACTTTCAGGATGATGTAAATGAACAAGGCAAGATGAGTGAATATAGCTATACTGTATCTGACTTTAAAAACTCCCTATCGTGGGAGTTTGGTTATGCTTTCGCATGTCAAAAATGTAACACCAAAGATAGCTCTCTTGCTATACATGGATGTATTCACATATGGTTAGATTGTTTTTGGTGTTGTATTTACATTGTCTTCACTTCACCACACTTCAATATAAAATCATTGACATTTTGATTCAGGTCAAAATAAAGATTTGCCTGCCACCCGAGTGGCACAGCGGTCAGTGCTAGACGTGTCACTACAGACCTGGGTTTGATCCCGGGCTGTATCTACCGGGAGACTCATGAGGCGGCGTACAATTGGCCCAGTGTTTCCTCCGACACATTGGTGCAGCTGGCTTTTGGGTTAAGAGAGCAGCGTGTCAGGAAGCAGTGCGGTAAAAAGTAAAACAAATATATATAGATATATAAAAAATGTATGGATTTGCCTGGAAATTCAAGTAACGTGTGCAAATCGAATTTGACCCTTTGGGACAAGAAATGTAAGCCATTGCATGTTTTCTCTTTTTATCGTCTACACACTACTACCCTGTCAACTTTGGTACCAGGCTATTTAGACACTTTTCAGATTACATAGGTCCAATGAAAACTATGATTGAAATGCGAAGTGTCCAACATTTAATTTGTCAATCAGATTAGTAAAGCTTCACTGTGAATGATAATTCATAATCTTTTTCATAGGAAGCACTTGCTCTGAAACTTTAAAAACATTTTGTTAATTAGACACTCAGAATATCTGGTTCTGCTTTATTTGTCTGTAGCTTTTTGACCGGTGGTGGACCCACAAACATAACAGTCATCCTGCATGTGTTGATCGTCTGCTAGGAGTGAATTTGATAGTCAGCTTAGGTGGACACAAAATAACTGCAAATAAGATGCAACCAGTGAGCAGACCACTGAGGAGCAATCATATACTGTATCTGCTCCAGGTTTATAAATATAGATATCACCCTGGAGGGTGTAACTGATGAATGTGACCTTGAATGAGTCATTAATTAGATTAATTTCTCTCCAATCATGTCCTTTTGCAGGCAGGACTGGTACAAGCAGCCTAGGAGTCAGGCCTCTCCGCTCCGCTCGGCTGCTACACTACTTTCCTGTGGGGACAGGATGTGGGGAGTAAGAAAACACTACACAGCTAATTTCAGAGAGCAATCCTAGGCCTTGGAGGAATGCCAAATTGTTTTAGTACAAACCTACAGTAATAATGTGATCTAATGTGCTGAGACAGATGAGATCACCACCAATCTGCTGAGATTTCGTAATAGATCTTGAAGCAGAGTACATTTACATGCACAGTAATAATTCGCTATTAAACTGATTATGGCAGTAGGCAGATTATGCAACAGTCATGTAAACACCTTACTCTGCTTATCTTAATTGGCGTAAGGTCAAAATCGAAGTAAGCATACGCCGATTAAAACACCTTGTTTTCTGAGCAATCTGTAGAATTATTAGGACTTGTAAACAGCTTAATCGGTGTTCCAGTGGTGTATTTGATCTGTGCATGTGCAAGCACCAGCCGAGCAAGCCTCACTCTTTTTAGCACGAGTGAAGTAGGTTCGCCACAACTGAATGTATGCGTCTTTAGAAGTAGTTTTCAAATACAAACTGATTTCAGATGTGTCCATATAAACATGATTATTAGTGAAATTGTTTTTCTTGCAAAGCATTTAAATGTTTTAATCAAACGATCAAACTATCCACAATAGTTGGATTATTTTGTGCATGTAACTGTACGAGATATGAAAATGGTTAAGACATGCATTAATACACAACTTGACAATGGATCTCAAAATATTGTGTTTTCTTAGTCATTTTTAATGTCTATGTCACCCGATCGGTATTGTATAAATATAGCCTCCTTGTGTAACAATACCCATGGTCACAGATTCTTGGTACATTATGTATCCTGTTTGTACAAAGCCTTATATCACTTACTGGGTGCCTCAAACACGTCTAACCTTTTTGTAGTTAATAAATCCAATGTGAAACTTGATAACTGTAGTAGCATTAACCAACCTACAAAACTAGCTGTCAGGCAGACACTGGAAGGACACGTTTCTGAGTGACAGAGTGAGTGCTTTGCAGCCATAGATGCCATCCATGACGGCATTTTTTGTTGGACTGAAAAAAATGCACAGAACGTAAAAGAAAGTTATTAAAACAAATTCCCATGCTTTTAAAATAATGGTTATGTTCCACACCACTAGAGATCATTTTCCTTTCCTTGAAACATTTAGTTATTTTTCAGTTCTGTTCTCTGAACAGGTTCCAACCAATGACTGTATATCTGGATGGACAAAGCCATTGAGCTCTTAACACCATTCATTCCTATGTGAGACTCAATAGCACATTTAAGCCAAACGAAGTCAGTTAAGATGGCATCTCTTGGAGACATAACCATTTGAGCTACTCCAGGAAGTGACGTTGCAGGCTTGCTCATTGCTGCACCCTCTCATTGAGTAACTCAAGTTGAAGGCTGACCGGGGTACTGCAGGCTGCTTTTAGCAACTAAATTATTCTTATAACTTCTTCTGTTTTAAAATAATCAGTTCAAGAACGTACATCTGGTCTATTAGAAGCAAGTATTGGTAAAGTGCCTTGCAAAAGTATTCATCCCCCTTGGCGTTTTTCCTATTTTGTTGCATTACAACCTGTAATTTAAGTTGATTTTTATTTGGATTTCACAAAATAGTCCAAACTTGTAAAGTGTAATGAAAAAAATAACTTTAATTATAATGTATACATATTATTTTTAAAATGGAAAAGTGTTGCGTGCATATGTATTCACCCCCTTTACTATGAAGCCCCTAAATAAGATCTGGTGCAACCAATTACCTTCAGAAGTCACATCATTAGTTAAATAAAGTCCACCTGTGTGCAATCTAAGTGTCACATGATCTGTCACATGATTTCAGAACATTACACCTGTTCTGAAAGGCCCGAGAGTCTGCAGCACAACTAAGCAAGGGGCGCCATGAAGACCAAGGAGCTCTCCAAACAGGTCATGGACAAAGTTGTAGAGTAGTACAGATCAGGGTTGGGTTATAAACAAATATCCAAAACTTTGAACATATATACAAATGTAAAGAATATGGCACCACAACAAACCCACCAAGAGAGGGCCGCCATCCAAAACTCACAGACCAGGCAAGGAGGGCATTAATCAGAGAGGCAACAAAGAGACCAAAGATAACCCTGAAGGTGCTTCAAAGCTCAACAGCGGATACTGGAGTATCTGTCCATAGGACCACTTTAAGCCATACACGCCACTGAGCTGGGCTTTATGGAAGAATGGCCAGAAAAAAACATTGCTTAAAGAAAAAAATAAGCAAACAAGTTTGGTGTTCGCCAAAAGGAATGTGGGAGACTCCCAAAACATATGGAAGAAGGTACTCTGGTCAAATGAGACTAAAATGTAGGTTTTTGGCCATCAAGGAAAATGCTATGTCTGGCCCAGTCTTCTTGTTTCAGTCTTCCAGAGATTTGAGACTGGGACGGAGGTTCACCTTCCAGCAGGAAGATGACCCGAAACATACTGCTAAAGCAACACTTGAGTGGTTTAGGGGGAAACATTTAAATGTCACGGAATGGCCTAGTCAAAGCCCAGACCTCAATCCAATTGAGAATCTGTAGAATGACTTAAAGATTGCTGTACACCAGCAGATCCCATCCAACTTGAAGGATCTGGAGCAGTTTTGCCTTGAAGAATGGGAAAAAATCCCAGTGGCTAGATGTGCCAAGCTTATAGAGACATACCCCAAGAGACTTGCAACTGTAATTGCTGCAAAAGGTGGCTCTACAATGTTTTTGGGGGGGGTGAATAGTTATGCACGCTCAAGTTTTCATTTTTTTTGTCTTATTTCTTGTTTGTTTCAGAAGAAAAAATACTTAGCATCTTCAAAGTGGTAGGTGTGTTGTGTCAATTAAATTATTTTAAAAAATCATTTTAATTCCAGGTTGTAAGGCAACAAAATAGGAAAATAGCCAAGGGGGTGAATACTTTCGCAACCCACTGTACCATGATTGTCTTCAATTATTTTCTTTTTTTACATGAAGATCGACCACAAAGATTGCAATTTTTCATTCACTATAATGGGGGATCCTGTTATTGATAACAATGCCTGCAGTACTGCGGTTGGCCTTGAACTTCCATGGTTTCAATGAGAGAGGGGAAGTCATTCTCCCCTTGTTCCAAACTTGCTACATGCAAATGTGCATGCCTTTGCCTTGTGGCCCCAGTGTGGTTGTGCACTCAGCCATTAATTCTACTATGTTGTGTCTATTGTAGCTGTTATTTCCTGTAACTGCACCCTGTTATTATTTCACTAATCATTCATCATCATTGTAGTGCATGGATTGTGTATTAGTATACAGTATGTACATATGTAAGCCAGTGTATTTGTATTACAGGCCATACTGTTTTTGTATGTCATTGTACACTATACTATGAGTGCACTATACTATGAGTTACTCATTACTTTATATATTTTATTTATCCTGTAGAACCCCACCATTTACATCATTTCCATTAAACATAATGTATTGCAGACATCTTTTTAATAGAAGATTAAGGCCAGCATTGTACAACCATCAAAATAGTTTAAAGTCCAGGTAGCAGATTATGGATCCTAACAGATATGTATGTAGTTGGTTTCTAACTTGAATTTTTTTATAAAGACTGCCGGAAAGCCCCGAACGCAAGATCATAATTTCTATGACTCACACAGTGGAAGAACATATTGCCTGTAGCCTACTGTACTGAGGTTAGAGCTCATTTGGAGAAAATCTCAAACCCAACTTTTAGAACAACATTATAATATTAAAACCATTGATTTAAGAGTTTGTAATTTGGGAATGTTTTCTTGCTGTGCTCTAAGTCAGTGGTTCCCAAAATGTGGTGCAGTTTGGAGTTGGCAGTCCCCCAGCTTTTTTTAAGGAACTCAGACCGGCTTTCAATTTACTCTGAAGAGTTGTCATAGTAGAATGCACAAGGTGCAATTTTGAAATTGGATAGTGCATCATCAGTTTTCCTCTTGTCATGTCAGCCATTGCATACCTTAGAGAGCTATTTATAACTTGTCAGAAATGTCCAGATCGACTAGCCCATGTCAGCTAACGTTTTTTAGCTAGGTCAAACATGGTCAAGATGTTCAAATGTTCATAAATGACCAGCATGGTCGAATAATAATAAGGCAGAATAGTTGAAACTGGAGCAGCAGCACAGTCAGGTGGACTGGGGACAGCAAGGAGTCATCATGTCAGGTATTCCTGGGGCATGGTCCTAGGGCTCAGGTCCTCCGAGAGAGAGAAAGAGAGAAGGAGAGAATTAGAGAACGCACACTTAGATTCACACAGGACACCGAATAGGACAGGAGAAGTACTCCAGATATAACAAACTGACCCTAGCCCCCCGACACATAAACTACTGCAGCATAAATACTGGAGGCTGAGACAGAAGGGGTCAGGAGACACTGTGGCCCACTCCGAGGACACCCCCGGACAGGGCCAAACAGGAAGGATATAACCCCACCCACTTTGCCAAAGCACAGCCCCCACACCACTAGAGGGATATCTTCAACCACCAACTTACCATCCTGAGACAAGGCTGAGTATAGCCCACAAAGACCTCCGCCACGGCACAACTTAAGGGGGGGGGGGCGCCAACCCAGACAGGATGACCACATCAGTGACTCAACCCACTCAGGTGACGCACACCCCTCCAGGGACGGCATGAGAGAGCCCCAGTAAAGCCAGTGACTCAGCCCCTGTAATAGGGTTAGAGGCAGAGAATCCCAGTGGAAAGAGGGGAACCGGCCAGGCAGAGACAGCAAGGGTGGTTCGTTGCTCCAGAGCCTTTCCGTTCACCCTCCCACTCCTGGGCCAGACTACACTCAATCATATGACCCACTGAAGAGATGAGTCTTCAGTAGAGACTTAAAGGTTGAGACCGAGTTTGCGTCTCTGACATGGGTAGGCAGACCGTTCCATAAAAATGGAGCTCTATAGGAGAAAGCCCTGCCTCCAGCTGTTTGCTTAAAAATTCTAGGGACAATTAGGAGGCCTGCGTCTTGTGACCGTAGCGTACGTGTAGGTATGTACGGCAGGACCAAATCAGAGAGATAGATAGGAGCAAGCCCATGTAATGCATTGAGAAATAAGTGCTACACTGCCTTTAATAATTAACACTGTTACATGATAGCCCTGTGAATTACATGACATGTCATTACATAAGAAATAAATGCTGTCTTGGGGTAGACATTGGGGTGACACTTGTAGAATACAATGGGAGGTTATGATGGTAAAACTTTGAAAAGATTTGAATTAAAAATATTACATATGCACTATGCTGTCAGATACAGTAATATAAAGCATTGCTCACAACAGGGTACTAACAGTGCTAAAAATCATGTTTCATTTAGCTGAAGCACAACTATTGTCTGTTGATTGACAGCTGTCATCTGTGCTGAATATTCCAAAGTGATAAGCCTCCTGAAGACCAAATGTCTTTGGTCTCCTTGGAGACGGTGTTCAAAAGTGCTGTCTCCTTGAAGGCAATTAAACATTTGTGCTTGATTTCCCATGTCACTTTACAATCTGGGGATCCAGATGTTGGGCAGAGTCTCTACTACAAAGTCAGACTCTAAATAAATATTTGCCATATCTAAACCAGTGCAGACGATGCCATGTGTTAAAATGACTGCCAGCTGGTGCAAAGTATGGGGGTGTGGTATAGTATTCTGTGTAGAACTTGCCTTGACCTCATCTGAGATTCACCTTTCTTACAACATGGTAGATCATGTTGTTTACATTGGCATTTACAATGTAGATCTGTCCATTGCTTAAGCAATTGTTTCAACAATGCAAGATTGCATAAGTTGTCTCAGCTCTGCTTATCACACTCTCCCTCTTCTGTATCACCCTTCTTTTATCCTTGGCTTGGATCTTTTTATCCTCAGTCTCTGTACCTCCCAGCAGAGGTAAATCGACCATCATACTGCATGCACAGGTATAGGTTATTCCATTCATCAAAATGTCACCGCCGATGGTATGTTAAATTATCCATGCATTTTCTTCTCTGGACCTTTTGTTAACAAAGCTACCTGAAGGGGAAGCCAACGTTTCTGAGGTTGACTCGATGCAGCCACCCTAGGGAGCTCATGTTGTAAGACCTCGTGTTGAGTTATTGTATCACATAACATAACTGAGTCTGATACATGTGAATGAAATCATATATACCAGAGGCTTTGTTGGGTACACGTAGAATGTTGGCTAAGTATGTGTTACAACACAGTATAAGGGTTATAAATTGGCTGGATAAATTCATGATTCAATTAGAGCTTGAACCGTAGAAATTAAACACAAAATGGTAACCTTATATGTAAAACAAATGCTTGGGACCAGTTCTGTTGTTGCAAATTGTTTTACTTGAAACTTAAGTGGTGGAGGGTCAAAGGAAACAGTTATTTTGTTTAATTAAGTCAGTTCTCACAATAAATTGACTGGATGACTGACAGGCTGGGGCTACCTGGCTACAGGCAAAAGTAATTAGAGGTGAGAGGTACAAAGAAATGCTTTTTAAACGTGTGTCATTATAAATTCCGATCAAACACAGCAACTGGATATGCACATATTGATTAGCAGATGTTGACTGTGCACTCCTAATTCAATGAATTTGCAGATTTGTGTACAATTTACCCTATCACAACTTGCAGTACAGAAACTAGACAACATTGGACTATAGCAGCAGCTTTAGTTGGAATTCTGTTATCCAATGTTAGTATCATGCTCATTGACAACACTATTTCACACCATGTTTTATTTAAATGCACATGCTATACAAGTCACTGTATGGTACACAATACACTATGTTGATGTAGCCATTATGCATGAACGTGCCTGCCAGGTACTGTAGGTTTACAGTTGTCTTTTTAGCTGAAGAACACCACCAGATAGAAATTCATAGGTTTCATAACTGAATAATACATTGGTCTATAGGTTAGGATTTTAAAAAGTAACTTCATGCCAAACATCGTAATGATATAATACGACAGAAAAATGTAATACTCTATGTAAGTCTACTGCATTATTTTCTGAAGACAAACCACAGTCCATTTTAAAAGCTGGATGATTTTAATATTAATTGAAATATACTTGAGAAAGGTCAATACAGTATGTTTATAATATTCATGGCCATTCAACCCCAGAAACAGAGAATAGTTATTGTGCTATTCATAATATTTCACATTACAATCACAATATTACACGGTAAATGCATGGTAATAACATATGTAATTCTCTTATATCAGGCAAATAAAAGTAATTATGTCATATTATCCACAATATATTCCCCTTAAATACTTACAAATGGCAGCATAACCGTACACAACCGTATGTGTAGGTTCTAGTTTGTTACATTGTAGTTACTCTGGTATAAGCGCTGTGTAATGTAGCGCATGGCCATGTTCTTGATTCTGGTCATACATGAGAATTCTTCATCTGTCTGCTCCAGCAGTGCTGTGAGCCAGCTGGAAGTGGCCAGGGACTTGGCTGAGTGCTGTGACCACATGGAGGACTGGAGTGGATTGGACTTGCCCACCTGTGTCTCTGAGGCAGCCATGTCATCTTCACTGTACAGCCAACCGATGCAACATATCGATTAAGGCCTTCAAACCGTCTCATACCTCTGCCTTTTATGATTGCATCGCTGCAAGATTTCAATCTTTAAGCACTCTCTCTTCAAAAGCAGCGATACCTTTTTTGTCTACATATCATCGTGAGAGGCTGGATCTCAGCATGTTAGTGGTGGACTGGAGTTGAGTGTTTTATACTTACAGCTGTAAATTAGGACTGTGTCTAAGCAGTAGGCCACTGTTAAAAAAGCTCAGGCTGTCCTTATTCTGTTACTCATGAGAGATGTGGTCCAATAGTCCAGGTCTCAGGTTTTAAAAGCTTTTTCAGGATCAATCAATCTAATATTAAAAACACAAAAAGTAATAGTATCAAAAGTGTATGTTTTTCAATATTAATTTCAAAACTTGGACGCAATCGTTATTATTATTTTAAACTAAACCGTGTGGATACTCAATCTCATTATGAAATACTATTAGTTGCAGCATGTTTTGGCGTACTGTAATTGTCACTGAGTATTTAAGCAATATGGCCATCCATCTACATGCCATCCAAGAAAAGGATTTTCACTGAACATTTAAATGACTCATCAATGGCTTCATAGTAGGACTAATTAATATAATTGGCACAACAAGGTGCACATCACACGGCCATCCATCTACTAGGAGACGGCAACAGTAGAACTCCTTCTATGTTGTCAAAATGATGTTGTCCACAAAAACACAATTGAAAGTGAATTTCTGCTTACAATACAGTATCACGGCAGCAACTGTGCAACACACAGACTGTAAAAAGCGGTTGATTTTGTATCAAAAAATAAATCAATAAGTTAATAAACAACTGTTTATATATTTGAATCACACAAAGTATTGATGTAGAGGAGTCCACTATGTCAGTTCTTTACTAGTCACAAAACATTGATAGCATTGATTTCTGAGAGCAGAGCTACTTTATGCCCGAATGTGATGTAAATAACTCAGCTCACCTGTTAAATCTGTTTGGATGCACGTTTATTGACTATTGAGAGACGACTACTAAGAAGTCATCACAAATACATTTGTCCCCAAACACCTGATCTAAACCAGTGCCTCTCTCAGCTCATCCCTATGCTTGTTAGCCAATAAGAAGCACATAATCATGATATCATAGCCCTCCCTTGCCCTGAGACAAATACCTTCATAACAAAATATGTACTAATGGCTGAAAAGATCTACTGAGAGAATTGTTCAGAGTTGTTAGTATTTCATTGTCTTCTGAATGTTCCCACAGAGTTCCAGCCGGTGTATACCTTAGGCATTTTGACCAGGCTGACATCCTGGTGGTGGGAGGAAATGAAAAGTTACTTCAAAGTTTCCATGGAGCCGCAGACTCTACCATCCATCTGCTGGTTTTGTTGAAAGCTTTTCCAAAATACCCTAATTGCCACATTTCAAAATGAAAGTCTGTTGATCTTGACCATCTCCAATCTGGTAGGGTACATCACCCTGAGAATGTATGTAAGAGAGCATGCTCCTGCTCTCTTTTGACAAATACATTGTACACAAGCAATTATTTAGATCTACAGTCAGCAGGATAAATATGATCTAATAATTCCACCTTTTTGACAATATATTTATGTCCGTTTCAGTTTGCATAAATGACAAAACAATACAATAGTTTACAGTACCTCTTATTCCTTCAACAGTTGTCTTTGGATGAGCCTTGTTTGCTTCATTGAATAGACTCCAACCCTTCCTAATCTGTCAAAAAGCTCATGCTGTTACAAGTGCTCTGTTTCTATGACAACTGTCCATGCACAAATGCCATCCACAAATGCACCAATGTCAATGCTCAATTCCAACTGTATCGTCCCTGCTCTCTGTCAGTGTGATGTCTCACCAAAGGGCTGAAAACACTCAAATGGTTATCTCACACATGTTGACTGTTATCCCATGGTGTGGTTCACAAAATTCTAGAGACAAAGCTACTTCTTTATCACTACTTTTCCATCAAATGGCACAGCTGGCAACTGCAAAACACTGGGACTGTTGAAGAAGAGGATTGGGAATTTGCTTCATGTTCAAACTGTTAGAAAAATAATAAACTTAAGATGTGTCAGGAGAGAAAATATTAAAGACAAACACATACCAATGGAGGGTTTCCAAATAGTTACAGAGATTGATATTTCCTACAGTTGTTGTACACATAGAAATGGTCTGATTCTTACCATCATCATCAAGGGATTACTTAGTCTGACGATGCCAAATGTATTACCCCTGTGACTGAGTAATACAACCCTCACACTGATGTAGAGCCATTATAATTATACAGCTCCTGTTAAATGGAAATTAAGGCATTTAGTTTCATTGTGTGATGTACAAGAGATGAAGATTGGATGATGCAGCCAAGTATACGATGGCTAAGAATTGAACACTAAAAAAATATTATATTAATTGTCATGATTAAAGACTATTTTCCTTAACACTTTCCAGGTGTTTAAAGCTGCGGTGCACTGGTTTCTCTCCCAATGGTATTTATGGGTTGCACATTGTTATGAAAATGATCTTGAGCACTGCACCGACTGAACATTCTACTTAAAGGTAGACTCTTGGAATATGACATAGATGCACAAAGTTAACAGCATAGTGGGTCAATTTCCTCAACACATAAGAGCATTGAAGGCATAACTTCTCCGTTGTTTTGTTCCCGTGGCTACCACATTATAATAGCGTGAAGTGAAACCGTGCACATGCTCTGATACTCTTGTGAGTGTGTGAGCAAAGTCTTACATTTAGCTCATCGCAATATCTGAGGTGCCGCTTGTGTCAACGTCATTTCGCCTAGTCTACCTTTAATGCATTCTCAATTGGCATTGATGAAAATGTAGTAGAAAATGCATTACAGTGCCTTGGAAAGATGATTACATTTCAAAAGGAGGCACATAATTAGTAGGAAAATCTTTTGTCATCATTGTGATGTTGCCAGATTGACTTTACATGCAGTATAACCTTAGCTAGCTAAAATGAGTGGACAGTACCAGATTGTAGATAGCTAACGTTAGCATCGATAGCTGTTTACAAGCTAATAGTGCCATCTCTGAAGTAAATTCGACCACATCATAATGGTAGCAAAGTTGTTTCTTAGTACAGTGGGTTGCGAAAGTATTCATCCCAGTCTCAAATCTCTGGAAGACTGAAACAGGTTTCCATCAAGAATTTCCCTGTATTTAACGCCATCCATCATTCCTTCAATTCTGACCAGTTCCCCAGTTCCAACTGATGAAAAACATCCCCACAGCATGATGCTGCCACCACCATGCTTCACTGTGGGGATGGTAGTCTCGGGGTGATAAGAAGTGTTGAGTTTGCGCCAGACATAGCATTGTCCTTGATGGCCAAAAACCTACATTTTAGTCTCATCTGACCAGAGTACCTTCTTCCATATGTTTGGGGAGTCTCCCACATGTATTTTGGAGAACACCAAACGTGTTCGCTTATTTTTTCTTTAAGCAATGTTTTTTTTCTGGACACTCTTCCGTAAAGCCCAGCTCAGTGGAGTGTATGGCTTAAAGTGGTCCTATGAACAGATACTCCAATGTCCGCTGTGGAGCTTTGCAGCTCCTTCAGGGTTATCTTTGGTCTCTTTGTTGCCTCTCTGATTAATGCCCTCCTTGCCTGGTCTGTGAGATTTGGTGGGTGGCCCTCTCTTGGCTGGTGTGTTGTTGTGCCATATTCTTTCCATTTTTTATACATGTTCAAAGTTTTGGATATTTGTTTAACCCAACCCTGATCTGTACTTCTCCACAACTTTGTCCCTGACCTGTTTGGAGAGCTCCTTGGTCTGCATGGTGCCGCTTGCTTGGTGGTGCCCATAGTTTAGTTGTGTAGTAGACTCTGGGGCCTTTCAGAACAGGTGTATATATACTGAGATCATGTGACAGATCATGTGACACTTAGATTGCAACAGGTGCACTTTATTTAACTAATTATGTGACTTCTGAAGGTAATTGGTTGCATCAGATCTTATTTCGGGGCTTCATAGTAAAGAGGGTGAATACATCTTCACACTTTTCCGTTTTTTTTAAATTTTATTTATTTTTTGAAACAATTCATTTTACTTTACCGATTTTGACTATTTTGTGTATGTCCATTACATGAAATCCAAATAAAGATCAATTTAAATTACAGTTTGTAATGCAACAAAATAGGAAAAATGCCTAGGGGGATGAATACTTTTGCAAGGCACTATATTTATTTCCCTACTCTAGCAATGTCATCGTATTCCCAGGGATAGTTTGGAATTTTGGCAATGAAGCCCTTTATCTACTTCTCCAGAGACGTGGATACCAGTTTTATGTCTCTGCGTCCAGTATGATGGAAGTAAGAGGTCGTTTTGCAAGCCAATACTAACTAGCTTAGCGCAAAGACTGGAAGTCTTTGAGTACAAAACCCGAAGAAAAACCCAGAAGACTTACAGTCTTTGCGCGTAGAAAGCGCTACAGCTAGGTAGCTTTGGCTTGCAAAACTAGCTTTAATTTCTTTCATACTGGACACAGAGACATTAAAATGGTATCCATGAGTTCATCTGATTCTGGGGAAGTAGATAAAGTAGCAATGTGCATGCCCTGCCCACCTGTGGATCTGTCATTCAGCTATCTATTTCCTGTGTTTGAGGGGTGCAAAATCCACTTGTCAGTTAAATCTCATTGGATTGATTGATTTAATTTTACTCCTGTAACTCTTTCATACTCTTGCCTGTGCCCGTTATTTTATCCCATTTCACATCCAAGAAAATGTTTGTAATGATCTGTCATACACACCCCGGTAATGGCTGAAATGTGCTGGAATACATTGTCTTTCCATTGCATCTACAATGAATGCTTAAGCTTAGTCTGGGATTTGACGCATTGTCTCGACTCTTACATCACAAGAAAGAAAAAATAACTTTATTTTAATGGCTGTAATAATTTTGTACATTTGAAAAGTTTTCAAATGAGATGTGCTGAAATTAAAGCATTTTCCAAAAATGAACACTCAGATTATAGTGATATTATAGCTGATCTTGCAAACAATGTAAAGTATGTATAGATAGATGTAATCTAGAGCTAAGCGTGTTGATTTTTTATCCAAGGGTATCCTGCTATTGACACTTGGTGAATTATGCAAAAGAACATGACAACAGCAGTAATTAATGAGGCAGTCTAGAGAGCTCAGGTGAGTGCAGGTAGGCCTAGATAGAGCAAGATTTTGGTAGTTGCAGGCAGCCTTGCTCCACCCCTTTGTTAATTCATTCATATATGCACATACACCTAGTCTATTTCTGCAAATGAGGCACATATAATTGTCTTTATTTTAACACAAAATATTTTTCAAATACATGATACCACTAGAAAATTGACATATGAGTGCATTCTAAGAATATAAAGTGACATTTGGCAATAAATTGAATACCTGAATTCTCACCAAAATCTCTGCACTCCATTCATTATCTGTCTGTGCCAGTAAAATGTTTTATGTGCTATAATTCATTCAACATCTGATCGGTTTTTGTTTATTAAAAAGGTTTGGAGTATCTTCATCAGTTGTCCAACTATTGCATTTCTTTGTTTTAATAACCACTGCTAGATAAAGGGCTTCTTTGCCAAAATCCCGAACTATCCCTTTAAACGAAACAGTCATTAGCCCCTGTTCAGAATAATTGGGCACCACTTGACTTTCGGGCACAATTAGCTGAGACGTCTTTAGAGCGTTCATAACAATGGCGTGATGCGACCAAGTGACGGAGGTGCAACCAATAAATACAATTAATCAGGATATGACAGCTATTTTATCATAGTTTTGATTATCAAAATAATGATATATGTAGCCTCAGCCTTTCTGTTGTTAGTACAATCAATTAAGCTAGAACACAAGCATATGCTGGTTTGGTTTTATAGAATTACAGAATTACAGTATATCTATGGAGTATATACTTGATTTATTGATCAGCTCAGTATAAAGGATTGGTTGTTGGACTCAGCATTTGTTTTTGGTTTCATCTTTGTATTTGTATTTGTATTGTATTTGAACCTGAAGTTTGGAGTAGTTATGTGGGAGAGGCCTCTTACTGACTTCTACAGATACTATTGTGATACACAAAAATGTATGATAGCCAAGTTATATTGATATTTTCTACTGTAATACTGTAAGTACTCAGACATTTTCAATAATGGACCACAACGTACCCAAGTCAAAGGACCGTATGTGCAGTGGGTTTAGTCTCTATGGTACACTGTCATAGTATGGAGATGTCACCATGTCACTGCTTCATCTGAATGATCTCAGAACATCTTCCAATAAGGACCACTCTTTATATAGCAACCAATTGTATGATACAAACGTACAGGTATGCACACTAGTGACAATATTTAAATGCCTGTCCAGCTAGTGAGATTTAGCCATGACCCAACGCTTCAAAATCCTTCAGTGTAGAACACATCAGACTAATAGAGATGTGGATCTAGTGTAGGACATGTAATACAGGTCCATTTGTATTCAAAACAAAGCATATGTGTTCGCAGGCTGCACATATATATTAAGCTGTGTGGTGTGTGGGAGCATTTTGGAGTCCTGGGAGCTGTGAAACATAATGACTGTGTTGCCATTTGAGTTGGCCAAGAATACCAATGAATACAAATTAAATGATCTCCTCCTCACAAGATGGGAGAAAATCTCCCTAAAATTCTAAAATATTTTCACTTTCTTTCCCCATGTATAGTGTACTGTAGGTACAAATAATTGTGTTTTCCTCTGAACCTGCTGACCACCTCTAATGACATTCTGTCAGTTCTTCTCTAAAATAATTTAAATTACATTATTTGTTATCCTTCAAAGGCAAATTATGAGTCTAATTATCTTATTTGCTTGTTAGTTTATTAATTTTACTATTCCTCTATCACACAGGTTAGGTAAGCTTTAGAGGAAACATTTAAACAGGGATTTACAGTAAAGGTTTCACAATCCCACTTCACAGTCAGAATCCTCTTTGATTTGACATTTCACGATCACTACTGTATATGGGAAAACAACAGAAAATTGTGGTGTTTGAAATCAAATATACACATTCTGACAATGCCAACCAAAAAGTCTGTGAATACGTGTTCTGATGCTGAGTGAAAACGAGCACTCGTCAAGGGAAAATTAGCCTCATCCAAAACAGTCAGGTGTGAGGGCGTCTTTGAAGATAGAGCCTCTTCCCCTGACAATTATCAACAGCGAACCCCCCCCGGGTGTCACCAAAAATGATCTGAGTCTATACACACCACCTCTGAATCTTATGGGAGGAATGCAGAGGAAATGCGTGGGCCTGTGATGAAACAGCATCCTGACTAACTGTAACACAAAGACGGGAGATCTCAAATAGAGATGTATATAGGCCTACAATAACACGAAAAGACCTGCATGGTTTGTTAACATACAGTAGCTCTCTTCTAAAGGTTGTCTCCAAAATATAAATTAGGTTCATTCTTAACTGTAATAACTTAAAGAGTTCTGACCCTCATCAGCACCCAGCTGAACCAAGGTTGAAGTGTAAAGAAAATCACATCTTTTTTTATTTATTTAACCTTTATTTTAACAGGGAAGACAAATTGAGACCTTGGTCTCTATTCTACAGTGGGGCAAAACAAAATTTAGTCAGCCACCAATTGTGGAAGTTCTCCCACTTAAAAAGATGAGAGAGGCCTGTAATTTTCATCATAGGTACACTTCAACTATGACAGACAAAATTAGAAAAAAAATCCAGAAAATCACATCACTTCTTTAAGAGGTTCATCTGTCCTCCACTCGTTACCTGCATTAATGGCACCTGTTTGAACACAACCTCAAACAGTCACACTCCAAACTCCACTATGGCCAAGACCAAAATTGTAGACCTGCACCAGGCTGGGAAGACTGAATCTGCAATAGGTAAGCAGCTTGGTTTGAATAAATCAACTGTGGGAGCAATTATTAGGAAATGGAAGACATACAAGACCACTGATAATCTCTCTCGATCTGGGGCTCCACGCAAGATCTCACCCCGTGGGGTCAAAATGATCACAAGAACGGTGAGCAAAAATCCCAGAACCACACCTAGGGACCTAGTGAATGACCTGCAGAGAGCTGAGACCAAAGTAACAAAGCCTACCATCAGTAACACACTACGCCGTCAGGGACTCAAATCCTGCAGTGTCAGACATGTCCCCCTGCTTTAGCCAGTACATGTCCAGGCCCGTCTGAAGTTTGCTAGAGAGCATTAGGATGATCCAGAAGAAGATTGGGAGAATGTCATATGGTCAGATGAAACCAAAATATAACTTTTTGGTAAAAACTCAACTCGTCATGTTTGGAGGACAAAGAATGCTGGGTTGCATCCAAAGAACACCATACCTACTGTGAAGCATGGGGGTGGAAACATCATGCTTTGGGGCTGTTTTTCTGCAAAGGGACCAGGACGACTGATCCGTGTAAAGGAAAGAATGAATGGGGCCATGTATTGTGAGATTTTGAGTGAAAACCTCCTTCCATCAGCAAGGGCATTGAAGATGAAACGTGGCTGGGTCTTTCAGCATGACAATGATCCCAAACACACCGCCCGGAGAATGAAGGAGTGGCTTCGTAAGAAGCATTTCAAGGTCTTGGAGTGGCCTAGCCAGTCTCCAGATCTCAACCCCATAGAAAATCTTTGGAGGGAGTTGAAAGTCTGTGTTGCCCAGCAACAGCCCCAAAACATCATTGCTCTAGATGAGATCTGCATTGTGCAATGGGCCAAAATACCAGCAACTGTGTGTGAAAGTAAACTGCCTGTTACTCAGGCCCAGACAATAGCATATGCATATAATTGGTAGATTTGGTTAGAAAACAGTTTCTAAAACTGTTAGAATTATGTCTGTGACCCCCCCCCCCCCCCCCCAAAAAAAGAATTCAGCCTACCACTGTTTTCAATGGCTGTCACTTTTATTATAAGTCGAAATCCTCCCAGATCGCAGTTCCTTTGGCTTCCACTAGATGTCAACCGTCTTTAGAAAGAGTTTCATGCTGTTTTTTGGAAAAATGACCCAGAAATTGTAGTTTTTCTAGGTGGCTCGCATTTTGGCTGTAGTGTTTCCAAGTGCGTGGAAGAGAGTGCGTTCTTTGGTATTTTTCTCCGGTAAAGACAATAACGATTCTCCGTCTTAAATTGTATCATTTATTTACATATTAGGGTACCTAAGGTTTGATTATAAACGTTGTTTGACTTGTTTGTAAAAGTTTATTAGTAACGTTTGGGATTCAACTGAGCGTGTTATTTCTGGTCACAACTTGCAGACTTGTTTGCGTGTTGCTGTGCGTTTTGTTGCCAACCTTACCTTGCTACCTGACAACTTTACGGTTTTTACTTTTTAGTTACCGTTTATATTTTTAGTTTTTCCCTCACTTAACTTTTTTTCATAATTTTTTTTCACTCACAGCCGAAGCTAAGTAGTAACATTAACATGATGCCTTCTAATTGCAGATGCTGTACTCATAATATACAGGAGAACGATCGCCTTACGGCGAGGATAGCTGTGCTGCAAGCCCAGCTTCAGACGCAATCGATAGGCAAGGGCAATTTCAGTGTAGGAAAGGATTAAACAGCGTCTGTGCCAGCAGTAAGTACAGATAGTAACGTTAGTACAAATCCCCTTGCACGGTCCCCGCAGCCGGACACTTTTCTCATGGCTTCTGGATGGAAATGCTGTAGGAATGCTCAACCGGTGTTGCTCATTCAGCTGACAGAAACTTTCAACCGGTTTTCCCCATTAAGCAGCGAGTCGGAGTCTGAGGCCAAGCCTTCTCTGGCCTCTACTCCTCCTGTTACGGGGCCTGAGACACCGAAGCTTCCCACCATTAGCTCTGACAAATTGAAAACCCTAGTCATTGGCGACTCCATTACCCGCAGTATTAGATTTAAAACGAATCATCCAGCGATCATACACTGTTTACCAGGGGACAGGGCTACCGACGTTAACTTCTTGGTGACAGGGGGCAGTATTTTCACATCCGGATGAAATGCATACCCAATTCATCCCCAGAAGATAAGATATGCATATTATTAGATTTGGATAGAAAGTGAGTATAACAGAACTTATTTAGCAGGCGAAACCCAGAGGACAAACCATTCAGATTTTTTTTGAGGTCACTCTCTTTTCAATGAGTTGTCATTGGGAATCCAGATTTCTAAGGGACCTTCTTGCAGTTCCTACCGCTTCCACTGGATGTCAACAGTCTTTAGAAATTGGTTGAGGTTATTCCTTTGTGTAATGAAGAAGTAGCACTGTTCAGAACGAGGGTAACTTGAAGTGTACTGTTAGATAGAGGCGCGTGACCAGAAAGCTAGGTACAGTTTGTTTTCCTCCTGTATTGAACACAGATCATCCTGTCTTCAATTTGATCAATTACTTTACGTTAAAAATACCTAAAGTTGTGTTACAAAAGTAGTTTGAAATGTTTTGGCAAAGTTTACAGGTAACTTTTGAGATATTATGTAGTCACGTTGCGCAAGTTGGAACCGGTGTTTTTCATGATCAAACGCGCCAAATAAATGGACATTTTGGATATATATTGACTGAATTAATCAAACAAAAGGACCATTTGTGATGTTTATCGGACATATTGGAGTGCCAACAAAAGAAGCCCGTCAAAGGTAAGGCATGGATTATATTTTTATTCCTGCAATTTGTGTCGCGCCCGCAGGGTTGAAATATGCTTCTCTCTCTTTGTTTACTGGGGTGCTATCCTCAGTTAATAGCCTTTTTGAAATCTCACATGTTGTCTGGATTCACAACAAGTGTAGCTTTAATTTGCTATCTTGCATGTGTGATTTAATGAAAGTTTGATTTTTATAGTAATTTATTTTAATTTGGCGCTCTGAATTTTCCCTGGCTATCCCAGAGAGGTTAAGGTTAATCTGAAGATGGTGCTGGCTAAAGCTAAAACTGGCGAGTGTAGAGAGTATAGAGATTTTGTTATCCACGTCGGCACCAACGATGTTAGGATGAAACAGTCAGAGGTCACCAAGCGCAACATAGCTTCAGCTTGTAAATCAGCTTGAAAGATGTGTCGGCATTGAGTAATTGTCTCTGGCCCCCTCCCAGTTAGGGGGAGTGATGAGCTCTACAGCAGTCTCACAACTCAATCGCTGGTTGAAACCTGTTTTCTGCCCCTCCCAAAAGATAGAATTTGTAGATAATTGGCCCTCTTTCTGGGACTCACCCACAAACAGGACCAAGCCTGGCCTGTTGAGGAGTGATGGACTCGATCCTAGCTGGAGGGGTGCTCTCATCTTATCTACCAACATAGACAGGGCTCTAACTCCTCTAGCTCCACAATGAAATAGGGTGCTGGTCAGGCAACAGGCTGTTAGCCAGCCTGCCAGCTTAGTGGAGTCTGCCACTAGCACAGTCAGTGTAGTCAGCTGAGCTATCCCCATTGAGACCGTGTCTGTGCCTCGACCTAGGTTGGGCAAAACTAAACATGGCGGTGTTCGCCATAGCAATCGCACTAGAATAAAGACCTCCTCCATTCCTGCCATTATTGAAAGAGATCGTGATACCTCACATCTCAAAATAGGGCTACTTAATGTTAAATCCCTCACTTCAAAGGCAGTTATAGTCAATGAACAATTCACTGATCATAATCTTGATGTGATTGGCATGACTGAAACATGGCTTAAGCCTGATGAATTTACTGTGTTAAATGAGGCCTCACCTCCTGGTTACACTAGTGACCATATCCCCCATGCAACCTGCAAAGGTGGAGGTGTTGCTAACATTTACGATAGCAAATTTCAATTTACAAAACCCCCCCGGAAGTTTTCATCTTTTGAGCTTCTAGTCATGAAATCTATGCAGCCTACTCAATCACTTTTTATAGCTACTGTTTACAGGCCTCCTGGGCCATATACATCATTCCTCACTAAGTTCCATGAATTTCTATCGGACCTTGTAGTCATAGCAGATGATATTCTAATTTTTGGTGATTTTAATATTCACATTGTAAAGTCCACAGACCCACTCCAAAAGGTTTTCGGAGCCATCATTGACTCAGTGGGTTTTGTCCAACATGTCTTTGGACCTACTCACTCTCACAGTCATACTAGTTTTGTCCCATGGAATAAATGTTGTGGATCTTAATGTTTTTCCTCATAATCCTGGACTATCGGACCACCATTTTATTATGTTTGCAATCGCAACAAATAATCTGCTCAGACCCCAATCAAGGAGCATCAAAAGTCATGCTATAAATTCTCAGACAACCCAAAGATTCCTTGATGCCCTTCCAGACTCCCTCTGCCTACCCAAAGACGTCAGACGACAAAAATCAGTTAACCACCTAACTGAGGAACTCAATTTAACCTTGCTCAATACCCTAGATGCATGTTGACCTCCACTGCTATGCGGATGAGACACATTTCAATGAAACATGGTAAAGCCCCAAAATTGCTCTCGCTAGAAGCCACATAAGGAAGTGGTGGCTGCAAACTTTCTACTTTTAAACTCGGACAAAACAGAGATGCTTGTTCTAGGTACCAAGAAACAAAGACATCTTCTTTTGAATCTGACAATTAATCTTGATAGTTGTACAGTCGTCTCAAATAAAACTGTGAAGGACCTCGGCGTTACTCTGGACCCTGATCTCTCTTTTCACGAACATATCAAGACTGTTTCAATGACAGCTTTTTTCCATCTACGTAACATTGAGAAAATCAGAAACTTTCTGTCCAAAAATGCAGAAAAATGTATCCATGCTTTTGTTACTTCTAGGTTAGATTACTGGAATGCTCTACTTTCCGGCTACCAGGATAAAGCACAAAATAAACTTCAGTTAGTGTTAAATACGGCTGCTGGAATCCTGACTAGAACCAAAAAACGTGATAATATTACTCCAGTGCTAGCCTCCCTACACTGGCTTCCTGTTAAGGCAAGGGCTGATTTCAAGGTTTTACTGCTAACCTACAAAGCATTACATGGGCTTGCTCCTACCTATCTTTCCGATTTGGTCCTGCCGTACATACCTACCCCTACGCTATGGTCACAACATGCAGGCCTCCTAATTGTCCCTAGAATTTCTAAGCAAACAGCTGGAATCAGGCCTTTCTCCTTTGGAGCTCCATTTTTATGGAATGGTCTGCCTACCCATGTGAGAGACGCAGACTCGGTCTCAAACTTTAAGTCTTTACTGAAGACTCATCTCTTCAGTAGGTCATATGATTGAGTGTAGTCTGACCCAGGAGTGTGAAGGTGAACGGAAAGGCTCTGGCCTCTCTTAGAGGCTCTCTGCCTCTAACCCTATTACAGGGGCTGAGTCACTGGCTTACTGGTGCTCTTCCATGCCGTCCCTAGGAGGGGTGCGTCACTTGAGTGGGTTGAGTCACTGATGTGATCTTCCTGTCTGGGTTGGTGCCCCCCCTTGGGTTGTGCCGTGGCGGAGATCTTTGTGGGCTATACTCGGCCTTGTCTCAGGATGGTAAGTTGGTGGTTGAAGATATCCCTTAGTGGTGTGGGGGCTGTGCTTTGGCAAAGTGGGTGGGGTTATATCCTGCCTGTTTGGCCTTGGGGTATCATCGGATGGGGCCACAGTGTCTCCTGACCCCTCCTCTCAGCCTTTATGCTGCAGTAGTTTATGTGTCGGGGGGCTAGGGTAAGTCTGTTATATCTGGAGTACTTCTCCTGTCTTATCGGGTGTCCTGTGTGAATTTAAGTATGCTCTCTCTAATTCTCTCTTTCTCTCTTTCGTTCTCTCTCTCAGAGGACCTGAGCCCTACGACCATGCCTCAGGACTACCTGTCATGATGACTCCTTGCTGTCCCCAGTCCACCTGGCCGTGCTGCTGCTCCAGTTTCAACTGTTCGGCCTGTGGCTATGAAACCTGTTCACCGGACGTGCTACCTGTCCCAGACCTGCTGTTTTCAACTCTCTAGAGACAGCAGGAGCGGTGGAGATACTCTTAATGATCAGCTATGAAAAGCCAACTGACATTTACTCCTGAGGTGCTGACTTGTTGCACCCTCGACAACTACTGTGATTATTACACTGCTCAAAAAAATAAAGGGAACACTTAAACAACACAGTGTAACTCCAAGTCAATCACACTTCTGTGAAATCAAACTGTCCACTTAGGAAGCAACACTGATTGACAATAAATTTCACATGCTGTTGTGCAAATGGAATTGACAACAGGTGGAAATTATAGGCAATTAGCAAGACACCCCCAATAAAGGAGTGGTTCTGCAGGTGATAACCACAGACCACTTCTCAGTTCCTATGCTTCCTGGCTGATGTTTTGGTCACTTTTGAATGCTGCCGGTGCTTTCACTCTAGTGGTAGCATGAGACGGAGTCTACAACCCACACAAGTGGCTCAGGTAGTGCAGCTCATCCAGGATGGCACATCAATGCGAGCTGTGGCAAGAAGGTTTGCTGTGTCTGTCAGCGTATTGTCCAGAGCATGGAGGCGCTACCAGGAGACAGGCCAGTACATCAGGAGACGTGGAGGAGGCCGTAGGAGGGCAACAACCCAGCAGCAGGACCGCTACCTCCGCCTTTGTGCAAGGAGGAGCAGGAGGAGCACTGCCAGAGCCCTGCAAAATGACCTCCAGCAGGCTACAAATGTGCATGTGTCTGCTCAAACGGTCAGAAACAGACTTCTTGAGGGTGGTATGAGGGTCCAACGTCCACAGGTGGGGGTTGTGCTTTACAGCCCAACACCGTGCAGGACGTTTGGCATTTGCCAGAGAACACCAAGATTGGAAAATTCGCCACTGGCGCCCTGTGCTCTTCACAGATGAAAGCAGGTTCACACTGAGCACATGTGACAGACGTGACAGTCTGGAGATGCCGTGGAGAACGTTTTGCTGCCTGCAACATCCTCCAGCATGACCGGTTTGGCGGTGGGTCAGTCATGGTGTGGGGTGGCATTTCTTTGGGGGGGCGCACAGCCCTCCATGTGCTCGCCAGAGGTAGCCTGACTGCCATTAGGTACCGAGATGAGATCCTCAGACCCCCACCACCATATGCTGGTGCGGTTGGTCCTGGGTTCCTCCTAATGCAAGACAATGCTAGACCTCATGTGGCTGGAGTGTGTCAGCAGTTCCTGCAAGAGGAAGGCATTGATGCTATGGACTGGCCCGCCCGTTCCCCAGACCTGAATCCAATTGAGCACATCTGGGACATCATGTCTCGCTCCATCCACCAACGCCACATTGCACCACAGACTGTCCAGGAGATGGCGGATGCTTTAGTCCAGGTCTGGGAGGAGATCCCTCAGGAGACCATCCGCCACCTCATCAGGAGCATGCCCAGGCGGTGTATGGAGGTCATACAGGCACGTGGAGGCCACACACACTACTGAGCTTCATTTTGACTTGTTTTGAGGACATTACGTCAAAGTTGGATCAGCCTGTAGTTTGGTTTTCCACTTTCATTTTGAGTGTTACTCCAAATCCAGACCTCCATGGGTTGATAAATTTGATTTCCATTGATCATTTTTGTGTGATTTTGTATTTAATAAAAATTATTTTATAAGAATATTTCATTCATTCAGATCTAGGATGTGTTATTTTAGTGTTTCCTTTATTTTTTTGAGCATTGTACTATTTGATCATGCTGGTCATTTATGCACATTTGAACATCTTGGCCATGATCTGTTATACTCTCCACCCGGCCTAGCCAGAAGAGGACTGGCCACCCCTCATAGCCTGGTTCCTCTCTAGGTTTCTTCCTAGGTTCTGGCCTTTCTAGGGAGTTTTTCCTAACCACCGTGCTTCTACACCTGAATTGCTTGCTGGGTTTCTGTACAGCACTTTGAGATATCAGCTGATGTAAGAAGGGCTATAAAAATACATTTGATTTGATTTGATGGAGGGGAACTGGGTGGATTATTGACTGAAGCGCGCCAGCTAAACTGAGTTTTTATGGATATAAAGAAGGACTTTATCAAACAAAAGGACCATTTGTGATGTAGCTGGGACCTTTTGGAGTGCCAACAGAAGAAGATCATCAAAGGTAAGGCATTTATTATATCGCTATTTCTGACTTTTGTGGCGCCTGGTTGAAATATGTTTTTTATGCTTTGTATGCGGGGCGCTGTCCTCAGATAATCGCATGGTGTGCTTTTGCCGTAAAGCCTTTTTGAATTCTGACACAGTGGCTGGATTAACAAGAAGTTAAGCTTTTTTTATGTATTACACTTGTGATTTTATGAAAGTTAAATATTTATAATTCTGTAGTTTGAATTTCGCACTCTGCAATTTCACCGGATGTTGGCCAGGTGGGACACTACCTTCCCACCTGCCCATAAGAAGATAATCCTAAACCATGAATAGGCTTCAGATCTCAGGCCTATCGAGGACAACTTAATAAAATAGCATGATCAACAGTATCAAAGCTCTTGACTGGTCCACTAACAAAGCAGCACATTTCATTTTAGTGTCTAAACCATTGACAAGATCATTAAAAACTAAAGTGGTTGCTGTAATATTGCAATGTCCAGGCCTAAACCCTGATTGGTTTACATTAAAACATCTTAGCTAGACAAGGAAGCCTTGAAATGGGGCAATAATCATTAAGATCACTACTATCCCTGCTCTTATGGAGTGGCAGCACAAGAGCTGATTTCCATACTTTTTGAATATTTTCTGATAACAATGTTAAACAAAAACTGTAGGTGGTTGAGACAACAATGATGGGTGCTGCACACTTAAGCAGACCAGAATCCAATTGGTCAGCCCCTTTGGATTTCTTGTTGTCTATTGCTAACAAAGCATCCAGGACTTCTTTTTCTGTAGATAGCCTAAAAGAAAATCTTTGACTATAATGTCCCCAATCAGCATCCAGTCCAATATCATTGTGAATTGGCTTAGAAGTTATTTCAAAGAGATAGCCCGCTGAAATAAACTGGTGATTAAATGGATCAATGATGGCATTTTTTCTGTAATGATGCCAGTTTCTGAATTAATTTGTTGTGGCAGAGAGTAGGAAGTAGTACCCTTCAGGGATTTTACAATTTTCCAGAATTTAGCCGGTTCCCATTACAATCCGAAAGAGCGGTTACATAATAATCTGATTTAGCCTTCAGATTTTTCTTACACAATGATTCCTCCAGTTTCTTAAAAGCTTACCAGTCCGGGACTAAGCCTGTGTTCCTGGCCTTGACCCAAGCATCATCTCTTTTATGAATGACTTCTGATAATTCCTGAGTGTACCAGGCATTCGATCTACCTTTAACCCTTAATTTTTTTGAAGGTCGCATGATAATCCACAATAGTATTGAAGACATCTGCAAAAAGGCTCAAATCTAAATCAGGTTCATGGATAGCTGAAATACAATCAAGGATACTAAAATAAAGATGACGTTTTTAAAGTTCCCCTTTGTGATGACACGAGGCTTAGATTTTTATATTTTCACACCTCTAACATAAACAACTGGGCAATGGTCACTAATGTCTTGGGGTGAAGACGTCAGTGGAAACACATTTCTCGGCTGTATTTGTTTTAGTAAGATCAATCAGAGTTGACTTTGAAGGATCTTTAGGGTTGGGCCGTGTAGGCTTACCATCTGGGTTAGGTTTAGACCATTACAAATCTCTTTTATATTGTCTGAAGCCTGCATTTCCCAATCATAATTTAGGTCACCCAGGATAATAACTTCTGATTTATATAGTACAAGAAGACATCAAACTAGTTAACTCCTCGAGAGCACGGTAGACCACTATGACAGTTATGGATAAATTTTTCCCCAGACAAATGCTTTCAGTTATTTTTTTTTTAAATGACCAATCCACCGTCTCTACCCTGTCTGTCAGCTCTGAACACATTATAACCATCAACACTAATATTAGGGTCCAGAATGTCTCCAGAGATCTAATTTTCAGTCAATACCAGAATGTCCGGATTCATCTACCTTGCCCAGTGTCATGCCTGCTCCCGCTCTTCCTCCCCCTGGCGCTCGAGGGCTCGAGGGCCAGGATCCCCAGCAATACGCACTCAAGCAACCATCAATACGCATACCTGCCTTCCCCGCGTCAAGCGCATCTGCGATCATTGGACTCATGTGGACTCAATTACTTTTATCATTACCTTCCCTTCATCTGTCTGTTCCCAAGCTCTGTTCCCTGCTTCGGGATTGATTGTCATATGTCCGTATTACCCGTGTTCTGACAATGTTCCTCTCTTGTTCTATGTCTGTTCCCTATTAAATGTTTGACTCCCCGTACCTGCTTCTCCTCTCCAGCATCACTCTTTACACCCAGATCTTGATGTAATCCAGTTTAGGACTTAAACTCCTAATGTTAAGATGCATCAAACCAAGTCCTTTACAATTTTTAATGTCACAAATTCATTCAAGCTACGTTCAATAGGCCGTTGCAGGCCCTGTCTGATGGTTGATATTGATATAGTTGGTATGGCTATAATATTGCATAGAACTGCACCATTTGGTCTATCCCTATTAGTAATTGAGGAATGAGTAGAAATTGGAATTACTTTTCCAAGGTTAGCACCATAGGCTGAGGCTGTAGCCAATGGCAATATGAGGAACTTTTAGAGTAACCAATGATGGAATGTTATAAACTGCATTTCATGGGCTTCGGTTGCTATTGTGCAACAGCCCAAGCCTTCTACATGTGAACAAATCAGTGTAACCACAGTTTATATAAGCACATCGGGTCCTCTCAATATTGTGGGTCTGTATTACAGTCAATAAACAGTTTATTGTCCTCTGTACTAACAGGACAATGTAGTCTAAACCTTTTCATCACCTGTCTGGTCAAGAAAGTCCACCTTCGACTTTTTCTTTCTCTATACACACATCCCAGACAGTCTACATGTCAAATATGTATGAATCAGGGTCAGTTCACTTGTGGCTGAAATACTTCAATCAGTAAACCACAGCAATGCAATAGCTGGAAAAGTAGTCAGGTAAAGTCTGACAAAACGCATTCAAGGTATGAAAGGCCCTCAGAACAAATTGTATCACCTCATTCTTCAGACAGCTAAAATGCTTTAACTATTTTCAATGACTTGTATCATACACACATCCAAAGAAGAACCTACAGCTCTGGAAAAAATGTATCAGTATATCTGCAAAATTATCAGTTTATCTGGTTTTTACTATCTATAGGTATGTGTTTGGGTAAAATTAAATGTTTTGATTTATTCTATAAACTACTGACAATATTTCTTTCAAATTCCAAATAAAATATTGTCATTTAAAGCATTTGTTTGCAGAAAATGACAACTGGTCAAAATAACAAAAAATATGCAGTGTTGTCAGACCTCGAATAATGCAAAGAAAATAAATTCATATTCATTTTTAAACAACACAATACTAATGTTTTAACTCAGGAAAAGTTCAGAAATCAATATTTAGGACAAGTATTATAAATTGAATACAGTCATCAAGGCAGGACTCACTCATTTCCTTCATGCTGACAAATAAGAAATTCCCCTGTCAACAGGGCCATCAGCCTGTTAAACAGCCATCACTAACACAAAGAGGCTGCTGCCTACATACAGACTTGAAATCATTGGCCACTCTAACAAATGAATCACAAGTCACTTTATTAATGCCACATTAATAATGATGTTTACATATCTTGCATTACTCATCCCACATGTATATACTGTATGTTATACCATCTATTGCATCTAGCCTATGCTGCTCCATCATTGCTTATCCATATATTTATATGTACATATTCTTATTCCATCCCTTTTCTTAGATTTGTGTATATTAGGTAGATGTTGTGAAAATGTTAGATTACTTGTTAGATATTTCTGCACTGTCGGAACTAGAAGCACAAGCATTTTGCTACACTCGCAATAACATATGCTAACCATGTGTATGTGGCCAATAAAATGTTATTTGATTTAGTTGGAGTAGGATGCAGAACACCCTGCTGCCTTTATCCTTCTCCTTCGAAAGCCAAGTTAATAAACAGATCTAAACAGATCTAAACAGGACTAAGCACACAACCCTGAGTGGCCCCTGTGTTGATTATCAGTATGGCGGATGTGCAATCCGGTTTCCGAGCTGGTCACGGGTGCACCTCAGCCACACTCAAGGTACTAAACGATATCATAACCGCCATCGATAAAAGACAGTACTGTGCAGCCGTCTTCATCGACCTGGCCAAGGCTTTTGACTCTGTCAATCACCTTATTCTTATCGGTATACTCAACAGCCTTGGTTTCTCAAATGACTGCCTCGCCTGGTTCACCAACTACTTCTCAGATAGAGTTCAGTGTGTCAAATCGGAGGGCCTGTTGTCCGGACCTCTGGAAGTCTCTATGGGTGTACCACAGGGTTCAATTCTCGGGCCGACTCTTTTCTCTGTGTATATCAACAATGTTGCTCTTGCTGCAGGTGATTCCCTGATCCTCCTCTACGCAGACGACACCATTCTGTATACATCTGGCCCTTCTTTGGACACTGTGTTAACAAACCTCCAAACGAGCTTCAATGCCATACAACACTCCTTCCGTGGCCTCCAACTGCTCTTAAACGCTAGTAGAACTAAATGCATGCTTTTTAACCGTTCGCTGCTCGCACCCGCCCGCCCGACTAGCATCACTACTCTGGACGGTCCTGACTTAGAATATGTGGACAACTACAAATACCTAGGTGTCTGGCTAGACTGTAAACACTCCTTCCAGACTCATATTAAACAGCTCCAATCCAAAATTAAATCTAGAATCGGTTTTCTATTTCACATCAAAGCCTCCGCCACTCACGCCACCAAACATACCTCGTAAAGCTGACCATCCTACCGATCCTCGACTGTGGCGATGTCATTTACAAAATAGCCTCCAACACTCTACTCAGTAAACTGTATGCAGTCTATCACAGTGCTATCCGTTTTGTCACCAAAGCCCCATATACCACCCACCACTGCAACCTGTATGCTCTCATCGGCTGGCCCTCGCTACATATTCGTCGCCAGACCCCTGGCTCCAGGTCATCTATAAGTCTTTGTTAGGTAAAGCTCCGCCTTATCTCAGCTCACTGGTCACCATAACAACACCCAACCGTAGCAAGCGCTCCAGCAGGTATATCTCACTGGTCATCCCCAAAGCCAAGCTCTTTGGCCGCCTTTCCTTCCAGTTCTCTGCTGCCAATGACTGGAACAAATTGCAAAAATCGCTGAAGTTGGAGACTTATATTTCCCTCACTAACTTTAAACATCAGCTATCTGAGCAGTTAGCTGTAGCTGTACATAGCCCATCTGTAAATAGCCCATCCAATATACCTGCCTCATCCCCATATTGTTTTTATTTACTTTTCTAATCTTTTGCACACCAGTATTTCTACTTGCACATCATCATCTGCAAATCTATCCCTCCAGTGTTAATTTGCTAAATTATAATTACTTCGTCACTATGGCCTATTTATTGCCTTACCTCCTCACGCCATTTGCACACACTGTATATGGACTTTTTTTCTATTGTGTTATTGACTGTACGCTTGTTCATTCCATGTGTAACTCTGTGTTGTTGTTTGTGTCGCACTGCTTTGCTTTATCTTGCTAGGTCGCAGTTGTAAATGAGAACTTGTTCTCAACTGGCCTACCTGGTTAAATAAAAGTTTAAATAAATAAATAAATACAATTTTATAAAAAAAAACACTGCCAGATCTCTGACCTCCTCCCTATAGACTGATTAATCCTGTACACTGATTAGTCGTCAGCAAACTTGATGATGGCGTTGGAGTTCAGCGCATCCATGCAGTCGTGGGTGAACAGGGAGTTCAGGAGGGGACTAAGCACACAACCCTGAGCAGCCCCTGTGTTGATGATCAGTATGGCGGATGTGTTGCTGCCTACACTTACCGTCTGGGGGTGGCCCGACAGAAAATCCAGGAAACAGTTGCAGAGGGAGGTGTTCAGTCCCAGGGTCCTGAGCTTGGTAATGAGCTTGGAGGGGATTATGGTGTTGAATGCTGAGCTGAATTCAATGAACAGGTATTATTTTTGTCCTGGTATTATTTCAGTCTTTGGGAGCTAGCTATTATGTTCCTCTTTATCACACACACACAAGTTTTCACGTGAGGCTATGTTTCCATCTTAGATAGAAGCAGGCCATTGGCTGCCTGATTGGTTCCAAGTTTAGCAGTTCGACAAATATGCCTGAGCAGACAGTGTTAAAATTGTAGTTTTATGAAAAAATGTGCAAGAATTGAAGGTGCCAACAAATGTTATAGTCATCATATTCAATATTTTACTGTCATATAGAAAATGTCAGCTCTTCCCTTGACGGGGCTTGATCAACTTCATGTTTTTCTGCTTCGGCCCACTACCTCACCCCTTGATGATTCAATTTTGCTAGCAAACAATTATTGACTTAACATAGTGAAAATACTTCAGATTATGCTGATTTGTCTACTTTTTAGCAAAGTAATTATCTTTGTAGAGGTGCCATGCTGGCGCAATAATGAATTCTCCTGCAGCTTCATCTGATTTGAGAGGCAAGCCAATTAGGCAATCACAGTGACAGGTTGGAACAGTATTTCTGCAGTCTTGCACATCGCCTTTGCTGTGTCTGATACAGTTAGAGCTGCTCTACTATACTGAATCCGTAAACACTATGAGGACACCAACTAGGCATTGGGATGTATCTCCTAAGCTATCAACTTGCATTGCATTATGATGTCTAATAGTAGTGTACTGTTTCATAAAAATAAAAATACATCTTTGTTGCAGCTGTAAGACAACCAAGAACATGTAAAGTGTGCTAAAGTCGTGCCAAAGACTTAAAACTGCAATATATAACTTTTTGGGTGACCTGATCAAATTTGCATAGAAATGAAAGTTATAGAGCTGTCATTCTCATTGAAAGCAAGTCTAAGAAGTAGTAGATCTGGTCTATGTGCACTATTTATATTCTTCCCATGCTTAAGTTTAGTTTTTCGTCTTTTAGTTTTAGTTTTGTACACCAGCTCCAAACTGTTGAAAATACAATAGTTTTGATTATGGACAATCTGTTTCACAGCGGTTTAGATCATACAATAATTCTACACACTATTCATGCTTGTTTTGTCACATAAACTGAAATTAGGCGAACTATTAGAATTTGAGCAACCAGGAAATGGATGAGCGATTTCTGCATTAAGTTTCTTTCAATTATAGTGTTTTAGTCCTGTCCCTACTGGTAACTGTCTAATATCACCCTCATGTCACACTGATGAAGAAATCAACCATGTTCAACAAGTCCACTTTTGTTCAACAAACATTAAGTACTTTCACTTATCATTGTCTTTGCATTAAAGTAAAGGTATGCACTCATCTATGTTTACTGAACCAACAGTAGGACATTTACATTTGTTTATTGGGCTCCTTTGTGGCGCAGCGGTCTCAGTGGCGTCACTACAGACCCTGGTTCAATTCCAGGCTGTATCACAACCGGCTGTGATTGGGAGTCCAATAGGGCAGCGCACAGTTGGCTCCGCGTTGTCCGGATTAGGGTTTGGCCGGGGTAGGCCATCATTGTAAATAAGAATTTGTTCTTAACTGACTTGCCAAGTTAAATAAAGGTTAAATAAAAAATATATTTATTGCATAAATTAAACTGTAGGTTTCACGTGACAACATTTAGCCTGTAATTTAACATTTAGTCCAGGGTTTGTCCCTCTGAGAGACCTCAAAAGCCTTTTAAGCAGTGTTAAAAGTATAAATTATGAAGTGAGCTAATGGGGCATTCTATGTAATTGGCCTCTGCTCTCCTTAGGCAAGTCACTAAGTCACAAAGAACACTGAAATGTTAAGGGAGGTGGGAAGGTACCTGCTTACAGGCCCACTTAAGATTATGGAAATAATGACTTCACACATCTTATATTCCCGATGACATTACGGTCATCAAATTCATGCATTTAATAGTGAGATATTTCAGAGAGTTACTAGAGCAAAACTGCAATTATTCAGGTGAAATAATCTCCCTATAATCAGACCTGATTAATGGGATTGTCATGCTGAGAAATCTGACAAACAACTCAAAGGCAAGCAGACAGGATCCACGCCTACGCCATCTCAAAATAAAAATGTAAGTAATGAAAATCCTATACATTTGTCTAAGCCGGAGAGAAGGTTAGAACTATTACTGTGAGTTGTCACATGGTCACTCTGCCTTTAGAAAAGATCGGTTAGAGACATTGGCCAGCAATTGAAGCGGCAAAACCTTAACATCCCCAGAGCTTCTCTAACCAAGTGGTCATGTGATCCTCTGGTCATTGAGCAGTAATTATAAGCTGACTGCACATTCTGTAATCACTAGCGATGATGGTCAGATAATGGTCACATGGATTAGAAGATGAAGACTTAGCATAGTGTTGTCAGCACTTCTAAAAGTCCCCAACTGGTAAAATCGGTCAACAAGCATGGTCCTACCATTGACAGCATTGTGAGGAAGAGACAAAGATGTCAATGAAGTGCACATCCCTACATCATATGTGCACACTTTTGAGTACCTATCCATTTCGGGGATGAGACCTGAAGGGGATGAAGTAGTGATATCTCCTGAACCCTTAAAAAACTCAAGATAAATAAAAGACAACATAAAAAAAACATATTCATAAAGAAGTACAGCATGGATCAACGCATGGCATAGCTTCGACACACATTGATTGAACTCTTTACAACAAGGGTAGGCAACCAGATTCAACCGTTGGCCAATTTCTGTCAGAGTGGATGGTCGCGGGCCAGAACATAAATATTGTCATTTGTACACTGCAAATGATCACAATTAAGCCCAAAAAGAGATTGTATTGGAAAATAACGATAATTTCATTACTTGATTACATTGAGACACGATCACATACAATATGTCTCTTTTCTTTTTAGTAAAGAATTAGATCCTGTGCCTCCACAAGAGGAGAAACTCCCACACCGCTGCACACCGCTGCTCTACAGGCTGAGCCTGAGTGAACATTTGAGAACAATGTTTACAATATTCAGCTCATTGGTACTTAAATCTGTTTACAGCACACATATTGACCACGGACTGTATAATATTGGTCATATTAGCGTAAAGGGGCAATCTGCAGTTGCTACGTCAATTTTTCAACATATAAATGAATGATACGTAGCCATTGATTCTTGAAGAATATCAATTATTAATGCCTCATGAGATTAGTTCAACTGTCATACGACATCAGAAGCCTAAAAATAAGCCTTTTTTATTCCAATGCTTGTAAACACATAAATGTAAAGAAACACTATGTAGCCTCAAAACATGGTTTAAACTATAGTTTGACATCATGGATGGTCAGTCCTTGCATCCATAGCTTTGTATATGAATTTGAGAGTGGTTACATTTCTCCAGCCTTTTTGGCAAAACGGGCAGGGAAAACAATTTGTTATTGCTTCAACTGCGAATTGCCTCTTTAAGTAACCATATGTATAAAATTGTAGTAAAATAGACAGTTCCTGTGTTGTTGAAAGGGAATATATGTGGTAAACTCGCAAACACCATGTACAGTATATCATTAATTCATGGAAAATGTAATTGATTAAATGACCTTGAGAGCGAGAAGGAGAGAGAGATAAGAGAGAGGGGAAAGAAAGAGAGTGAGAGAGAGAAAGAGAGAAAAAGAGAGAAAAAGAGAGAGAGAGAGAGAGAGAAAGAGACAGGGGAGTGTGAAGAGACAATTCTCACAGGCCAGACAGGGAGAGAGCTATACACAATAGCCTGAGAGGCAGAGGTGGTCACCATGGAAACAGCACTGAGAGTTTCAACAGCGAAGGTTGCAATATCAAAACTAATGGCACTGCAAATAATGGCACTGCAGCAGTTCGTTAAGGCCATTGCTGAATATCTCATAATTGGGAAGTTAACCATTACAGTAGATAATAGAGACAATGTCAACAAAGTAAAATAAAAAAGTGCAGAATTCAAAGTAGATAAGGAGATATGGAGCATAAGTGTGAATATCAGCATGTGATTTTGATGTATAGGCAGGGCTCCAGACTGCGACCATTTAGTTGCATTTTACGACCCTTGACTTGGATGTGTAAGTTACATTTTTTATTGATCGCATCATACAAGGTCACCTCACTCAAAACATCCTATTTTTTAGGAGGCTAAAACATGATTTGGTCAAACAGTGAAGTGTATTATCCTCATGATTCCTGTAATGAAAGTGTTTGCCCAGATGGTGTGCCTGTTTCACTGGTGCCTGCTGCTGTGAAGAGAAAGCCACTCTCAATGCCTCTCTCACTGCACTCCGAGAGAAAAAAATGTTTCCTGATTGTATAATATTTCAATATCCAATTGCGGGAAAAACACAGCTATCCTGTGTAATACTTGTTGTTGTAGTTGAAAAGAGTAGGTTCTCAGCTTTCTGTAGGTATACTTTTTATTTCTCTACTCTTAATGTTTTGTTCTAAAGCAACTATTTTACAACCAAGATATTTGATATGGCTTTGAGATACGTATCGAGCAAAATGCGTATTGTCCATTGCGAGTGCATGGGCCTCATTGGGTAGTAGGCTACGACTGCAAAGTTTTTTAGGACATAAAATGTACTGTTAGATTAGTACATGGCTACTACCAGTGGTTATAATATTTAGAATTAGCGATCTAGCCAATGAGTTTTGTGTTTCCACTTTGTCAGGTGATGAATTAGCACCAAATAAATTAGCCTATGACATTAGTGCACATAAAGATGTAGGCAAATTCATCTCTTTTGATTCTTGTTTTGTTGAAAATTCCTATTTTAACAGTAAAATATAACAACAATAGCCTAAATGTCAACCCAAAATGATTGACAATCACTGGGTTAGGTTGCACCTCAAAATAACTTGGATTCCTGCTTAATCATGTTCGATGAAACAACGTATTTCTTGAATAACATATCAGTAATCTATAACATTTTTTTTTAATAAAGCACTGTGAATTACAATTATAGGACAATTAAAATCATGGACTGGTGACACCAACTGAAGAAGTTAGTGGCTCCAGTGTCACCAGGGTAAAAATGTTAGTCTGGAGTTAGTCTGTGTATAGGCTACAGTACAATACATTTCTGACTCATTACACTAATAAGTTAGTCTATTACTTTTCTCAAGGTTGTCAGGTTCCTATATTGCTTATCAGTTGCACAGATCATTATACTTATAGCTTGTAGGTAACATCTGGCCACAGGTTCCCAAATGGAGGTTTGTTGACCACTGGTGATACATGAGATGCCCCTCAAGAGGCTTTGAATTTACTGTAATGAAAATTGTATTAGCCTACAACACAAAATCATATTTGTTTATGATCTACAGTGATAACATTATCACAAAGGCTGTCATAAAAGTACAAAGGTAGTGAGACAACTGGAAGCTACGTCATATCAAATAAAGGGAATTGAGGAATGAGGATTTGAATAAAATGGCACAACAGGTGTTCCCCAACATATCTGTTTTCAAACAACAATATTTATAATGCCGGGATCACTTTTAGATTTGGGTATGTCATTTTAGGTGAAAATTGAAAAAAGGGGGCAGATCCTTAAGGGAGGAAATTGCCCTTTGCCAAATGGGAATGGTTCATACACCACTGGTTCCTGGGTCTCCTGCCAGTCCCCAAGGTCCCCGTCTGTTTCTAATCAAAAACCTCTCAAACAACACAATCACTTGTATCCTTGACAAGCCTATCAATGCTCACTGTATTTTTTTAAAGTTGTCGTGCCCACAGAGACATTTACTATCTAGGCCACATCATGTCTAACTCCTCATGAATCTCTCACAATGTTACTGAATGTCAAGCTCTTTTAGCTGTTTCAGTTAAAGAAGTGAGATATGTATTGCAGGGTTAGTTCATGAAGCATGTGTGACATTAAATGTGTAACTGTTCTGATATCGATGAAAACAAACCGATTGAAAGAGTTAAAGAGAGTTCCCTTTCTCCTGGATTGTGTTAAGCTACAGTCTTTTCTACTCTCTTTGACACATGCTGAGTGCTTTGAGCTGCAAAGCCAATATGATTACACCCACTGTGCTCTGTAGAAAAAGCAATTGTACGCTAGTAAAGTATTTGCTTAATGAAAGAGGAGGCATACAAACCAAGAGCCTGTCTATTTAAAATAAAAAGTGGCTGTCTCCTGAGCTTCGGAAGTGGGACCTATAGGATTTTAGTATGCATAGGGGAGCACAGCCGATCCTCACACATCTTGTTTGATAGTGTGTGTTCCAGACACAAGGTGTCAGCTCATGTTAAAGCGAGAAGGACACCAAGCGCATGGGAGAGCCGCCTCTCTATCTCTCTGTCCACCTTACGCTTACCTCTAAAAACATCACTTGGGGTTACTGAGTGACACTACATCTCCTCTTTTGTGACAAACATAATTCTTTGGTAAAACGGTCTCCTTTTTATCTGTAATTCAGTTGTCTGTCAAAGTGATGTGATGCCTGCCGGTTTCTGTATAAGCACATTGTGACATCTGCTGATGTAAAAAGGGCTTTATAAATCTATTTGATTTCATTTCATTTGACCTTGTCAAGGGTAGCCCCAGGTAGCCGCTGGTGTCTGATTAAGGTCTGAATTATACAAACAAATCAAGTATTCCTCTGACTCTAAGGTAGTAAACTGTTAATAATTTGATTTTATTGGAAGTACACCCTGATGCAACAGAATGCAAAGAGTAAGATCAAAGTTGCAGGTATTTATTTCAGTATTATGCGAGGTTCTGTCACGCCCTGGCCATAGAGAGCCCTTGGGGTTCTCTATGGTGCAATAGGTCAGAGCGTGACTAGGGGATGTTCTAGTCTTGTATTTCTATGTTGGTGTGAGTATGGTTCCCAATTGGAGGCAGCTGATGATCGTTGCCTCTAATTGGGGATCACAATTAATCTTATCCCCTGTGTTTGTGGGATATTGTTTCGTTTTGGTTAGGTGCTATGTGCGTTACAAACTTCTCGTTCGTATATTCTTTGCTGTTTTTTGAAGGTTCACTATAATAAATATGTGGAACTCTACTCACGCTGTGCCTTGGTCCGCGCATTACGTGTACAATGAACGTGACAGAATATCCCACCACTACAGGACCAAGCAGCGTACCATGGAGGTAAAGGAGAGCTGGACATGGGAGGAAATAATGGGTGGATGCGAGACCCTTCCTTGACGGGAGTTGCCAAGGAGTTTAGGAGGACAGCGACGACGCGGCCACAGAAACCTCAAGATTTATTTTTGGGGTGGGACAAGGTGCTGTCGGTCGAGCCGAGGAGAGAGCCAGAGACCGTCGGCGAGTCACTGGAGCTGCTGGAGGAGGGAGATCGGAGAGAAATGTTGGTTAGCTGTATTTTGCACGGCATTCGCCCTGAAGAGAGTGTCATTAGTCCGGTGCCACCTGTGCCGGCTCCACGCACCAGGCCTCCAGTGCACCTCCCCAGCCCGGTACGTCCTGTGCCGGCGTCCTGCACTCGTCCACCAGTGTGTGTGTACAGTCCAGAGCTTCCAGCGATGGTTCACAGTCCAGTGCTTCCAGCGATGGTTCACAGTCCAGAGCTTCCAGTGACGGTTCACAGTCCAGAGCTTCCAGCGATGGTTCGCAGTCCAGAGCTTCCAGCAATGGTTCACAGTCCAGAGCTTCCAGCGATGGTTCACAGTCCAGAGCTTCCAGCGATGGTTCACAGTCCGGAGCCTCCAGAGACGGTCAACGGTTCGGAGCCTACAGAGACGGTCAACGGTTCGGAGCCTCCAGAGACGGTCAACGGTTCGGAGCCTCCAGAGACGGTCAAAGGTCCGGAGCGTCCAGAGACGGTCAACGGTCCGGAGCTTCCAGAGACGGTCAACGGTTCGGAGCCTTATGGGGCGGGCAACGGTATGGAACATCCGGGGGCGGTCAACGGTCCGGAACATCCAGTGACGGTCAACGGCCCGGAGCTTCCAGTGACGGTCCACGGCTCAGAGCTTCCAGCGCCGGTGCCATGGCTGGAGCCTTCCTCTGCGCCGGTGCCCAGTCCAGGCACGTGGTCCAGTCCTGCACCATGGCCGGAGCCTTCCTATGCGCCGGTGCCCAGTCCAGGCACGGCGTCCAGTCCCGCTCCATGGCCGGACCCTTCCGCTGCTCCGGTGCCCAGTTCAGCCCGGCTTCAGGGTCAGATCCGCGGTCTGAGCGGGGGCTACGTCCCGCACCGGAGCCGCCACCAACGCTAGTTGCGCACCTTAATCCTCCCTTTTTCCCACCTGCGTTTGTGGGATATTGTTTCATTTTGGTTTAGTGCTATGTGTGCTATGAACTTCACATTCGTTTATTCTTTGTTGTTTTTTGAAGGTTCACTTTAATAAATATGTGGAACTCTACTCACGCTGAGCCTTGGTCCGCTCATTATGTATACGACGAACGTGACAGGTTCTGAATGTGCAATCCCTAACACTCCCAATGCTTAAAAACATAGATACTTTTGCGGAGACTTTTCAATGATTATTACATGACTTACGAGTCATTGGAAGTCTTTTGGAGTGTACGGCAAGATCCAAAATAATACCACAGTTATTCCTGTGAGTGAAACATGTAATATCTACAAAATGTAGCCTATTACTATTTAAAATTGAGTTTTCTGTAATCAGAGCCAGCCATCCGTGTGTGCCCACGAGCAAAAAAAGTTGAGATTGTCCCATCTTTCAAGAATCCATGAACTTCTAAACAGCAACACTTTCTTTCGGCCTATTGGCAGAATGTGTAAAGTGGCATGGGCATCATATCATCTAAATGAGACCTTCTGGTCTGTGGTGTCCATGTTTCTGTCAGAGTGCCAGCTAACTGCCCACGTATTGTCTCTTTGTCAATAAGCCTGTGTCCCCCGTGATAGCACACTGATTGAATTGTTGCCTGAACTCGGCATGTGTCAGACATTCAGTGTTTAGAGAACGCACAGGTTCTTGCACCAAAGTTGACACTGCTGATCAAGCAGGGGTGCCTTTATCGTGGGATAACTATGACGATTAGAACAGATCGACGCTGGCTAAGATTTCTAGTTCTTTGTGTGAGGGCAAACTGGGCAAACAAAGAGTATGCTTACACCTTACAGCTGATAATTCAAACACAGATGTTGCCAATACAGCATATGGTGTGCAGTAATATTTAAACAGGAGAAATGACAGATATTACACAAATAACTGGGATGTGTATTTTCCAATAAGGCATATTCGATTCAATCAGTGCTCAGAAACACTAAAAACACAGATACATACGATATACACTGATTATACAAAACATTAAGAACACCTGCTCTTTCCATGACATAGACTGACCAGCTATGATCCCTTATTGTTTGTTAAATCCATTTCAATCAGTGTAGACTAAAGGGAGGAGACAGGTTCAATAAAAAAATGTAAGCTTTGAAACAATTGAGACATGCATGTGTGCCATTCAGAGGGTGAATTGTAGGCCGTCATTGTAAGGTAGGCCGTCATTGTTAATAAGAATTTGTTCTTAAATGACTTTCCTAGATAAATAAATGTTAAATAAAAATAAAATAAATGAATAAATGTACAAGGCAAAAGATTTAAGAGCCTTTGAATGGGGTGTGGTAGCAGGTGCCAGGCACACCAGTTAGAGTGTGTCAAGAACTGCAATGCTGCTAGGTGTTTCACGCTCAACAGTTTCCAGTGTGTATCAAGATGCACCTTTCACTCTAAAAGGTATCGAAAGCGCACAGGGATGCTGGCCCATGCTTCCCACAGTGGTGTCAATTTGGCTGGATGTCCTTTGGGTGGTGAACCATTCTTGATACACACGGGAAACTGTTGAGTGTGAAAAACCCAACAGCAATAAGGGACCATAGCTTTCACCTGGTCAGTCTATGTCATGGAAAGAGCAAGTGTTCCTAATGTTTTGTACACTCAGTGTGCAGCGTCATTCATTGTGTATTTCATTCCTCTTGTGTTACTATTTTTAATTTATTTTAACTCTGCATCATTGGGAAAGGCTCGTAAGTAAGCATTTGAAGGTAAAGTCTACACCTGCTGTATTCGGCACGTGACAAATACAATTTGATTTGATATGATCTGGCTGGGAGCTGCAAGAGTACAGTCAGAGAAACAGCCACCAGGAATGTTCATGTTGTGGATGTGATTATTTTTATTTGGTGCAAATGAAATTCCTCATCTAATAAAGAGGCTCAAAGCAGATGAGCACGGTTTAGCATAATTACCGTAGCAATCGTTAAGCAAAATAACTCTCAGTTTCCTGGTCAGATGGCAGTGGCGAATGGGGAGTTCATTATTTGCCAACGTATCCCTGACCTCCCAACCTTTTGAAATGCACCATTTATCTTACATGCATTTTAAACTGTACTTTTACAAATAATTTGCATTCCAAGATATTTTGACTTCTGCCATGTTACAGTTTGGAGAATCAATCAAGGTAACTCCATCAGGTGAGATGAGTGGAGTTCTCTCATCCCTGGTTAATCTATACAGACACGGTGAGCCCTGCCTGCCTCTCTCTCTGCCCAGCCTACATAGCCTGCCAATAAATAAATAAGATCGAATGAAAGACAGGGGAATAGGAAGCTGTGATGAAGTTTTTGAAGCTGCACAACAGGGATGATACATTTTTGTAGCTCACGTCTTTAATTAGTTTTATGGTATAAAGCACTGGGAATTGTTACCCCAGCAGAAAATCAAGTTTTCCACTCCGCTGCTTAGCCCTGTAACAGTGGCAAACAAACCTGCGGCGTCAGCAGTGTTTCAACTTGTACATGAAGACATGGAGGGATCAGCTTTGGATGATTTCTCCTCTGAAATAGTATGCAAGAGGTGGGCCCACACACAAAATACTACATTGCTGAAGTGAAGTGAGTCTCTGTTAAGGGGAAGACTAGAAGAACACAGGAAACATTCACTGACATGGACGATACGAATGCCTCTTGGTAATACTCAGAACAAAATGCCAAGGTAATACGACACATCCTTTTTTATTTGGAAGTTGTTTGGTGATACAGTATGCATGTATAGGGATATCAACAGAGTTGGTTGAGAGCTGGTATGGCTACTAAGCAATCCAAAAGTCAAAATGAAGTCTGAGTTTCCATTCAGAAAAAATACCCTTTGAAAACAAATTGACATGTCATTGTCCAGACAGATCTGATTCTGTTCAACCACAGCTGGACTAAAGTGACTTAGCATGACTTTGTGGAGGAGAAAACATTTTGGCTTCATAGCACTATTTCCTCAAAATATTTTGGGTTTTCTCTTGCCCTGTGCTTTAAATAATCACTGTGTGTAACCCTGCTGGAGAAATGTTAAATCAATCTAGTGAATCTTTAATCCATTTATATGTAGGCTACTGTGAATGTCAGCATGTTTGTCAACAGTAGGCAGATTGATGGGAACAGCGGGACCAGAATGTGTTATGGGAAATAATCCACAGAAAAACACAGAAACCCAGTAGATTCTGGCAACCAAGCACTTGAGAAAGGACCCTTTACGTCCAGAAACCTACACTGTTAGAAAATAATGTTCTATGTAGAACCAAAAAGGTTATATCTCTCGCTTCATATATGGAACCCCTAAAAGTTATGTTATAGAACCCATTGGTTCTTTGGTTAGAACTCTAAGGGTTGTTCTTCACTGAACCAAAATGGGTTCCATATACATGTATGGTATGTATGGTGCCATTTATGAATTATGGCTACAACTAATAAATATTTACATTTTTATCTAAGAATATAATATAAATAATATATATATAATATATATATAATATAATATTTAATATATAATATATATAATATAATATAATATAATAAACATTTAAATAATGGTCAAAATAATACAAGCATCGTTTTTTTATTGTCACTATATACAAGCATAGTTTGGAAATATGCACTGCTGGCAAGAGAGGCTTCTCTTTGGTTGAATGATGGCCCACAATCTTGCTGACTTCTTTAAAGAATAGTACAGTATGGGTTGTTGCCTGCCTGGTTCCTGAGAAGAAGAAAAAAGGAACAAAATCATGAGCTATACAGACATATAATTATTATGATATAGAATAACAACTTACAGTGCCTTCAGAAAGTATTCACACCCCTTGATATGTTTCACATTTTGTTGTGTTACAGCCTGAATATAAAATATTACCTTGTCAGCTAGGGGATTCAATCTAGTAACCTTTCGTTTACTAGTCCAACACTCTAACCACTAGGCTACCTGCCGCTCCACATTTCAGCATGGTGTGTCATGCCCTGATCAGTTTCACCTGTCCTTGTGCTCGTCTCCACCCCCTCCAGGTGTCACCCATCTTCCCCACTTATCCTCTGGGTATGTATACCTGCTTTTTCTGTCTGTCTGTGCCAGTTTGTCTTGTTTGTTCAAGGCTACCAGCGGTTTGTGTCTCAGCTCCTGCTTTTTCCAGTTTATCTTTTCTCGCATCCCTTAGTCGCCTCTTCGCTGTTGACATTAAGACTGGTGTTTTGCGGGTACTATTTAATGAAGCTGCCAGTTGAGGACTTGTGAGGTGTCTGTTTCTCAAACTGAACACTCTAATATACTTGTCCTCTTGCTTAGTTGTGCACCGGGGCCTCCCACTCCTCTTTCTATACTGATTAGAGCCAGTTTGCGCTTTTCTGTGAAGGGAGTAGTACGCAGCGTTGCACAAGAGCTTCAGTTTCTTGGCAATTTCTCGCATGGAATAGCCTTCATTTCTCAGAACAAGAATAGACTGACGAGTTTCAGAATAAAGTTAGTTGTTTCTGGCCATTTTGAACTTGTGATCGAACCCACAAATGCTGATGCTCCAGATACTCAACTAGTCTAAATAAAGCAAGTTTTTTTGCTTCTTTAATCAGAACAACAGTTTTCAGCTATGCTAACATAATTGCAAAAGGGTTTTCTAATGATCAATTCGTCTTTTAAAATTATAAACTTGGATTAGCTAACACAACATGCCATTGGAACACAGGAGTGATGGCTGCTCATAATGGGCCTCTGTACGCCTATGTAGATATTCCATAAAAACCAGCCGTTTCCATCTACAATAGTCATTTACAATATTAACAATGTCTACACTGTATTTCTTATCAATTTGATGTTATTTTAATGGACAACAAAATTGCATTTCTTTCAAAAACAAGGCCATTTGAAAGTGACCCCAAACTTTTGAACGGTAGTGTATATAACCTTTTTTAAATAAAGGGTTGTTTAATCTCGTTCAAAGAACCAAGAGGTTCTATATAGAATTCCAAATAACCCTTTTTCTAAGAGTGTGCAGTAGGTAGAGAGCTAACATTTCTGCCTATTTTATCTAACATTTGGTTATAGACAAGATGCTTTTAAATGTACATCTGGCATGAATAAAGAATACAGTTCTAAACACCTCATCAATTATGTAGTGAGAGTGAGATATTAAACTATTCCCCGAATCCCCTATCAACCAGAGAAACCCACCAAAGTGAGATTTATTTTCATGTTCAGCCAGTGTGGCAAAAGTATATCACAGAATAACAAGAGCATTAATAGCTAAACTCATTCTAATATTTAGGCCACTGTCACTGCTGTTGATAAATTAATTAGCAATGAAAATGTAGCCTATGTTCAAATAAATGTAACTATAAGTGAAGGGTTTGATTGATTCCAAAATGCAATAAACGCCAATTTTTTTACATTCACATTTTTTCATCTGAAAACAATACTCATGTGTCTCTTTCTATATGTATGAACACTTTTTAAACATTTACTTTAAATGTGCTTCAGAAAGTGTTTTTTTTTTTTGTTGCAAAAGGAGATATCTAACCCGCTTGTTTCATACAAACACACGATATATCCAGAGCCATGTGTTTAAGGAGTTGGGACACTGAGGTTTCTGCATTATGGTGCATTTACATGACACTTCACAATTCTATGGCAGCCATGTTAGCACCCCAAAAACCAGGGCCGGCTCCAGGCATAAGAGTCAAAAGCCATCATTAAGGGTCCCCGGCCTCTAGGGGCTGCGAAACCACATTAAAATCATTATCTTTTTTTTGGGGGGGGGGGGGGGATTATTTCAGGGAGTTAAAAGTTAAAAACTTGGTTGTGCTTCAGCAGGTTTTTCCTTCTTTTGTCAGTCACTAAATTTAGCTGTGTAAGCTAACAATTTTTAGATTGATAAATTAGTCTAGCCAGTAATCTAAACTTGTAGTAAGCGTACAGTGCCTTGCGAAAGTATTCGGCCCCCTTGAACTTTGCGACATTTCAGGCTTCAAACATAAAGATATAAAACTGTATTTTTTTGTGAAGAGTCAACAACAAGTGGGACACAATCATGAAGTGGAACGACATTTATTGGATATTTCAAACTTTTTTAACAAATCAAAAACTGAAAAATTGGGTGTGCAAAATTATTCAGCCCCTTTACTTTCAGTGCAGCAAACTCTCTCCAGAAGTTCAGTGAGGATCTCTGAATGATCCAATGTTGACCTAAATGACTAATGATGATAAATACAATCCACCTGTGTGTAATCAAGTCTCCGTATAAATGCACCTGCACTGTGATAGTCTCAGAGGTCCGTTAAAAGCGCAGAGAGCATCATGAAGAACAAGGAACACACCAGGCAGGTCCGAGATACTGTTGTGAAGAAGTTTAAAGCCGGATTTGGATACAAAAAGATTTCCCAAGCTTTAAACATCCCAAGGAGCACTGTGCAAGCGATAATATTTAAATGGAAGGAGTATCAGACCACTGCAAATCTACCAAGACCTGGCCGTCCCTCTAAACTTTCAGCTCATACAAGGAGAAGACTGATCAGAGATGCAGCCAAGAGGCCCATGATCACTCTGGATGAACTGCAGAGATCTACAGCTGAGGTGGGAGACTCTGTCCATAGGACAACAATCAGTCGTATATTGCACAAATCTGGCCTTTATGGAAGAGTGGCAAGAAGAAAGCCATTTCTTAAAGATATCCATAAAAAGTGTAGTTCAAAGTTTGCCACAAGCCACCTGGGAGACACACCAAACATGTGGAAGAAGGTGCTCTGGTCAGATGAAACCAAAATTGAACTTTTTGGCAACAATGCAAAACGTTATGTTTGGTGTAAAAGCAATACAGCTCATCACCCTGAACACACCATCCCCACTGTCAAACATGGTGGTGGCAGCATCATGGTTTGGGCCTGCTTTTCTTCAGCAGGGACAGGGAAGATGGTTAAAATTGATGGGAAGATGGATGGAGCCAAATACAGGACCATTCTGAAAGAAAACCTGATCGAGTCTGCAAAAGACCTGAGACTGGGACGGAGATTTGTCTTCCAACAAGACAATGATCCAAAACATAAAGCAAAATCTACAATGGAATGGTTCAAAAATAAACATATCCAGGTGTTAGAATGGCCAAGTCAAAGTCCAGACCTGAATCCAATCGAGAATCTGTGGAAAGAACTGAAAACTGCTGTTCACAAATGCTCTCCATCCAACCTCACTGAGCTCGAGCTGTTTTGCAAGGAGGAATGGGAAAAAATGTCAGTCTCTCGATGTGCAAAACTGATAGAGACATACCCCAAGCGACTTACAGCTGTAATCGCAGCAAAAGGTGGCACTACAAAGTATTAACTTAAGGGGGCTGAATAATTTTGCACGCCCAATTTTTCAGTTTTTGATTTGTTAAAAAAGTTTGAAATATCCAATAAATGTCGTTCCACTTCATGATTGTGTCCCACTTGTTGTTGATTCTTCACAAAAAAAAGTTTTATATCTTTATGTTTGAAGCCTGAAATGTGGCAGAAGGTCGCAAAGTTCAAGGGGGCCGAATACTTTCGCAAGGCACTGTAGCTGAATACCGACCAGGCACACAGGGCGCGGGTCCAGGGTAGACTTGCTTGGGACAAGAAACACAAGCCATTGACATCAGACCGGTGGAAATCTGTCCTTTGGTCTGATCAGTCCAAATTGCCGATTTTTGGTTCCAACTGTCGTGTCTTTGTGAGACGCAGAGTAGGTGAACAGATGATATCTGCATGTGTGGTTCCCACCGTGAAGCATGGAGGAGGAGGTGTGATTGTAGGGGGGTGCTTTGCTGGTGACGCTGTCAGTGATTTATTTAGAATTCAAGGCACACTTAACCAGCATGGCTACCACAGCATTCTGCAGCTCTACGCCATCCCATCTGGTTTGCGCATAGTGGGACTATCATTTGTTTTTCAAGAGGACAATGATCCAACACACCTCCAGGCTGTGTACGGGCTATTTGACCAAGAAGGAGAGTGATGGAGTGCTGCATCAGATGACCTGTCCTGCACATCACCCAACCTCATCCCAGGCGGAGGGTAGCCTAGTGGTTAGAGCGTTGGGGCAGTAACCGAAAGGTCACTAGATTGCATTTGCTGCGCTGACAAGGTAAAATGTGTTAAATGCGGAAGACACATTTCAGTTGAATGCATTCAGTTGTACAACTGACTTTCTCAATTGAGATGGTTTAGGATGAGTTGGACCACAGAGTGAATGAAAAGCAGCCAACAAGTGCTCAGCATATATGGGAGCTCCTTCAAGACAGCTGGAAAAGCATTCCATGTGAAGCTGGTTGAGAAAATGCCAAGAGTCTGCAAAGCTGTCATCAAAGCAAAGGGTGGCTACTTAGAAGAACCTAAAATATATTTTACTTTGTTTAACACTTTTTTGGTTACTACATGAGTGTGCAAAGCTGTCATCAAGGCAACGGGATGGCTACTTTGAAGAACCTAAAATCTATTTTGATTTGTTTAACACTTTTTTGGTTACTACATGATTCCATATGTGTTATTTCATAGTTTTGATGTCTTCACTATTATTCTACAATGTAGAAAATAGTACAAATAAAGAAAAACCCTTGAATGAGTTGGTGTCCAAACTTTTGACTGGTACTGTATTTTCCCACACTTTTTTTCCAAACCAAATAAGCATTATCTTAATCATTTCGGCTATCCTCTGGTTTATAAGCCCATATAAGGTGATAAACAGCTGTCACTTCCAGCTGTTCACGCACTGGCTACTGTGTTACGTTAGCTTTGAGCTCTTGAGTGTGGCGGACCTTTTGGTTATGGATTCCTTCGACAGCCTGTGATATCTGTTTCTGTTGGCCGAAAGAGTGAACTTTCTAAACAAGCTCAGCAACAGCCCCAAAACATCACTGATCTGCATGGAGGAATGGACCAAAATACCAGCAACAGTGTGTGGAAACCGTGTGAAGACTTACAGAAAACATTTGACCTCTGTCATTGCCAGGGTATATAACATAGTTTTGAGATAAACTTTTGTTATTGACCAAATACTTATTTTCCACCATAATTTGCAAATAAATTCATAAAAAATCCTACAATGTGATTTTATGGATTTTTTCCCCTAATTTTGTCTGTCATAGTTGAAGTGTACCTATGATGAAAATTACAGGCCTTTCTCATCTTTTTAAGTGGGAGAACTTGCACAATTGGTGGCTGACTAAATACTTTTTTGCCCCACTGTATAACTTCCTTTATACTGTATGCAGAGACATAAAAATGGTATCCACAAGCTCATCTGACTCTGGGGAAGTAGATAAATTCATTGCAAAAATCATGAAATATATCTTAACCATTTGGAATTAATGCCTAAAATCTATGTTTTAACCATATCCAAAACCTTAACCCTTAACTTGGAGAAACATTGATAAACATCTTCAATGCCAAAATCCCGAAGTATCCCCTTAAGGCTTAAGGTTTGGGATAGGGTTAAAATAAAAACAAGTGTCTACCACTGGGATTGAACACTCAACCATCAGATCCGGAATTACGCCTACTTGATGGTAATAGCACTTACTGTTGCCCCTAGTGGCCGGTTTTGAAGTCATTTTCCAACGTCCTCAATACATGGACAGAAGTCCAATTTCGAAGTCAATCTTGAGCCATCTGGTTGATTTTATTAGCCCTACATGAAACTGATTAAAACCCAATCGGAATACTTTTTCTATTGGTGTTCTGTTAATTGGGGTGGATTGTATATAGCGTTTTGCCACAAAACATTATTATTTGTCTCTCCAGAATACAATTACCTTGAAATATATTTCAAACAAAATCATGTCTGTCTTTTCACTAGCCCATGACATGGTATGATTAAAAAATAATAGCTCTAGCCTATCTCTTTCACAAGAAAAACATGTATCAATGTGACCAACTAACTGACTTACTTAAACAAATGTGGTTTCTACTGACAATTGAGATATACAAACTATGGCATAAGAGGCAATCCGTGATTTCGATTAAGAGATTAATGAGCAAGCTACAGTTATTACAGATGTAGTCAATATAACTATTTGTTCAGCACTTTTGAAATGTACAGCGACAGAATTCAGAACATGGGCCGCTCTTACAGTGTTCTCCCTGTACACCAAGTCAGAACCGTAGGGTAAATAAGGGGAGCATATAAGCAGACAATGAAACTCCTTACAATATTCAATGAGTATATTTCTCTAAAACAGGCTATAAATAGGCTACATGTGCACCATCAAATCAGAACAGTAGGCTAAGTTATGAGGGAGGAAAGGGAACAAATTATTAGGGTAAGGCACATGGGCTACTAATAGCTTACTACACAACATACACTAAGTATTACTTTCTTGGCTACAGTATATACATCTCTCTGGCATATTACATAATTTATACAGCAGCATACAATACATTTTTGGACTCACCTTGTTGTGCTGTGTTCACCTGAACAGGAAGGTGGCGCGGCGGTCCTTCTTGTGGGCTCTAGAAAGAAGCCCAAAATTCAGACTTGGAATTCCGAGTTGGATGACGGTTTAAAATAATTTTCCCAGTCGGAGCTAGTTTTATCCGAGTTCCCAGTTGTCTTGAATGTGGTAGAAATTATGTTTGATTGACAGCATTGACAATGTATTCAAACCTTTCTGGCACATGGCGTTTCCCCCTTTTTTTGTGATATCCAATTGGTAGTCACGCTCTTGTCTTATCGCTGCAACTCCCCTACGGAAGGTCGAGAGCCAAGCCACACTGCTTCTTGACACACTGCTCACTTAACCCGGAAATGCTGTTGAACTGACGACCGAAGTCAGCTTGCAGACGACTGGCCTGCCACAAAGAGTCACTAGAACACGATGACAACCCGGCCGGCCAAACCCTCCCCTAACCCAGACGATGTTTGGCCAATTGTGCACTACCTAATGGGCCGGCTGGCTGTGACACAGACTGGGATCAAACCGGGGCTACTCATTGTTGAATTTGTAATATCCAACTTGTTGTGTAATATTTATGTCCAATTTCCGATTGGCAAGGTTTGAAAACAATCTGTCAGTAGATTGCCGACTTGATGCATGATGATGACTGCTTGTCTACCTTGCTAGCTAAGATTTTGAAAGTATGATGTTGACATGATCAGTCCAATCAAAGGTACGGTAGATATAACATGATTTGACATCATTTTATCTGTGGCCAATGACCTTTAGCCTTCTTGGATGGGCATTTCTAATGTAAGTCTACGGCAGCACCGAAGGGGCTAGAATTGTTTTTGCTCTACCCGTATATCCCCATGAGTGACAGAACACTGAGCCAATCATGGCGCATCCAGAGAACATTACCAACGCCTACGCTCTGTATTTTCTTCTGGCTGCCCCACTCCACAGAAAGCACTGAGCTAGGCTGAAACACCTGCATTTTGGAGCTGCCTTACTCAAGAAAGTGAAAAAGAGACCATGTTGTATGCAGTTTTATTAATTCAACATGTATATTTTGTTGCTGTTAGCGAATGATGGGTCGCCACAGTCTCCATCCATGTTCACCCACATCCTTCCTGTTAATGTAAGTAAATGGCTGTGCAGTTTCTCAAGTTTGTATTTGCCAAGGCAACAGCTACTCTTCCTGGGGTCCAGACACATTAAGGCACTTACATTACATATGTAACAAAATATTAAACAGCACATCAAATAACATTATTACACCACTACATATCATATATCTACAATACAACATTTATACCACCATAAAACAATGTATGTGTGTGTAGAGTGTGTGTACTAGCGCTTGTGTGTGTATGCGTATGTCTGTACCTTTGTGTGTGTCTCTTCACAGTCCCCGCTGTTCCATAAGGTGTATTTTTACCTGTTTTTTAAATCTGATTCTACTGCTTGCATCAGTTACCTGAGTTCCATTTAGTCATGGCTCTATGTAGTACTGTGGCTCTATGTAGTACTCCCATAGTCTGTTCTGAACTTGGGTATTGTGAAGAGACCTCTGTTGGTATGTCTTGTGGAGTATGCATGTGCGTCCGAGCTGTGTGCTACTAGTTTAAACAGACAGCTTGGTACATTCAGCTTGTCAACACCTCTTACAAGAACAAGTAGCGATGAAATCAATCTCTCCTCCACTTTGAGCCACGAGAGATTAATGCTAGCTCCCCGTGCTGCCTTGTTCTGAGCCAAGTGTAAAAAAAGTCCCTTTTTATGGACACTACTGAACAGAAGTCCAGGTCCGCTAAAACTAGGGCCTGTAGGACCTGCCTTGTTGATAGTGTTGTTAAGTCGGCAGAGCAGAGCTTTATTATGGACAGACTTCTCCCCATATTAGCTACTGTTGTATCAATATATTTTGATCATGACAGTTTACAATCCAGTGTTACCAAGCAGTTTAGTCACCACAACTTGCTCAATTTCCACATGAATCATTCCAATATTTAGTTGATGTTTAGGTCCTATCTACTTTGATTTTAGTTTTTGAAATATTTATGACTGACTTATTCCTTGCCACCCATTCTGAAACTTGAGTCATCCGCATACATAGACACACTGGCTTTACTCAGTGACATGTTGTTAGCAAAGATTGAAAAAAGTAAGGGCCCTAAACAGCTGCCCTGGGGAATTTCTGATTCTACCTGGATCATGTTGGAGAGGGTTCACATATCTTTTTTCAGCAGCAGACTATGATCGATAACGTCAAAAGTCGCACTGAAGTATAACAAAACAGCCCCCACAATCTTTTTATTACCAAATTCTCTCCAATCATTAGTCAAGTGGTGTGCTTGTTGAATGTCCTTCCCTATAAGCATGCTGAATGTCTGTTGTAATTTTTTTTACTGTAAAATAGCATTGTGGGCCCCCTGAGTGGCACAGCGGTCTAAGACACTGCATCGCAGTGTTGAGCAATCAATACAGCCTGGGGTTCGATCCCAGAATGTGTCACAATCGGCCGTGACCAGGAGTTTCATAGGGTGGCTCACAATTGGCCCAGCGTCATCCAGGTTAGGGGAGGGTTTGGCTGGGGGGGGGCTTTACTTTACTCATCGCGCTCTAGTGACTCCTTGTGGCGGGCCAGGCACCTGCAGGCTGACTTAAGTCATTATTTGAACAATGTTTCCTCCGACACATTGGTGTAGCTGGCTTCTGAGTAAAGCAAGCGGTTGTTAAGAAGCGTGGCTTGAGGGGTCGTGTTTCGGAGGACGCATGACTCGACCTTCACCTCTCCCTAGCCCTTTGGGGAGTTGCAGGGGTGAGACTAGATTGTAATCACGAAATTGGGAGGGAAAGGGGGGGATGGAAATAAAACCTTTTTTTCCCAAAAAGTTTACTAAGGGTTGGTTACAGGCTGATTGGATGGCTATTTGAGCCAGTAAAAGCCTATTCCCCCTCAGGAAACTAAAAATATTTGGCAAGGGTCCTCAGATCCTCAAAAGGTTCTACAGCTGCAACATCGAGACTGACTGGTTGCATCACTGCCTGGTATGGCAATTGCTCAGCCTCCGACCTCAAGGCACTACAGAGGGTAGTGCGTACGGCCCAGTACATCACTGGGGCTAAGCTGCCTGCCATCCAGGACCTCTACACCAGGAGGTGTCAGAAGAAGGCCCTAAAAATGAGAAGGCCCTAAAAGACCCCAGCCACCCCAGTCATAGACTATTCTCTCTACTACCGCATGGCAAGTCTAGGACAAAAAGGCTTCTCAACTGTTTTTACCCCAAGCCATAAGACTCCTGAACAGGTAATCAAATGACTACCCGGATTATTTGCATTGTGCCTCCCCCAACCCCTATTTAACGCTACTGCTACTCTCTGTTCATCATATATGCATAGTCATAGTCTACACCTGTTGTATTCGGCGCAAGTGACAAATACACTTTGATTTGATTTGATTTGTATTGTGGAGTAAGTAACTACAACGTTGTTGATCCATCCTCAGTTTTCTCCTATCACAACCATTAAACTCTGTAACTATTTTAAAGTCACCATTGGCCTCATGGTGAAATCCCTGAGCGGTTTCCTTTCTCTGAGTTAGAAGGGATGCCTGTACATTTGTAGTGACGGTGTGTATTGATACATCATCCAAAGTGTAAAACCTGTTGAGGATATGGCAGACATACGCCCCCTTTGGAGAGATTGGGTACCCCTAGTAAACTGGAAAAAAAATCTGTCAAAAATTGTTAATATATGCAAATAAAAATTATTATTGGATAGAAAACACTCTAAAGATTCTAAAACCGTTGGAATTATGTCTGTAAGTATAGCAGAACTCACAGGGCAGGCATTCTTCCAAACTAGTTTTTGTGGCCATGAAAGTTGGTGCAACTTTGACGTCATGGCCCCCACCCTTCCCAACCAGCTATGATTCTGCGGACACTTTCTATCTCTTCCGCTAGATGTCCTCTTTCATTAGGGCTTCAAACCGTTCAAATCGCGCGAGAATTGACCCTATGGGAGTGAAATTAGTGCGTGCCACGAGAGAATAGGCTGTGCGTATGGGCGCGAATTGGTCACAGCCATTCCTTTGTTTCCAGCACTGAAGAGAAGGGCAGACGATGGGCGATTGAATTGAAGTTTGTTTTGCACGTCTAAAACATCATAAAGCTTGCTTCTGCACTTAGTTTGACCTGTTTAGTCGACATATAATGTGTAATTTTCAAGTTTTGATGCGCAACTTATCCGGACCAGAGGACGTTTTGGGTGCATTTCAGCTGATGTTATTAGCAGTAGCTAATACAAAGACGCAAGACTTGAAACCAAACGATGTATTGGGTAAGTATGAAGCCTTCCAGAACATTCTGAACGAAGACCATCGAAGGTAAGGGAATATTTATGCTTAAATCTGTGTTTCTGTTGACTCCAACATTACGTGGAAATGTAGCTTGGAACTGAGCGCTGTCTCACAATATGGAATAGTGTGCGATTTCTGTAACGTTAAAAATAAATCTAACACAGCGGTTGCATAAAGAAGCAGTGTATCTTTCTAACTATATGTAGAACATGTATATTTAGTCAAAGTTTATGATGTCTATTTTACGTTATCTTGCCGCGCTACATAGATTTCCTGCGGGCATTTTTGAGTAATTTCTGAAGGTGAACTCACTGTAAATGGACATTTATGGATATAAATGGCATATTATTGAAAAAAAAAAATATGTACTGTGTAATATGTCATATTACTGTCATCTGATGAAGATTTTCAAAAGGTTAGTGAGCGATTTATTTTTTAATCCTGCGTTTGTTGATTGCATGTTTTGGCTATTGAAATGAGCTGTGTCTGGTGGTGGTTTTACATATATATGTGCTATGTTTTCGCCGTAAAACATTTTAGAAATCTGACTTGCTGGCTAAATGAACAAGATGTTTATCTTTCATTTGAGCTATTGGACTTGTTAATGTGTGGAGGTTAAATATTTTTAAGAATATTTTTGCGTTCCATGCGCCACCGTTTCAGCTGCACGTGGGAGGGTTGATTCCCAATTGGGAACCAATATCGTAAACAGGTTAATAACTTCACCATGCTCAAAGGGATATTCCTTTGAAATAAAAGCTATATATTTGACAATTTTCTTTACCCATCTACCAATACGTGCCCTTCTTTGCGAGGCATTGGAAAAGCTCCCTAGTCTTCGTGGTTTAATCTGTGTTTGAAATTCACTGCTCGACTGAGGGACCTTACAGATAATTGTATGTGTGCGGTACTAAGATAAGGTAGTCATTCAAAAATCATGTTAAACACTATTAGGATGTTGATTTAAGGCAGCCACCCGCACCTCTCTGATTCAGTTGTACAACTGACTAGGTATCAGCCTTTCCCTTTCCATATTATTGCACACAGAGTGAGTCCATGCAACTTATTATGTGACTTGTTAAGCACATTTTTAATCCTGAATATATTTAGGTTTGCCATAACAAAGAGGTTGAATGTTTTTTTAACTCAAGACATTTCAGCTTATTTTTTTAAATATATTTGTCAATATTTCTAAAAACATCATTCTGCTTTGACATAATGGGGTATTTGTGTGTAAGCCAGTGTCAAAAATCTCCATTTCATCTATTTTAAATTCAGGCTGTAACACAACAAAAATGTGGAACAAGTCAAGGGGTGTGAATCCTTTCTGAAGGCACTGTAAATCACATAAAATCTGAACTTTACCCCGCCAACCCCACCAACCCCAGATTGAGAGATAGTAAAGGGGAATTTCAACCTTTGACATTTATCACTTACCTTGATTGAAGTTCCCACAAACTGTTTTTGGTGTCTTGTGAAATTACTGAGTGTTTTAACAAAGTAGTACAGCAATCAGTGATTAATTGAATTACGGGGGCTATAGCAGCCACTCTAATCCAGGTGGGTGGAATTCATCATCTGTTTTTATTCTAGTCTTCTAGACTCGAATATATAACATGAAACATGTAATAGGGCCATGCATGCACTTTGTATTCCAAGGACGAGGATTAATACAGGAGTAATAAACTTAGTGTTACACAGAAACTACTACAAAATACATTTATTTACATTTGCATCGGGCCACTTCTATGGGGATTCTGGTAAGATGCCGGCAAATTCGGCTGAATTCCGGTAGATGGAAACGGCCCGATGTACTTGGGCCGAATCTGGGGAGTCATTCATTTTCATTCCGGGCCGAGTCCGACAAATGATTCCATGCCCATTCAATCAGTTTCGCCCCCTCGGAAGAGGGCCGCTTCAGGGCCGATTCCTCATTGCTAGCTGGGGTGTTCGTGCTCTTTGACATCGCACAGACACATTGTGCTGGGTGGTAAATCTGCATGTCAGAGAGAATGCAAAAGTGTTACATTCAATTCAACAATATCTAGAAAAATCTACTTTACTAGCTAATTGCCTGCAGAAATGTATGTCTTACTAGGTGTGTATGTATGGCGTATCAGGGTTTGAACTTAGTTTGTTAACTAACTAGTTAGCTAGTTTATTACTAAAGATGGTGGTTTGCAAAACCACTAAATATACACCCATGCATTGTTTGTGCAACAACAGTTTGTATATCAGTACAATCAAATTATAGAAGAGGCATGTGTATTAAATGTAACAAAAAGCCATGAACAGCTAGCCAACAACAACATAAGCTAGAAGTAGCTAGCTAGTAGGGAGAAATGGTACACTAGCTAGCGTAAGGGACAAGGGACAAACGGTTGTAGTATCAGCAAGGCAATCTGATATCCATACATATGCTCCAATATTTAGTGCGACAGTTACCAATCAACCTCGTTAGTGGTTAGAGCGTTGGAATAGTAATCAAAATGTTAGAATCAAAGATTGAATCCCTGAGCTAACAAGGTAAAAATCTGTCGTTCTGCCCCTGAACAAGGCAGTTAATCCACTGTTCCTAGGCCGTCATTGAAAATAAGAGTTCTTAACTGACTTGCCTAGTTAAATAAAGGTAAAAAATAATGACTTTGACTACCACCACTGATTTCTATTTGCTTGTGATGCTAAGCAGTTTATACGAATGGGAGATCTTCTTCTACATGTTTTGCAGAGAGAACAGCTAATTATGTCCAAATCGAACTTGAGTAAACACATTGTGGACCTGTTACAATACATAAACATTGACAGATTTTTCGAATATCCACTTTGTTAGATCAGATTTGCTGAATATGCGCCAATCTGGTCAATGGTCTTGCGTTTCATTAACTCCTTTACCTCATCCATTTGTTCACACACAGTGGGTCTGATCTATCCGTCACGACTTCCCCCGAAGTCGGTTCCTCTCCTTGTTCGGTCGGCGTCACCAATCTTCTAGCCATCGTCGATCCAATTTTCATTTTCCATTTGTTTTGTCTTGTTTTCCTACACACCTGGTTTTCATTTCCCACATTAATTGTTGTGTATTTAACCCTCTGTTCCCCCCATTGTTTGTTGTAAGTGCTTGTGCACATGTTTACTGGTGCGCGTTGGGTTTTGTACCCATGTTGGTTATTTCTTTATGCCGTTGGTTTTGCAATTAAACTGCTCCGGCTATTAACTAGAGACCAGAGCTCCACTCCTGTGCCTTCTTCTCGAGGAAGCTCAGCCCAGTGGAGCGAAACAATGACGTGGGAGACCGGGAGCTGTTGGCTGTCATCAAGGATTTGAAGGCGTGGAGACATTGGTTTGAGGGGGCTATACACCCTTTTCTCATCTGGACTGATGACCGCAATCTGGAGTACATCCGGGCTGCGAGGAGACTGAACCCTCGCCAGGCAAGGTGGGCCATGTTTTTCACCCGTTTTGTTTTCACCCTTTCTTACAGACCAGGTTCCCAGAACGCTAATGCAGACGCGCTGTCCCGGCTGTATGACACAGCGGCCCATTGATCCCACCCCCATACTCCCGGCCTCCTGCCTGGTGGTGCCGGTAGTGTGGGAGCTGGACGCGGACATTGAGCAGGCACTACATGCAGAGCCCACTCCCCTCCAGTGTCCCGCTGAGCGTCTGTACGTTCTGTCTGCTGTATGTGACTGGCTGATCTATTGGGCCCCCACGTCACCCTCCTCTGGTAATCCAGGCATCGGTCGGATGATGCACTGTCTGAGTGGGAAGTATTGGTGGCCCACTTTGGCTAAGGACGTGAGGGTTTATGTTTCCTCCTGCTCGGTGTGCGCCCAGTGTAAGGCTCCTAGGCACCTGCCTAGAGGTAAGCTACACCCCTTATCCGTTCCACAACGGCCGTGGTCGCACCTGTCGGTGGATTTCCTTACTGATCTTCCTCCCTCACAGGGTACCACCACAATCCTGTTCGTTGTGGACCGTTTTCCTGTGTCCTGCCATCTCCTCCCTCTGCCCGGTCTCCCTACAGCCCTACAGACTGCGGAGGCCTTGTTTACACACGTCTTCCGGCACTACTGGGTGCCTGAGGACATAGTGTCTGATCGGGGTACCCAGTTCACTTCGAGGGTCTGGAGGGCGTTCATGGAACGTCTGGGTGTCTCGATCAGCCTTTCCTCGGGTTTTCAGCCCGAGAGTAATGGGCAGGTGGAGAAAGTTAACCAGGATGTGGGTAGGTTTCTGAGGTCTTATTGGCAGGACCGGCCGGGGGACTGTGCGGCGTTCGTGCCCTGGGCAGAGATGGCCCAGAAGTCTCCGCCACTCCTCCACTAACCTCTCCCCCTTCCAGTGCATACTGGGGTATCAGCCGGTTCTGGCTCCTTGTCACCGAGGCTCTGGTTCCGGCGTGCGGAGGAGACATGGGACGCCTCTCATGTCCACCTTCAGCGCGCCATGCTGCGCCAGAAAGCCAGCACAGACCGTCACCGCAGTGAGGCCCTGGTGTTCGCACCGGGGGACCGGGTCTGGCTCTCGACCCGAAACCTGCCCCTGAACGAGGTGAGTTACAAGTTACAGCTTCCCCCCAATTACCGTATTAACCCCTCGTTCCATGTGTCTCTCCTCAGGCCGGGGGTGGCTGGCCCACTCCAGGAATCTGAGGTGCTGGAGGTTCCTCCGCCCCCTCCAGACATCGAGGGGGCCCCGGCGTACTCCATTCAATCCATACAGTATGGTATTTGAGACGTCGGGCGAGGGGCCTTCACTACCTCGTGGACTGGGAGGGGTACGGTCCGGAGCAGAGATGCTGGGTTCCGGGGGAGGATGTGTTGGACCCTTCAATGCAGCGAGAGTTCCACCGTCTCCGTCCGGATCGCCCTGCACCTCGCCCTCCGGGTCGTCCCCGAGGCCGGCGACGGTGCACGGCTGGAGCCGCGCGTCCAGGGGGGGTACTGTCACGACTTCCCCCGAAGTCGGTTCCTCTCCTTGTTCGGGCGGCGTTCGGCGGTCGGTGTCACCAATCTTCTAGCCATCGTCGATCCACTTTTCATTTTCCATTTGTTTTGTCTTGTTTTCCTACACACCTGGTTTTCATTTCCCTCATTAATTGTTGTGTATTTAACCTTATGTTCCCCACATTGTTTGTTGTAAGTGCTTGTGCACATGTTTACTGGTGCGCGTCGGGTTTTGTACCCATGTAGGTTATTTCTTTATGCCGTTGGTTTTGCAATTAAACTGCTCCGGCTATTAACTAGTTCTGCTCTCCTGTGTCTGACTTCCCTGACACCAGTTACGCACCCCTAACACTATCGACATTTGTAGAAATACTTACATTTGTTCTTATGGATACGGCCTAGGCCTACCCACTTGAGATTTGTGCATGTGAGCGCACATGCCTGCATTTGTGTGTGTGTATGTGGAGTGCCTAACTTGTCACTTTTTTCTCCTGGAATTGCATCATACGTGAATAAGCAGAGCAGCCACCCCTTCACACTGTCTGTCAGTTACCTTTCATTAAATGTGACTCTGGACTCATTGAATGTTGACAACCTGTCTGTCTAACTGGGCTTGTCACTTTCATCTGATCTATGCATAGTGAAAGGCTCTGACAATTTTAACCCTGTAAGAAACCCCTTCTGTAGGTCAATTTGTCTTAGCAATGATGCTAATAGCATCAGAAATCTCCTCAGCCTCTGTGCAGGTGGATTGGTGTTCCACTCAGTCAGGGATAACATACGGTCAACCGTTTTACACCACACACACACACACACACACACACACACACACACACACACACACACACACACACACACACACACACACACACACACACACACAAATACAGTGCCTTGCGAAACTATTCGGCCCCCTTGAACTTTGCGACCTATTTCCACAATTTCAGGCTTCAAACATAAAGATATAAAACTGTATTTTTTTGTGAAGAATCAACAACAAGTGGGACACAATCATGAAGTGGAACGACATTTATTGGATATTTCAAACTTTTTTAACAAATCAAAAACTGAAAAATTGGGCGTGCAAAATTATTCAGCCCCTTTACTTTCAGTGCAGCAAAATCTCTCCAGAAGTTCAGGGAGGATCTCTGAATGATCCAATATTGACCTAAATGACTAATGATGATAAATACAATCCATCTGTATGTAATCAAGTCTCCGTATAAATGCACCTGCACTGTGATAGTCTCAGAGGTCCGTTAAAAGCGCAGAGAGCATCATGAAGAACAAGGAACACACCAGGCAGGTCCAAGATACTGTTGTGAAGAAGTTTAAAGCCGGATTTGGATACAAAAATATTTCCCAAGCTTTAACATCCCAAGGAGCACTGTGCAAGCGATAATATTGAAATGGAAGGAGTATCAGACCACTGCAAATCTACCAAGACCTGGCCGTCCCTCTAAACTTTCAGCTCATGCAAGGAGAAGACTGATCAGAGATGCAGCCAAGAGGCCCATGATCACTCTGGATGAACTGCAGAGATCTACAGCTGAGGTGGGAGACTCTGTCCATAGGACAACAATCAGTCGTATATTGCACAAATCTGGCCTTTATGGAAGAGTGGCAAGAAGAAAGCCATTTCTTAAAGATATCCATAAAAAGTGTCGTTTAAAGTTTGCCACAAGCCACCTGGGAGACACACCAAACATGTGGAAGAAGGTGCTCTGGTCAGATGAAACCAAAATTGAACTTTTTGGCAACAATGCAAAACGTTATGTTTGGCGTAAAAGCAATACAGCTCATCACCCTGTCAAACATGGTGGTGGCAGCATCATGGTTTGGGCCTGCTTTTCTTCAGCAGGGACAGGGAAGATGGTTAAAATTGATGGGAAGATGGATGGAGCCAAATACAGGACCATTCTGAAAGAAAACCTGATCGAGTCTGCAAAAGACCTGAGACTGGGACGGAGATTTGTCTTCCAACAAGACAATGATCCAAAACATAAAGCAAAATCTACAATGGAATGGTTCAAAAATAAACATATCCAGGTGTTAGAATGGCCAAGTCAAAGTCCAGACCTGAATTCAATCGAGAATCTGTGGAAAGAACTGAAAACTGCTGTTCACAAATGCTCTCCATCCAACCTCACTGAGCTCGAGCTGTTTTGCAAGGAGGAATGGGAAAAAATGTCAGTCTCTCGATGTGCAAAACTGATAGAGACATACCCCAAGCGACTTACAGCTGTAATCGCAGCAAAAGGTGGCGCTACAAAGTATTAACTTAAGGGGGCTGAATAATTTTGCACGCCCAATTTTTCAGTTTTTGATTTGTTAAAAAAGTTTGAAATATCCAATCAATTTCGTTCCACTTCATGATTGTGTCCCACTTGTTGTTGATTCTTCACCAAAAAAATACAGTTTTTTTGGTCGCAAAGTTCAAGGGGGCCGAATACTTTCGCAAGGCACTGTAGGGGCATCATGCACCTGTTATTTTAGAGGTGGCACAAAGTACATGAGGGTGGGATGGGGCGGGCCTCTGAGAACTTTGCATTTTTTAAAACATCTGAAACAGCTTTTTCCTGCAATCTAGTCATAGTCATTATGCCTAATTATATGTAAAAAATATATATATATTTATCTACATAGGTTATCTAAGCATACTGATTTACCTGTTCAATGATTATTTTAATTAATTGTGCACATTGATTCTTTAAGAACTTTTATGCCCTAGGAGTTTAGTCAACTGCCACACTGGTATTTCATCATAACTCTAAAGTTTCCAAAGTCTAGCAACCTTGCCAGCAGACATGCCAGCTAAGATCGTTAGACAAGCTACTCTGACTTGATTGATACCCTGAAATGTCTTCAAAGCTAGGTTGGGAAATTGGGAACCTATCTAGCTAGCTGGCTAGCTGAAGCCAACTTCAAAATTGCTAGGTGGCTAGTATTACAGAGAAACAATAAAACATTTTTATTTGATTTATTAATCAAGAAGGAATAGACTACATGGCTTGATCAAATTAATTTACAAACATACCTCCAACATACAAACAGTCCTGCCATCACCGGCAGCTAAAATCAAATCAAATGCTGCGTGTCCATTGACCATTTCTTTCCTCCTCCACTGATGATACTATCTGCACACACTAGAGTATCTAACGTCCTGTCTAGCATATCTTTGCTCCATGGTGCACCTCGGAAGGAACCACTTACTGACAGATCTTTAAATAAATAATCATGATAAAATGTGGGCTTAAAAAATAAGTTTAGTAATTGATTTAACATCTGAAAAATATAAAACAGGTCAAATCTGAGGGGGCACAAACTCAGACCCACACACACACACACACACACACACACACACACACACACACACACACACACACACACACACACACACACACACACATACACACACACGCACACGCACACATAATGATGAATAAACGTCCCTCTAATCGCCTTTGGATTGAAGATTTGGAGTGGTGAGCAGGGAACTCCTGGAAGTCTTCCAGCACTTCTTTTGGAGTCCACAACCTGCTAGTTAATAAGCCCACACCATTCCCATCTCTGCCTTAGAGAGAGATATGTGCCATAGCAAACCAACAACATAAATGCCCTTGGATTCCAGCATTGGGGATCATCTCAAGGAAATTATAAGGCGTGACTGTTTCTGTTAAGGCCACGGTGTCCGAGGCGGCCGTGGTTTCAGCCCATGCTGCCACTGATGAATGAGGGACCATGGGGACCGTCTCAAAGAAAATAGCTTCCCTGTGCAGGAGCAGGTGCACATCACACGTGGAGATCTAAGCCCTGTTCTCCTCAGCTTTAAAGCTTTGTGATAGGTGGGCTTGGTGACCCTCGTTGATAAGGAGACGGCACAGTCCTTTGGTGCACATCTTCTGTCTCAGAGGACAGTGTGACTGTTGTTTGCATCGAAGTGATTGGTTTGGTTGGAGAGTCTTTGTTAATCTGAGTCATGTGCATCCAGCTCGGTAAATGAACATGTTTTGTTGAGAAACAAATGCCAAATCAAAGAGTATCCTGATATATTTCAGTTGCTAAATTGGGATTAGAAATTCAATTATTATTACATTGATGATTTCGTCGAGCAGTGTTAAATGGATATAACTAATTTGAGAACTTAAATGGGTTTTTCATAAAATAGGAATAAGTTCACTTTCTGCAAATACCTGGATGATGACAGGGAATAAAATCAGTCATGCATAACATTATAAGAGAGATATGTTATAAAAGTATAAGCTTCAGTTATGCATGTTGTGTTTCCACTTGACATTTTAGAGATATGTGTTCAATGTTTATGTATTTCTATTGGTTGGTTGAATGTTCAATAATTATCAATAAGGCGAAATGCCATTGGTTATGCTTGCAGATAGGGGGATGTCGCAAACATCAATTCTTCCCAGTCTGATATTGACATGCAAGCGATTGGTCACATTTCTAAATTACTGTATTCTATTTTCATATTTACAATATGTACGAGTTCACTATGTACAGTACCAGTCAAAAGTTTGGACACACCTACTCATTCAATGGGTTTTCTTTATTTTTACTACATTGTAAAATAATAGTGAAGACACCAAAACTATTAAATAACACATATGGAATCATGTAGTAACCAAAAAAGTGTTAAACAAATCAACATTTATTTTTTATTTTAGATTCTTCAAAGTTGTCTCCCTTTGCCTTAAATGACAGCTTGCACACTCTTGGCATTCTCTCAACCAACTTCATGAGGTATTCATCTGGAATGCATTTCAATTAACAGGTGTGCCTTGTTAAAGGTTCATTTGTGGAATTTCTTTCCTTCTTAATGCGTTTGAGGCAATCATTTGTGTTGTGACAAGTTAGAGGTGTTATACAGAAGCCCTATTTGGTAAAATACCAATTCCATATTATGGCATGAACAGCTCAAATAAGCTAAAATAAACTACAGTCCATCATTACTTTCAGACATGAAGGATAGTCAATCTGGAACATTTCAAAAACTTTGAAAGTTTCTTCAAGTGCAGTCACAAAAACCTTCAAGCTACATGAAAAAACTGTCTCTCATGAGGACCACCATGGGAAAGGAAGTCCCAGAGTTACCTCTGCTGCAAAGTATAAGGTCATTAGAGTTACCAACCTCAGAATTTGCAGCCAAAATAAATGCTTAACCTCTCAGAGTTCAAGTAACAGACACATCTCAACATCAACTGTTCAGAGGAGACTGTGTGAATCAGGCCTTCACGGTCGAATTGCTGCAAAGAAACCACTACTAAAGGACTTGCTTGGGCCATGAAACAAGCAATGGACATTAGACCGGTGGAAATCTGTCCTTTGGTCTGTAGAGTCGAAACGGGAGATTTTTGGTTCCAACCGCCATGTCTTTGTGAGACGCAGAGTAAGTGAACACATGATCTCTGCATGTGTAGTTCCCACTGTGATGCATGGAGGAGGAGGTGCTATGGTGTGGGGGTACTTTGCTGGAGACACACACCAATCAACTGGGTTTGCTGGCGTGCAAGTCACACTTTCAAGTTAAAAAAATACACTTTCACACATTCACGTGTTCACACGTTCAACGGTTCATTTGTGGCATTTATCACCCCTCATACACACACATACATACACACAAACACACACAAACACACACATACAAACATTCAAGACAACACACACTTCTCTGAAAATGTAATTTCAATCTTTATTTAACTATGGTTTCTATTGGTCTTCCATCAAAAGGAGCTCATAAAGCTCAATCCTCCAAAAATAACTGTGTCCATATATGTGAAGACACCAAGAAGGAGAAAGATTCAAACATGTTTTAACTCACAAGTCTGATTGAATGTTGCTATATGTTCCCACTTTTTCTTTCACCTTCATTTAACCAGGTAGGCCAGTTGAGAACAAGTTCTCATTTACAACTGCGACCTGACCAAGATAAAGCAAGCAGTGCGAGAAAAAACAACAACACAGAGTTACACATGGAATAAACAAGGTTACAGTCAATAGTAGCGAAGTAATTACAATTTAGCAATTAAACACTGGAGTAATAGATGCTCAGAAGATGAATGTGCAAGTAGAGATACTGGGGTGCAAAGGAGAAGGAAAAAGTAACAATATGAGGACGAGGTAGGTGGATGGGCTATTTGCAGATGGGCTATGTACTGGTGAAATTATCTGTGAGCTGCTCTGACAGCTGATGTTTAAAGTTAGTGAGGGAGATATGAGTCTCCAGCTTCAGTGATTTTTGCAATTCGTTCCAGTCATTGGCCACAGAGAACTGGAAGGAAAGGTGGCCAAAGGAGGAATAGGCTTTGGGGATGACCAGTGAAATATCCCTGCTGGAGTGATCTGAGATAAGGCATGGCTTTCGTTGGCTGGCTCTCGTGGGCCAGCCAACGAGAGCATATAGGTCGCAGTGGTGTGAAGTATATGGGGCTTTGGTGACAAAACGGATGGCACTGTGATAGACTGCATCCAATTTGCTGAGTAGAGTGTTGGATGCTATTTTGTAAATGACATCGCCGAAGTCAAGGATCGGTAGGATGGTCAGTTTTAGGAGGGTATGTTTGGCAGCATGAGTGAAGGAGGCTTTGTTGCGAAATCAGAAGCCGATTCTAGATTTAATTTTGGATTGGAGATGCTTAATGTGAGTCTGGAAGGAGAGTTTACAGTATAACCAGACACCTAGGTATTTGCAATTGTCCACATATTCTAAGTCAGAACCGTCCAGAGTAGTGATGCTGGACGGGCGGGCAGGTGTGGGCAGTGATCAGTTGAAGAGCATGCATTTAGTTTTACTTGCGTTTAAGAGCAGTTGGAGGCCACAAAAGGAGAGTTGTATGGCATTGGAGCTCGTTTGGAGGTTAGTTAACACAGTATCAAAAGAAGGTCCAGACATATACAGAATGGTGCATAGAGATGGATCAGAGAATCACCAGCACCAAGAGTGACATCATTGATGTATACAGAGAAAAGAGTCGGCCCAAGAATTGAACCCTGTGCCATCCCCATAGAGACTACCAGAGGTCTGGACAACAGGCCCTCCGATTTGACACACTGAACTCTGTCTGGGAAGTAGTTGGTGAACCAGGCGAGGCAGTCATTTGAGAAGCCAAGGCTGCTGAGTCCGCCGATAAGAATGCAGGGATTGACGTCGAAAGCCTTGGCCAGGTCGATGAATACGGCTGCACAGTATTGTCTTTTATCGATGGCGGTTATGATATCATTTAGGACCTTGAGCGTGGTTGAGGTGCACCTATGATCAGCTTGGAAATCAGATTGCATAGCGGAGAAGGTACGGTGGGATTCAAAATGGTCGGTGATCTGTTTGTTAACTTGGCTTTCGAAGACCTTAACAGTTTGGGTCTAGAGTGTCTCCCCCTTTGAAGAGGGGGATGACCGCGGCAGCTTTCCAATCATTGGAGATCTCAGACAATACGAAAGAAAGGTTGAACAGGCTAGTAATAGGGGTTGCCACAATTGTGGTGGATAATTTTAGAAAGAGAGGGTCCAGATTGTCTAGCCCAGCTGATTTGTAGGGTCCAGATTTTGCAACTCTTTCAGAACATCAGCTACCTGGATTTGGGTGAAGGAGAAATGGAGGAGGTTTGGGCAAGTTGCTGTGGGGGGTGCAGGGCCGTTGACCGGGGTAGGGGTAGCCAGGTGGTAAGCATGGCCAGCCGCAGAATGTTTTAAATTGAAATTCTCAATTATTGTGGATTTATCGGTAGTGACAGTGTTTCCTAGCCTTAGTGCAGTGGGCAGCTGAGAGTAGGTGCTCTTATTCTCCATGGACTTTACAGTGTCCCAGAACTTTTTGGAGTTTGTGCTACAGGATGCAAATTTCTGTTTGAAAAAGCTAGCCTTCGCTTTCCTAACTGCCTGTGTATATTGATTCCTAACTTCCCTGAAAAGTTGCATATCTTAGGGGCTATTCGATGCTAATGCAGTATGCCACAGGATGTTTTGTGCTGGTCAAGGGCAGCCAGGTCTGGAGTGAACCAAGAGCTTTATTGTTGCATTATTGTATTAGGAGGTAGGTGAAGGAGTCAAGTGCAGGAGAGCAGAGATGTCCATGTAGGATCTTTTAATAGGCAAGTCCACAACAATAGGGTCAGGTACAATACCAAATAAACGCCCACGACAAAAGAGAACACATTTACTAACGGAAGGAAGAAAAAACAACGCTCCTTAAACGCTCCAGTTTAGGTCACCTAACAGTACGAGCTCTGAAGATAGATGGGGGGAATCTATTCACTTATGGTGTCCAGGGCACAGCTGGGGGCAGAAGGTGGTCTATAATAAGCGGCAATGGTGAGAGACTTGTTTCTGGAAAGGTGGATTCTTAGAAGTAGAAGCTCAAATTGTTTGGGCACAGACCTGGATAGTATGACAGAACTCTGCAGGCTATCTCTGCAGTAGATTGCAACTCCGCCCACTTTGGCAGTTGTATCTTGTCGGAAAATGTTATAGTTAAGGATGGAAATTTCAGGATTTTTGGTGGCCTTCCTAAGCCAGGATTCAGGCATCCGGATTGGCAGAGTGCTAAAGCAACAATTTAGGGAGGAGGCTTCTAATGGTAACATGTATGAAACCAAGGCTTTTACAGTTACAGAAGTCAACATGGGAGTGGAGCTAGGCACTGCAGGACCTGGATTAACCTCTACATCACCAGAGAAACAGAGGATGAGTAGGATACGGGTACGGCTAAAGGCTATAATAACTGTCCGTCTAGTGTTTCGGAACAGAGACTAAAAGGAGCAGGTTTCTGGGCGTAATGTACAGACAAGGGTATGGTAGGATGTGAATACAGTGGAGGTAAACCTAGGCACTGAGTAACGATGAGAGAGGTTTTGTCTCTAGAGTCATCATTTAGACCAGGTGAGGTCACCGCATGTGTGGGAGGTGAAACAAAAGGGCTAGCTAAGGCATATTGAGCAGGGCTGGAGGCTCTACAGTGAAATAAGACAATAATCACTAACCAAAACAGCAATGGACAAGACATATTGACATTAGGGAGAGGCATGCGTAGCCGAGTGATCATTGGGACCAGTGGGAAGCTAGGCGAGATGGAGACACAACGATTCAGACAGCACCCATGCAGATGTTCACATGTTCAACGGTTCATTTATGGCATTTATCACCCCTCGTACACACACACACACACACACACACACACACACACACACACACACACACACACACACTTTATAGGTTATGTAATAGCCTAGCATGAAATAACTGACAGGTCAATGATTTTTTTTACATTTAACCTAATTAATGTAGACCCAATGAACAATGTTATAATTTGGTTGAAGTGTTGTGTTTATACTGTATACAGTACAGGCATTATAGCCCCACCTTGACAGATGATAAACAGTGCTGGGGTCCTGATAGTACAGTGGCTATTACATTTTGGAGTGAATTCCATTAAAGCAACTGATTGTAACTGAATTAATCAAACTTTTACGCATTGTATTGTTATAAATAAACTTGGTTGAATGGTAAAATTAAAGTATATATATATATATAAAAACACACATTCACACATACAATTCACACCTTCAACAAAAAAAAATTATAATAACAATAATACCAAAGAATTAAATAAAAAACACAGGTTCACACATTCACACATGCAGATGTTCACATGTTCAACGGTTAATTTATGGCATTTATCACCCCTCGTACACACACACACACACACACACACGCACACACACACACACACACACACACACACACACACACACACACACGTGCACTTTGTACTTATACTCACGTTTCTCTGAAAATGTCATTCCCCTCTTTAATTAACTATGGTTTTTTATTGGTCTGCCACCAAAAAGGAGCTCATAAAACTCATTCCTCCAAAAATAACTACCGGTAAGTCAGAGTTCTGAGACCAAGCCCAGGGCTTTCCGTTCTATATCTCTGTATTACTGACCTTATAGCAAGGTGCTAAAATATTATGAGCTGCCATGAGGAAAAGATTCTTGCAGTCATCTAGTTCACACACACACACACGCACACACACACACGCACACACGCACACACGCACACACACACACACACACACACACACACACACACAGAGAGAGAGACAACACACACTCATGTGTGCATTGTACTTATACTCACGTTTCTCTGAAAATGTCATTCCACTCTTTAATTAACTATGGTTTATATTGGTCTGTCATCAAAAAAGAGCACATAAAACTAATTCCTCCAAAGATACCTACCGGTAGCATTTGTGTGAGTGGGTGAGTGTGTGTGTGTGTGTGTGTGTGTGCATAAAGACATCTTTGCCATTGCACTATGCCTATTCAAGTGAGAAATTATCACTTTAAGAGTCCTCTGAATCCTGAATGACATTTTTACTGCTGTCCCATCACCATTGGAATTAGATTCCTTTGCAAAAGCAAAGTGCACCTTGTAATTATCCAATTCAGATGTCTCCATTTTAGTTTGAAGCGTGACCAGACATCTCCTCTACTGCAGCTAAAGGAGTCAAACTGAAGGTCAGAACTATTGTTATGCAGAAAATGACCATGAGACAATAACAGGCAGGGATATTGTGGGTTATGTGATTCTTTACCACAGGAACGCTCTTATAAAATACTGATTAATTATCAGATGGTGTTTACCCTAGAAAAGAAAAGTATGTGGTAAAAATTTTTAGTGGAAGAATCCTCACGTGAGCAGACTTCTTTCAACGCTTCTTGATGGATAACCTCATTATAACAGTGAAATATTGGGCAGACAAATTCCCCAAAACAATACTGTTTTATTAATGTAACAGCAGGTATTCTTACATTTGCCTTGTTATAAATTATTCCATGGAAAATCCTAATTTGAAACCACTGAATACCTGCTGTTGCCTCTAGAGAGGGCTATACCGTCATGGCCAAGTGTCACTGTCATGTTTAGGCCTGTGTTGTTGAGGTATTTGGTTCTGGTTTTGCCAAAAACAGCTACAGTAGATGGCATTGGGAGTACTACATACTTAGATTTTGTCATTTCTGACGGTTAGCCAATTCCATTGAGTGATGCTGTCTTTCATAAACCTCCTGCTTTCTTCTTATTAAATATCAAATGTATTTTATGACCAATATATTCCTAGTATACGTTGTTGCGGTTGTGCTTACAAGATCCAATGCATGCTTTTGATGTTGGATTTTAAATGCCTGGATCGATGAGAGTAAAAGCTGTATACTGAGCCGATACTGAGTAAGTAGCTGTACAAATGGTTCTCACGAGGAAGGGAGAGAGAAAGGAAGACATTGTTCTGATAAATACTTGATGAATTTTCTCAAATATATATATATATATGTGGATGAGTAAGAAATAGCCAATGTTTTCTTGGTAGCCAAAGCTGTGGATCTGCTTCAGGGAACCCTAATGGGAAGACTTTGAGAACAATGAGCTAAGAGAAGGGGAGAGGGGAAGAGAACACATAGAGAGAGAGAGAGAGAGAGAGCAGATCTGTATTTCCTCTCTCTGAGGACCCTGGCATATATTGAGAAGCCCCAGTGCAACATCCTAAAAAAGGAAACACACTGTATTATCAAAATGCAAATTGGAGACAAGAGAGCAGTGCTTCGTTGTTCCACACTGAGAATATTAAAAAAGATTGATTGGGATAAATCCTAGCAGATATTCTTTACAAACAAATGTATTGATACTTGTCTGAGGGTTGGTCCATACCGTACCATTATGTCAAAATAGTAACACAAAGTGTCATGGGCTTACCTTTAACAAGATAAAACCTACAGTACAAACATCAAATTAATGTATGTTTTCAGTGGTTGATATATGCCATTTCTACCTCGTGCTACATCAGATATGCAAAGGGGTATTTTGTTCCTCCACAAAATTCAGTTTCAAGCTATTTTCCATTCTAATGCATTTTTATCATCTGCCTGAAAGTAGTGCAAGCAATGCCACCCCCGTCCATCATCCAACATGCCAGTCAACTAGGATCAAACCGTGGCTGCATATTTTGTTGTGCGCAATCAACTGCCTGATGCTTGTTGGCAGTGAGTCCATGCACAATACTGTACAGTGTAATCGATAAACCAATATTTTTTTTAAGTCCCAATGCAGTCAAAACATTATTGTCCTGTATGCAGTGAGCTCAAAGAGTATTGGGACAGTGGCACATTTGTTTGTTTTGGCTCTGTACTCCAGCACTTTGGATTTGAAATGATATAATGGTTGGTCCCCTAAAATGGGAGGACAATGTACAAAATGGGCTGTAATTTCTAAACAGTTTACCCGATATGGATGTAAATACCCTCAAATTAAAGCAGACAGTCTGCCCTTTAACCTCATAGTCATTGAATCATTTCGAATTCAATGTGCTGGAGTACAGAGCCAAAGCAACAAAAACATGTGTCACTGTCCTAATACTTTTGGATCTTACTGTATATTTCCACACTATGTGGTTGGAATAATACTGTGAAATTGTGAACATTTTGATAATGCCCTTTTAGTGTAAGAGCTGTTTGAAATGACCGCCTGAAATTGCATCCTGTTTTGCTGGGATGGAGTTTTGGCCTGCCTAGTGACATCACCAGGCGGAAAACAAGTTAATAGACCAATAAGAAAGAGAGTTCCAAACCTCTCTGCCAACAACAGCTAGTTTTCAGTTTTCCCCTCCTCACTCAGACCAGTTGCAGACAGTCCTAGAAAAATTATTGCTTGAGAAATTGCTCTTTGCTAAGAAGCTATTTTTGTTTATTTTTGTCCATTGTAATTGAAAACGATCACAAGGTACTAACTACATTGTTACATTTCAAGTTTTAAGGTCATGCACACAAGAACAGAGAAATGATTTTATTGCAAGCTCCAAACCCAACAACGACATATGTTCCCCTGAAATGATATGATATTGAGATAAAAACGGCTGCATCTGACCTTTAAAGTCTTAATTTACAATAGTTTCACACACAGTCCAGGCTTTGAGTCCATGGTCCACCTGCTACAAGCCTGCTTGATCAAACAACAAACAAGCTAGTGTCAGACCTTTCCCCTCTCCCCGGTATCAACATGCACCTCTACAAGTCAATTGCCATATTGCTCACAGTTCAAAACTAATTACCACAGAATATGTCAGTGGAAGCCCATCATTGGTTATATATCAAGATCTGTCCTTCATCCAGCAGATAACTGCTGTATGCTGAAATGAACACAACGTAACCATCTCATTTGGATTCAGGTCCTGCGGCAGTAGTGACCTCTCTAGGCGAACTTACTTGGCTTGGAAATCTTGGTGTATTTGGAAAGCAAATGATCTGTGCTCAGTGTTCAATAAGTCTATTTCCCTTTCTATCTCTGAGAAGTATACTATTTGTTTAATCCATTCGAGCAGAAAGTGGATTTTTGCTGTTGTTGGAAAAGGGTAGCCTTTAAAATGTTTGACATTTTGTGGCTGAAGTGAACAATGTCACTCCATTAATGCACATTAGCATGAAATTCACCAGTTGGGGTAACTGTTGGTGTTTCTCAGCATGGGCATTTCCATAGACAGGAAAATGATCCATGAGCACCAACATGTGAAGTCACAGAAGCATGTCAAATTGGGTGTCAAATGAAAGCTGAGTCTATATTTTTGAGACATTAAGGCATATAGTATATATTTTCAACCATTATCCATCCTCAAAATAAGGAATAAGCAAAGGCTTTGATTACTGGCCAAACAGATGGAAAAGGGTTCTTAGACACCATCTACCAGAAAGTTTTTAAAAGGTACTAGAAATATATCAAAACACAATAATGTTGATGTAAAGACCATTGCCAACTACATTGAACAAAAGTATATACAAAAATATATACAAAAATGCAACGATTTCAAAGATTTTCCTGAGTTACTGTTCATAAAAGGAAATCAGTCAATTGAAATAAATTAATAAGGCCCTAATCTATGGATTTCACATGACTGGGACATGTGGATCAGAAAACCAGTCAGTATCTGGTGTGACCACCATTTGCCTCATGCAGTGTGACACATCTCCTTCGCATTGACTTGATCAGGCTGTTGATTGTGACCTGTTGATTGTTGTCCCACTCCTCTTCAATGGCTGTGCGAAGTTACTGGATATTGGTGAGAACTGGAACACGTTGTTGCACATGTCGGTCCAGAGCATCCCAAACATGCTCAATGGGTGACATGTCTGGTGAGAATGCCGGCCAAGGAAGAACTGGGACATTTAGAGCTTGCAGGAATTGTGTACAGATCCTTCGATATGGGACCATGCATTATCATGCTGAAACATGAGGTGATGGCGGCAGATGAATGGTACGACAATGGGCCTCTGCATTGAAATTGTCATTGATTAAATGCAATTGTGTTCATTGTCCGTAGCTTATGCCTGCCCATACCATAACCCCACCACCACCATGGGGCACTCAGTTCACAATGTTGAAATCAGCAAAACGTTTGCGATGCCATACACTCTGTCTGCCATCTGCCCGGTACAGTTGTAACCGGGATTCATCCTGAAGAGCCCACTTCTCCAGCGTGCTAGTGGCCATCGAAGGTGAGCATTTTCCCACTGAAGTCGGTTACGACGCCAAACTGGAGTCAGGTCAAGACCCTGGTGAGGACGATGAGCACACCGTTGAGCTTCCTTGAGAAAGTTTTTGACCGTTTGTGTAAAAATTATTCAGTTTTGCAAACCCACGGTTTCATCAGCTGACCGGGTGGCTGGTCTCAGACAATCCCGCAGGTGAAGAAACAAGATGTGGTCTGCTGTTGTGAGGCCGGTTGGACATACTGCCAAATTATCTAAAACGACGTTGGAGGTGGCTTATGATAGAGAAATTAACAATAAATTATCTGGCAACAGCTCTGGTGGACATTCCTGCAGTCAGCATTCCAATTGCATGCTCCCTCAAAACTTGAGACATCTTGTGACAAAACTACACATTTTAGAGTTGCCTTCTACTGTCCCCAGCACAAGGGGAACCAGTGTAATGATCATGCTGTTTAATCAGCTTCTTGATATGCCACACCTGTCAGGTTGATGGTTTATCTTGGCAAAGGAGAAATGCTCACTAATGTAAACAAATGTGTGCACATTTTAGAGAAATAAGCTTTTTGTGAGTATGGAAAATGTCTGGGCTCTTACAGTGCCTTGCGAAAGTATTCGGCCCCCTTGAACTTTGCGACCTTTTGCCACATTTCAGGCTTCAAACATAAAGATATAAAACTGTATTTTTTTGTGAAGAATCAACAACAAGTGGGACACAATCATGAAGTGGAACGACATTTATTGGATATTTCAAACTTTTTTAACAAATCAAAAACTGAAAAATTGGGCGTGCAAAATTATTCAGCCCCTTTACTTTCAGTGCAACAAACTCTCTCCAGAAGTTCAGTGAGGATCTCTGAATGATCCAATGTTGACCTAAATGACTAATGATGATAAATACAATCCACCTGTGTGTAATCAAGTCTCCGTATAAATGTACCTGCACTGCGATAGTCTCAGAGGTCCGTTAAAAGCGCAGAGAGCATCATGAAGAACAAGGAACACACCAGGCAGGTCCGAGATACTGTTGTGAAGAAGTTTAAAGCCAGATTTGGATACAAAAAGATTTCCCAAGCTTTAAACATCCCAAGGAGCACTGTGCAAGCGATAATATTGAAATGGAAGGAGTATCAGACCACTGCAAATCTACCAAGACCTGGCCGTCCCTCTAAACTTTCAGCTCATACAAGGAGAAGACTGATCAGAGATGCAGCTAAGAGGCCCATGATCACTCTGGGTGAACTGCAGAGATCTACAGCTGAGGTGGGAGACTCTGTCCATAGGACAACAATCAGTTGTATATTGCACAAATCTGGCCTTTATGGAAGAGTGGCAAGAAGAAAGCCATTTCTTAAAGATATCCATAAAAAGTGTTGTTTAAAGTTTGCCACAAGCCACCTGGGAGACACACCAAACATGTGGAAGAAGGTGCTCTGGTCAGATGAAACCAAAATTGAACTTTTTGGCAACAATGCAAAACGTTATGTTTGGCGTAAAAGCAACACAGCTGAACACACCATCCCCACTGTCAAACATGGTGGTGGCAGCATCATGGTATGGGCCTGCTTTTCTTCAGCAGGGACAGGGAAGATGGTTAAAATTGATGGGAAGATGGATGGAGCCAAATACAGGACCATTCTGGAAGAAAACCTGATGGAGTCTGCAAAAGACCTGAGACTGGGACGGAGATTTGTCTTCCAACAAGACAATGATCCAAAACATAAAGCAAAATCTACAATGGAATGGTTCAAAAATAAACATATCCAGGTGTTAGAATGGCCAAGTCAAAGTCCAATCGAGAATCTGTGGAAAGAACTGAAAACCGCTGTTCACAAATGCTCTCCATCCAACCTCACTGAGCTCGAGCTGTTTTGCAAGGAGGAATGGGAAAACATTTCAGTCTCTCGATGTGCAAAACTGATAGAGACATACCCCAAGCGACTTACAGCTGTAATCGCAGCAAAAGGTGGCGCTACAAAGTATTAATTTAAGGGGGCTGAATAATTTTGCACGCCCAATTTTTCAGTTTTTGATTTGTTAAAAAAGTTTGAAATATCCAATAAATGTCGTTCCACTTCATGATTGTGTCCCACTTGTTGTTGATTCTTCACAAAAAAATATAGTTTTATATCTTTATGTTTGAAGCCTGAAATGTGGCAAAAGGTCGCAAAGTTCAAGGGGGCCGAGTACTTTCGCAAGGCACTGTATATTTCAGCTCATGACACATGGGACCAACACTTTACATGTTGAGTTTCTATTTTTGTTCAGTGTAATATCAACACATATTTAGTTTTAGATACATTATTTGCCTTTTGTAAGTTTAAGAAACAGCCCTGTGCCTTGTAGTTCCATTAACAAAAAGCCACATCTTTATGATATTTTCTAATTTCTCTACCTCATGAGAAGGGAGGATAATGAAAGTAACCACAGAAGTAACAAGTAAAGGTAGACCTATCAATTAGTTATGGTGTTTTTACTGATATCAGTTTTGTTTATTAATTATTAAGTAATTAAACTCGTAATTCTGTTACCAAATTACAAATGGAATTACTTCAATTGAATTGGCTACAATGGGAAATCATCGTAGTCACCAACCACAGATGGGGCACCTGCTACTTTCCTCACTGGCATACTGTTATGTTCAGTCATAACTGTTTTATTTCTCTTTCTGTCATCTGGTGGTCAAAACAAGAATGTGAAAACAGTCTGGTCTCTCTCTCCCTCTCCATCTCCAGTTCATTTCACCTTTTTTCACCTTCTTACTGACACCTACCATGACACCTACCCTCTTTCCATTTACTGTAACCAGGATATACACCCACTGAGCACCAACTGACATTGGATGTCCATGGCGTTAACAAGTAGTTGACATTTTTAGGTCCGATCCCGCCATAATTTCAACGTCCACAGACTTGGCTAAAACATAGAAGTCAGGTACAGGAACAGGAATGGCAACAACAACTACCTGAGTTACACCAGGAATGCACAATCCCTCCATCAGTGCTCAGACTGTCTGCAATAGGCCGAGAGAGGCTGGACTGAAGGCTTGTAGGCCTGTTGTATTGTAGGTCCTCACCAGATATCACCGGCAACAATGTTACCTATGGGCCGAAACCCACAAACCCAACCCTGGACCAGACCGGACTGGCAAAAAGTGCTCTTCACTGACGAGTCACGGTTTTGTCTCACCAGGGGTGATGGTCGAATTCGCGTTTATCATCGAAGGAATGAGCGTTAAACCGAGGCCTGTACTCTGGAGCGGGGTCGATTTGGAGGTGGAGGGTCCGTCATGGTCTGGGGTGGTGTGCCAGAGCATCATTGGACTGAGCTTGTTGTCATTGCAGGCAATCTCAACGCTGTGTGTTACAGGGAAGACATCATCCTCCCTCATATGGTACCTTTCCTGCAGGCTCTTCCTGACATGACCCTCCAGCATGACAATAGCACCAGCCATACTGCTCGTTCTGTGTGTGATTTCCTGCAAGACAGGAATGTCAGTGTTCTGCTATGGCCAGCGAAGACCCGGGATCTCAATCCCATTGAGCACTTCTGGGACCTGTTGGATCGGATGGGTGAGGGCTAGGGCCATTCCCCCCAGAAATGTCAGAGAACTTGCAGGTGCCTTGGTGGAAGAGTGAGGTAACATCTCACAGCAAGAACTGGCAAATCTGGTGCAGTCCATGAGGAGGAGATGCACTGCAGTACTTAATGCAGCTGGTGGCCACACCAGACACTGACTGTTACTTTTGATTTTGACCCATTATTCAATTTCTGTTAGTCACATGTCTGAGGAACTTGTTCAGTTTATGTCTTGGTTGTTGAATCTTGTTATGTTCATACAAATATTTACACATGTTAAGTTTGCTGAAAATAAACGCAGTTGACAGTGAGAGGACATTTATTTTTTTGCTGAGTTTATATGTTTCAAAAGTTTGGATGGCACAGTTCTGTACAGTACAGTAGAGGACAGTAGAGAACAGTATAGTAAAGTACAGTAAAGTAAAGTAAATAAAAAAGTATTCCGCATTGCAGAACAGCAGAGTTCAGTACAATACACTACAGTAGAGCACACTAGAGTAAAGCATGATGTTCTACTATATTGCACTGTACTCTACTGTATTGTTCTGTACTGAACATATCTACTATACTGTACTGTACTGAACTCTACTCTATTGTGATGTGCTGTGCTGTGCTGTGCTATGCGGTACTGTACTGTGCTCTACTGTGCTGTACTGTGATGTCCAAACTTGTGAAACATACACATCCATGATTGGTTCAGATTTGGTCTTGCCCTGATCAACCAAATGTGGTCTTGTTTGGGGGTGGAGGTCATAAGAATAATAGTATATAGAATAATAGCCAAATATTGCATATTTCTACCTTTGTGTACCTATTCAGGATACATCACCATAAACAGAATGATATTCATATCCATAATTATGCATGGTTGTATAATACAGATCAGTGGCCCATGATGTAATTCTCTTACTGTAATTTTATTACCAGATGTAAATCCACTTCTCTTAATGTAGCTTGATAAGTCAACGTGTCATGTCATAGCTGACAACCCATTATTTCTGCAGACATCTTTGAATCTTAATTCACAGCAGATATTTTGGAAAACAAGGTCACTAAAAACTGTTAGATTTGACAGATATTCTGTTACAAACTTTGCATCTGCACAGTTCTTCCAGTAAATTTGTTTTTGTAAAATGTTCAGTAGAAATTTGTGCATAGAGTTTGTGCATAAACTTTGAAATTAATGCTTTCTATTGGGTAACATTTTGAAGTGAAAAACTGGAGTCTTTATGTAATTCCGTTACTGTGGAGTTGCCCGCTTACAATTTTGGAATTAGGCTATTGTAATGTAAATTAAAAAACACCAGGAAGTAAAATTTAAATCTAGGGAAAGTAATGACATCACTGTTAATTCAACTGAAATTAATAGGTACAGAATGCCATGGTGCACTGAGGAATAAATCAGCATGCTATCTTATTTGGCAACACAAAAGAATGGCAAGACATTATTTCAAAACAAGAAAACTTGCTAATTAGAAAACAGAGATTCAAATCATTCTCCACGAAGGTCACCTCCCTGTAATTGAAACTTGTTTTCACATTTCACATTACATCCTGCGGTGTACTGTTTTTGCAAAGAACAAATAAATCAATTCCAGGAATGCTACTGTGAAAAATCTACTTAACACACGAATCAAGAGAATAATGACTACATTAGACATGCTGCTCAATCAAAATGAAGGATGAGCATGTTGTGTTATGGCATCAAATGTATGGCATCGTAATATCAGGGAAATGTTTTGTTGTGATCAACATTTATGAGGAATTCTAAAGCTACGGTTGAATCAAGCCAGCCAAACAAAGTTATATTCTTTCATATGCACCAGATTAAGTGTAAAACGCACACATTTCATATAATTCAATTTACTTGATGCCACTTTTGTGGGATGTTTCTTCACACTACTTTTTAATCTCAAGCTTGGCAGACAATTATTGTGATACCCCAACCCCCCCACACACATCTATATTCCAAGTCGATAGGTCTCTCTCCATGAGTTTGGTTGCCTCAAGGTACTTCTATAGCCAACCAGTATCGTTGGATTTTCTGCCTCTGGGTTTTTGTCTGGTTGCTGTCCAAGGTCCTGAAACAGCAGTGAGAGGTTTACAGGTTCACATACTGTACAAGCACATCTTTTCTCACTTCTGTTAAAAAAATCTGTATAAATATACAAACTTGCATAACATTTTTATTCTAACATTTACATTTTAGTCATTTAGCAGACGCTCTTATCCAGAGTGACTTACAATTAGAGCGTTCATCATAAAATAGCTTGGTGAGACAACCACATATCTCAGTCCTAGTAAGTACATTTTCCCTCAATAAAGTAGCTATCAGCAAAGTAAGTGCTAGTAGGAAAAGACAAGTGCAGGTAATTTTACTTATTTATATATATATATATTTTTACATAATGTATTTTCCATGCTCAATAATGCCCTCACATTCTTTTCTCTCTTTCTCTGTGTGAGTTAGAATGAAGTCAAACACATCCACACTATGCCTGCAAGATCAGGCCCAGACAACTATTTCTATAGGATAAACAACCAGCGAACGGCCCATGCTTACAATCTTCTGAGAAGATTGAAACTCTAAAGTATGTATTTGTGAAAGGGGCGACTGAAGAACATAAGGACATTATATTTGCTCGAGGGACAGAACATAGAAACCTCAGCTCCCACTGAACACAAGTAACTTTGAAGTTACATTATGGACCATAACCATGTCTGATATAAGGAGATGAAAAGAGCAGGCTATTAAAACAGAATCTTACGTAATGCTAATTTATTCACAGGCAATGGAAAAGTTATCCAGTAATTTTATGAAGATATTATTACATTTTTGTAGCTATGTGTTAGCCAGATGGGTTTAAAAGTATTCTCTTTCCCTACAAAGTTCCATTTTAAACCCTAATTATTTGACACACCATTTGAATTTAGTCCATTTCACTGATAAGCATCACAACTGAAGTGGATTCAATAGTTATTTTTCCATTTTGTTTACCAAAGGAAAACAACGAGTAATCGCTCTTTTATGTTTTAACGGACATGCAAGCTCTTACAGACGGACTGAAATGGTCGCTCTGACTGACCAGAGCAAGTAGTTTGCACCGTTGTGTCACACCATTGTGTTCATTATTAGGGTAAACAAACCAAAAAGACAAAATCTTGTGCCAGGGGAACATAGCTCTTTAAAGTAACACAGCAGTGAATTACAGGCTTCATCATAGTAGCCTACTGTGTTTTGATATTTTTGGAAAGCATGTGTGTGGATTTGTATTCTGCCTATGCCATCTGATTGAATCTCAGCTACTTAAAACTGTTGAAGCAATTTAAAAGGTACATCCACAATCAACAGAGTCAACATTCTGTGCTAATCAGTGAATCAGGTAGTGTATACCTTCACTTGTCTGACAGACATGGTGTTTAGCTGTCATTTGGAGAGTGTACTGTAGCTAGCTGTGATGTATTCTGTGGGCATGCTCTACTGTGTCAGTCTGAGCAGATGAGACGCTTATCTGTGGAGGCTTTTCTACTCTAATTGAATCTCAGCGCTTCAAGTACAATAAACTCACTATATTCCCAGGCTTTCTCTGCATACATCTCTAGTATGGTGCATGAGTAAATGAGCTCGGAATTCCAAATCATCTTTGTTTCAACAAAGCTTATTGTTTAATTGTATTGTTATAATGTACTCTGTTGAGTCTAATATGTTGTTACTGTCATGGTGAGATATATTGTTTAGTTATTTTTTCTTAATTTTTTTTTTTAGACATGGTGCAGGTAACATACTGTACCCCATCCTTCCTCACCAAGCCCAAGGCTGGAATAGGAAAAATATAATAAGATGTTTAATTGGATCGGGCAATTTGTAAATAAACCCCTCTCCTTTATTCTTATAAATATTCAATTTGATCTGTTGTCTCAGTATGAGGTCTCAGTGCATCCAGAACTACACAGAGAACTACCTTCAATCACTGGTATCTCAATCATGCAGTATATTACTTCACAAGGTAATGAAAATATCTAAAAAGATTATTGTAGAGTTATGGCAGGCCTCACTATTTTAACGTAGATTTTTACTGCTCACTGATTACGTTTGGTATGCCTGCTAAACTGCGCATAAATAACGCATGTAAATAGTTTAATTGTCTTCTAGCCTCAGTATTCCAATTCCAACAGCTCCTGGTAGCCTGGGGTCCTAGAGGGATTTGCTGCACGTAGGCGTACATGTTTTGGTGGAGATGTCCCCGATTCCCTGAAGGCGTAGTTTCAGAGGAATGGTGGCATTGGAGGATGGCCCAGGATCGTTTTTCCACTTCATTTCCACCATGTCTCTCCTCTCAGGCTGCATCCTGCTCTACTCTGCTCTGAGGCTGAGCAGAATGTTAGTGCAGGGATCAGAGACAGTATTGGAGTGGCCCTGCTCGGTAACCACATGGAACGCCCCTCTCTCTCTCCTCCCCCTCAAACAAACACAAAAAACCTGAGCATAAATAAAAGATGCAGTCCTAGAATACGACAGACCAGAAACAGATGTAAAAGCAGGGATATGCCCCCAGCCTAGGGACATTGTTGAAGTATCTCACGTTCATGCTGCTGTGTTTATTCTAATGTTCACAATGAGCTGTGTGAGTGAACAGCGAAATAATCCTAACACATTCTGATCTCATTCTTCAGAACATAGTCATCCAAATGATATTATACCGGTGCTTATTTTTGCCTGCATGGTTAATATTAGCAGCAAGAGGCCAGCACATTCATCAGTTACTGAAAGAGCACTTTCCCCATGATACTATAGAGGAGAATGTAGTGTATGTAGAGGACAGGATATTCGTTAGATATACTGTATGCTCATGGTGTGTTTTACCTAAAGTGTCAGTGCTGCCATTTTATACAACATCAGCAGCAGTGCTGCTGGCCCACTGAGCATCCTTGTGAAAGTAGCTTCCTTTCAACCCTTTGTCTCAGCCACAGTATTGTTTTCACTCTACGTGCTAATGTACTGGAGCTGATGTTATTGATCACTTTAAAAGCTTTAAAAAAGAAAAAACAAATTTTCCTCAACTTTACCAAATCGTGTTAGCGGACCATTTGTGGAAGCATTGAGCAGTACAGACTCATTATTTTTTATAATATAGACATTATATACCGTAGCTCCAAACCCATTGCAAGAAATGTGCCTTTTCTTAACATGCCACATACAGTGAAGCTGTCTCAGTGGACCTTCCACAACACACTGGCATCACATGACTCTATAATCCATACCCAAATCACCACTACCCACATTAACCTCAAGAAGCACAGCAACCCACTACAATTCAATCAACTGTTATCATACTTAAAATAACTATGATGGACCATGATTCTGAGCTGACTGACCACGACCATTATGCAAACTATGAACTCTTGCCCTGCACTTTATCTATCTATATTTCTTTCCATTATCTTTATACTAAAGTAAGAGTTTAGCTGGGCACATCGCCCTCATAGCCCTCGAGTTTTAACCGAGTGAATATCATGCTCAAGTGCACAGGCAAGGGGGGTGCAGTAAGTGGAGGTAGATTTACCCCCTTCACGGCTTGTTCCCTCCAGAAAGGTTTGTTCCCCTAATGCCCAGCCATCCACCTAATGGCCTCTCTGTTTAATACAATTAATAGCCATTAGTGTTTTTCCAGTTTTGTTTTCACTTGAGAAACTTTGTACAAATAAAACTGCTCAGGGGTAACTAACAGCCTTCAGTGGATTTCATTTTTTTTTTTACTAGCGGTGGGAATAGTATCTCAGCACACAATTATATACATGCAATAGCACCCAAATTAATTACCTGTTTTATGATCTGGCACATTGTTATTTTGTGAAGAGAAAAAGAAGACCTCATATGTTACATCGAGACATGACCACACAACAAAGCCTATTAGCATATTATTTCTGGTTGAGATACTGTATGCGGTGTGGATTTCAGATTCGTGGCACGCACAGCTATTTATTTTACGCTACTGGGGGTGTGCTGTATAATTATGCAACAATAAAGTATGATATCTCCAGTTATATGGCCTTATGAAAACAGTACAATAGTTATGATACACATGAAAGAAACAGCCTTAAGTATGGGTGCCCCAGCGCACAATGGAAACAGAAGGGGAATAAATAATGTATGTGTTTTTCCACAAATGCCCCATAATAGATTGCCCTGACCATGGTTATTTTTACATAATAGATTTATGTGTGAGAGAGAGAGAGAGAGAGAGAGAGAGAGAGAGAGAGAGAGAGAGAGAGAGAGAATTGATAGTCCTTGAATGGTTTTGTATATACACCTTTACCGCCTATCCTATAATGTTAAGTTCTCAAATAATACAAGATGTACTAAGTGCATATTTTTGCTTGGACGTGTCTTGTATCTAATATTTCTTTATTAGAATTGATCTCAAGGAGTCGTGAACAAAAGCTTTGGAAAACATGAGTGATGATCAAACAAGTAAATAAAGATTGATGTTTAGATTGAAAATATATATGAGTGGTATACACCCCAAAATATGCTGTGTTAAAAACCACCCAATTTGAGTTATTTGGTAATCCAGCGCTGGATAATTAATGGACAAAACACACACTGAGTTATTTTGACCCAGCCAGTTAGGTTGTATAAATAACCCAATATGTTACCCAAACATGGGTTAATTTAACCATCAGTTGGGTTTTTATTCACTTTCATGCTGGGTTGACCCAGCAGCTGGGTCTTTGTTAATGTAATCCATAGGTTATTTTCAGGAGTTGTGGCCTATTAGGGGTGTGGCTTAAGTAATTTTTGGCCACCTACGAGAGTAAATGTCATTCCTGTTCATCATGTTAAGTTTGATTTTCCTGGAATATTTATAATATTAATACAATTATATTTACATTATTATAACAAAGTGGTAACTATCCCAACATCGGGATGTGCATAGGCTCTTGAGGAACTCATACAAGGCTCATAAAAGCCACAAAAGTGTCAGTCTTTGACCTTAAAGTGATAAAAAATACAACAGAACAGATGAATCTGCATGACTTTTACGCTCACTGGTGGCCAAAAATAACTATCTGAAACCCACATGCCCCTACTAAGCCACACCTCCAGTATTTTGATCTGACCCACTGGGTCATACTGTATCTCAATAACCCAGCATCGATAACCCAGCATCAACAACCCAACCTTGCTCTTTATAAAGAAAACAACCCAACTAAGTGACACAATGCATGCAACCTAGCAGCTGGATCATCCAAACAACCTAGCATTGTGTACATCACCCTTTCTGAAAATGCATATATAAATGCAATGTGAAACATGAGTATGATATTATTTTTAAGTGGTGACATTAAAAACCAGCCCTTATGGCAAAAAAGGTCAAATACAAGTTTGGCATCGGTGATGCCAGTGTTTAAACGTTTAGGAATGCACGTAATGTGCTTCCCCGATGCTGCTGTTAGAGAAAATTGAAATTGTAAAAGCTATGTGTCCCCCAGCATGTACACAATGCCTCTATCCCTACCAGTGTTTACTACCGTGGCACAGATTCATTGTTCTCATCAAACATTGTTGTGTGCAATCTTGACTACGTGCTCAAATCTATAATGTTTTCTACCCATCTTCAAGAAAGCAGGAGTCTCCACACTGAATTTAATGCAAGGTGCAAAAGACTGAGGCCAGGGAAGATGTGAGAAAAGGCTCTTGTTTTCCATCCAGCTGCATTTCCATACCCTCGGGGAGAGAGAGTAGCATGTATTTAAGCATGATCCAACCCCATGCTTGAGGAAAACGCATGGCGTTACAGTGGGAGACAGGGACAGACAAGTTAATGTGACACAGACCACAGCACATACAATTGAGACAATGACCACTCTGAAGCAGTGCAAGACTAGCACCAGTAGTAGTGTGAATGCTATCACTCTGAGGCAGCATAAGACTAGTCTAGTAGGCTTACCACTACTGATGCTATATGAATGCTATTACTCTGAGACAGTGTACCACTAGTACCACTAGTGATACTATGAATACAGAACTATCAAATGTATTTACTGTGAGGAGGCATGTGGTTCGCTTGTGTCTTTTTGTGGTAAGCTGTCATGCCATCAAAGATGCCAAGTAGTCCTTATCTGTAATTTCTTCATCTAGTTGACAGACAGTCATAATGCTATACTGTATTCTCTAAGTCTGATGTATAGACTGCATTCAAATAAGACCAATGTCCATAAGAGGCCATTATTAACGGTTTTCGAACTTAACTCATAAATCTTGCCTTGATCTTACAGGAGCTGAAAAGTGACCTTAATTTTCAATCAAGATATATTCATTTTTTTCCCTTAGAGAACAAAATGTCCCAGTAGAAAAGTACTGTAAAATGCATTGGTGCTATACCTCATATTTATAGCTTTGCATAAAGGGATCATGGTAATTATGTGCATGCAGACAGCTGTTGGTTGGAGCATGGTGATATCATGCTCTTTGGTCTCACATGGATCAGAGCATGTCATAAGGATGACATACTGTAGATTCCCTGTAACACAGTTCATCATAACAACTTCATTTAGCATAAAGTATTTCATCAGATCACCAGGGATGATGATGCCTGCCTCTTGTAACAGAGGTGATCGTATTGCAGCCACGCACTGTATATTATCCCACCGGCTCCAGACAGTATTTTTGGCTTGATTTACAACGGGTGTGGACTGTTAATTACCGGGTGACATTGAAAAGCACAGAGGATTTATGATATTCAGCGACCTCCCTTGTGGCAGCTACAGGAGATGAGCATCACAATGGTGAACGCCAATGTGTGAGGGGGACAAAACAACATTTCCCTGTTTCTCACAGCAAGGCTTTAAAAGCCACAAGCCTAAACATATTTAGCCTTGTTCCAGGCAGCAAAGAGGCAAAGACCATTTCCCCTCTCATATACTTGATAGCCCCACAGTTTGTCACTCTTAACCACAGTTTTACCCTTGTACAGTACACTACACTGAGTATCCACAGATACTTTAGACACTATAAATCACACATTTCCATCGATGCGGTATTAATGCATTTTGTCATTTGGGGGTTGGCTAGTGGTTTCTCATCACAATCCTGTCATGGGAAGAAGCCAGGATGTAATGTGCTTGCTATTGGGGATGTATTTCTCCATTATTATGTTTCCGTGGTCATGAACTTGCATCTGAAAGACATATGAACATTAAGTATGCTGAAGTTTCATTTAACCATGAGTTGCCATGGTGAAAATGTTACTTAATAATGTCGTCAGCTGGTTCGTAGTTTTCTCTGTGACTCCTCTCAAATTCACAATGACTGCCAGTTCTTTTGGCAAGGTGGGTCTGTATTTTCCTTCTCCAGATGTCAGGCTTTCACAATGATACTAATATGCCGGAAGCTGTAAAGCATGCTTTTAGCTCTATTGCCTCTCATTATAACATATAAGAACAAGATGTCCAGACTGCCTAATTGCTTTAGAGCATATTCATTATTCACTTATCCATTCAAATGAGTGCTTCTGCAGGGTACTATGACATCCTCTTTGACAATACTTAAATGCTACAGCACGGGTGGATGATACAGAACCGGATCCCATTATTCAGACATGCTATTACTGGATCAATGTAAAGAAAAGGAACCCAACAGTATTTAAGCATCCCAAAGCGTTTATAAGAGTTGCTGCAGAGATCTGTCCCAGAAATAGCTGCTTAACTGTGAAAAAGGATTAGATCTGTGTGGATCGGAAGAAAAATGTGTGAGATAGAGTACTGGTTTCAATAATGATATGTTTATATTTGCCGTTCAACAAAACAATTGTTTATGGAAGGATAAAACCTAAAAATACCCATAGCATAAAAGTCTGGAAGAATTTTAACACAAATTGGTCATAACTGTGTCATAACTCAAGTATTTGGTACTATACTGAAAGGGTTAATCAGGTACAAAGTTCAGTAACCTCACATTGTCTGTTCCTATAGATAGGGAAGGATGGAGTCCATGGACAGGCATCAGAGATGAGATTTCCCAGTCAGGCACAGATGGAGTGGTTGGCATTAAGTAGTGATTTAAAATCAGGTACCTTCTGTAATTTGTACCATATATCTGCTCACTGTTTACAGACCTCCAACAACAATGTCCATTTTGCTCCATTCTTTTTAAATTCAATGAGATGTGGTTTCATGAAAGGAGCTGGGCTGCAAAAAGGAGAACAGGAAGAGAAAGCGGGGAGAGTAAACAATGATGAGCCATGAAAGGGTCAGGGTTGGGATGCCTACACAGCCTAGATGACATTTAAGACTTTTTCTCTGGTTTTTGCATGGGTAAAAAAGGGACAGGGACGTGGAGTATAAACCTTTTCATCTGAAGTTTGATCTTTCCCCGAATACAGTCATCTTACAAGTAGAAAGGCTGGCCAAAAGGTTTTCATGATAGCTGAGAAAGTCCGATTCTACAGATAAGGAAGTGGATTATACTTCCGAACATAAAGGAAAAGAGGCAAAAAAAACACCAGTATTTTCTACCAAGCTGTTATAGGCTTTGATCAGAGAATGAACCCTCTTTTGAAGCACAAAGACATTCTTACAAAGCTCTCTCTATTAGATAGAGCGGCAAGCAGCCTAGTGGTTAGAGCGTTGGGCCAGTAAACGAAAGGTTGTTAGATTGAATCCCCAAGCTGACAAGGTAAAAATCTGTTGTTCTACCCCTGAACAAGGCAGTTAACCCACTGTTCTGAGGCTGTTGTTGTAAATAAGAATTTGTTCTTAACTGACTTGCCTGGTTAAAAATACACAAGATAGCTGCTAGTCCTAATTTCAGTTTTAATCTAAACCAACAAATGTTCAACGTGCCCTAGTAGTTCCTTTGTAGATCGATACTTATCGTGCCACTGGAAATGTACTGAGCAAAGCCAGACTAAAAACTACAAAAGTACTCAGGCACACCAAGGGATGAGACAAATAAACCACCCCGGCACTACAGATGTAGAATAAAGCAGTATAACTGCTATCTTTACATGTGGTTTGGGTCGTTTGGCGGATGTTGTAGGCTGTAGTAAAGAGCGTATATGGCCCCACAATGTCATAAGAAAATGCATTTTTTTCTACTGTCCTTATCTCGTTTTGAATTAATCTATGCTTATAAAGCCTTACTACATAATTGATAAGGCTCCCTGTGTTAAAGATGACAGAAAGATAAGAGAATCCGATTAAGAAGACAGAGGTCACTTTCCAAGGACACCGATACTAATGCAGAGGCCAGTTGAATGTACTGGGAACTCACTGTGACAGTTATTAAAGACAAATGCAGAACAGTATCAAGAGAGACGTTGTAAAATAATCTTGCCAACTTTCAGAACAGTTGTAATTGTATTAAAGGTATTTTAGACACAGGAACAGTAAAGCAATTTAAAACAAACACCAGGAACCAACCATTAACCCACTGTCCTTTGGCACTCATAGCTGGCGGGAACATGCTGATTTTTAAATGTGGCCCTCTGTAAGTTCTGTTGTATAATTTGTGCATTTTATTAGTAAATTGTGCTTTAAATTGATGGTCCAAGATTTTTGAGTACTTCTATGTGACAATATTGTTCAGCACCCGTTTGCTAGTAGGACCTATATGCTCATTAAGTAACTCAGACTCTCCCTGTCATAAACTTTAATTTTAATCATAGGCTTCAATGATTTAGAAAATGTCACCCTCCCTTTACCCTAGCAAATGAGCAAGGTATCATTTGTGCCTTAACAAGGGAGCAAGTAATGATCTATACTATGCCGGATTAACTCCATTTCAACTCCATTCCTTTTCCTGTTCTACCAATGAAAATAGCATGTACTGTAGAGTAGGTTACAGTACATGCTAGAACAGCATCCCAACAAGGGGACTTTCAAAAAATGAAGCAGTGTTGAATGATCAGATATGTAAGTAAAACTAATTGTACTTTTTATTTGTATTTAAAAAAATATATAATTGTGAAGTTTATTTGAGATCACGGAATCATTGAATAAGGAATATTGATGATGTTGAAATATTCTGTCATTGATGCTTCAATTCTGAGAGTGCACAATGGAAAAGCAGGGCACTTGAAAATCTTGGAAGTCGAGACTTAGAAGAGCTAAGAGCTATCCTAGCAGAGCTATCAAGAGTTATCAACCTATTGAGCAAAAGTGAGCACTCTGTCAAATTACATATTGCAGTGGTCAAAGAAATAGCACTTTTAAGGCTGTGAAGAGTGCCCTAAACATGTGAAGATATGCTGGAGAGACACAGGTTTGAGACGTTTGAAGATTGCGTAACATGACTGCGCTCCGTTCATGTCTGCATCGAATGATAAAGGCCACACGGTGTTTAGGTGTGCCTCATCTATGATTCCCTAAATAACATCTTACCCAGAACCCACTGTGCTCTCCTCGGCCTGAGGAAAGGTGAGGAATAGACATTACAGAGTGATATCATTACAGAACAAACAAAGTACTAACAGAGGATCTGTACTTTTATTTAGGGACAGTTTGAAATTTGCTGGGGGGGGGGGGGGGGGGGGGGTCCAACTCAAAGGGCCATAAAACAAGACCCTCCCCTTGTACTATCAAAATAATTGCACACCGTCCCCCCTCAAAATAATGCTTACAAACAACAATAACTGTAGCGACCCTGTGTTTATAAACGTGGATATTGACTTTGCCACTTAAGCATGCTTTTGTGGCACAGTCAATGCCACGCAGGGCTACAGGCCAGAAGGTTGAGGGTTTGCCGACAACCATAGACGAGCTCACTCTCCCTGCCTGTTTCATTAGGCCTACACTATGATCAGAGCAGGTTGCAGACAATGATCAGCTAGGGGGAAATCATATGTTCCACATATTTATAATTATATAAATACTGTATATGCAAAGGAAATCCACCAATAGGTTTCTGTACCAATGAACCACACAACCAATAAATAAAGCATACCAACTTTGGGCACTTCAATATCATGGTTTTGTGTTTCCGCACCACAATAAATAGACAGAAAATACATCTCTCCCTACCTTGTAGGCAGTATCGAAGGCTTGGCCTGATAATCTCTGAATATCATTAAACTTTTTAGTGTTTTGTAGCAGATGTCTCTTACCATTCATCAAATGGCCACTGCACAGTTTGGATTGATTTATTGATTTTATTTGTCAGTAAATATATATATATAAATAAACAAATAAAATATATATATACTGTATTAACACACAGTACAAATATTTGTAAAAGTGACCAGGATTACACAATAAATTCGGGGACCTGTTTCCATTGTGGTTCCTATTTTTTACAAAAATACTTATACAATTACATAGACACAGGCAAATTACAGAGATACAGGCAAATTACAGAGACACAGGCAAATTACAGAGACACAGGCAAATTACAGAGACACAGGCAAATTACAGAGACACAGGCAAATTACAGAGACACAGGCAAATTACAGAGACACAGGCAAATTACAGAGACACAGGCAAATTACAGAGACACAGGCAAATTACAGAGACACAGACAAAAAAAGGTTATGCTGTTCACACATTAGCCGGCTTTTGACATTCTTTTTGGTCTGGCTTTGAGTTGCTGTGGTAGGTTGTTCCACTAAACAGCGCTGGTATACACAAATGTGTTCTTCCCAGATAGACTCTTATATTTAAAACAGTCAATATTAGAATCTCTGGCTCTGGTATTATGCTGGTGGACATCTCTGGTGTTTCCATCCAATTGACTTTTGTGGTTAAATTCCCATGTACCTAATAAAAAATAAAATTGAAATGGGTTTCCATCACATTTTCAACTACTGGGTCTACTGATGGTTTTGTCCCAAAAATGTTGCGTAGGTATTACGAATGTGTTTACTCTAGTATTGGCACGTGCGCTCTAATCAACAGCTCACAGATACAGTGTGGGTATAGCCTGCATGAGGAGATTATTATGCATGATGAGATTATTATGGACAAAACTGTGAGATCATTTTTATTTGTCAAACGGCAGCCAAGCATCGATCATCATGTCACCAGAATAAGACCCACCAGAATAAGGAGCATCAAGCTCATCATTGTGCACTTTCACCACCCGGTGAAGTTCATTATTTCATATGTAGCCTAATAAACTGCATGCTTTCCCATGATGTCTTGACATTTTATATCCAACATGTACTTTACTCGCATAAAAAGGTTGGATGGAAACTTGGTTAATGTCAAGCCATTTTGAGGATGCTGGAATTATATTGGACGAATATGCGCAAGCCTACAGGAGACTTTTGTAGAATCCTAATCAGATTAAAACATTATTACTGGTTGTGTTCATGCCACATATAAAAGGTAATACATTTTAAAAGTGAAATGACAAATATTTAGGCTATAGTGAAGCATTAGGTTCTAGGTGCGCTAAGATTAGCTTCTGGGATTGGAGAGGAGCGGAGCGTGTGTTAAACTTTCCTGAATAACTGGGCATGTGTGGCCACATTATTATAGGACGACTTGGGAGAATGATGATCCACAACAGACAGCGCATCTCAGCATCCAAAGTAAAAATACAGCCAGACTAGCCTGCTACTGTGCCTTTCTAATAGACCCACAACTGATCCAAATCAAATAAACATTCAAATCACACGGCTTTTGTGCCGTTATTCAAATTGCATTTTCACTGCAACCTAGAGTAAAAAAATTACTCACTTGTAAACAATAATGTAATTATTGCAATTATGCAGTGTGGTGTTGTAGGCTAGTCTAGGTAGGATAATTGTATTGTCCCTCAACAAGATCAATAGGGGAGCTTTTTGAGCTGCGTGTCTCATGTCTTCAATGTTCTTTCATGCACAATGATGCACCTGGCCTCTCCACTGCCTATCAGCTATTGCTATTTGTTCTTGTGGATTCATATTGAAAAGTGATGCAGCTTTAAATGCTTTTATGTGTGGTATGATTGCTAATAGCCTATTGCAGACCTGGACAGACGATCCATCTCACTACCACTATTGTCACTATGAATGGTGGATAGAGGGCAGGATAGACAGTTAGACTGGTAGACTATATTGACCTGTGGTATAGTAAAAGTTAGCATAGTGCTTAAGGGAAGTAGCAAAACACATCGGTATAGGTGAGGCACATGGAGGCAGATGAGGAAATGTGGCTATGATGGAAGAAATGATATCGTAGAACCTGCAAAATAGTCCATGCAAACCAGGGAAAAACACACTACCCTTCCCAGTGCCCAATAAAAAAACACACAGCCCTCCCCAAAGCAAAAAAAAAAGTTAGACAACCCTCCCATATTTAAGACCCATTTCAAACTGTCCCTCTGTTCAACAATATATTGATTTGCATGTAGTCTCTCTGACAGAAATAAATCAAGCTACCTAGCATAAGATTTGGTTATGGTATGGCTATATATGAGAATAATTTGGGTTTGATATGAGGGAACCTTATGTGAGGGGGGTTGTCTGGGAAACATGCATGGTTACAGTACTTTGCCCTTGAGCGAAGCATTGTGTGATCACCTCAGTACTAGCAAGACTGTCCCAAACCGACCAGTACAAGATGTGGGCGGTTGTGATTTTGAACTATAAGCATATTGTAGGACTATCATTTGGCCGTGTTTCTATTTTCTAGAGGAGTAAGCGAAAGGCTGTCTGAGCACCATCAAATCAAACTGACATTGTCCAGTCTGATCCAGTGTAATGTAATTACTTTCTGTAATGTAGTCACACCGCCCTATGATAGCTGTACTGTAGCGCTTTAAATGAAGAGATCTTTGTGTATTCCACATGTAATGCTAGTGTTATAAGACGGACATTATCAATATATTTTTGATTTGACATCAGTCTTTAATTTTGGCATGGAGACATGGGCTGTAGTTAAAAAGTCATCTAGTGCTGTCAGAGTGACCCAGCACTACGTTTGTAGAATGATAGATAGGCTGATCCATTCCTCTGTGAGGTGAATGAACAGGCTGCTATGCATCGGGATTAGTAGTCCTTCCACAGACTCCCAGATCAAAGACTGCATAAACTCACTCTCTTGGCTGGAACGGCAACAAAAGTGTTGAAACCTGTCTGAGTAAAAGAGATGCAGCAAATAAATTACGTCTCCCTTGTCTTAAGTAAGTATGTAAAGATTTCAGTCTCAGTGGCTGAGTGCTGCTTTCTTTTTAAGCTACCAAGCCACTGTGTGTCGAATGCAATTGTGATATGTCCTCTGACAAAAGGACAAATAAAATGTCATCTTAAAGTACTTCTTTGTCTGTGTGTTCCATACAAAGGCCTTGGCATTTATAACCACAGAGTAGGCCTACTCCCCACTGGGCAAAGACGTCAGATCAACATCCAATTTTGATGGGATTGTCAAGAAACATGAATTCAGTTTGGGATTAACCAAACCCTGGAAACACTGTTGTCGATGTTTGTTTGAAGATTTGGTTCAGTTAAAATGAAAACTATGTACATTGATGTATTTTTGTTCATTCTTAAAAGAAGAAAACATTTATCCACTGAAACCATATGGTATAGTGAATGTGAATTGATTGATGCGTTGATGGCTACTTCAATGAGCCATCGGTCAATCTTCCTGGCTAGACCAATTCAGTCCCATTTATTTTCCTATTTTCCATTAGTCTATATTTGTGTTGAAGCATTAACCGTGAGTGTCTAGTATACACAAAATTATATTTCCCATCAAAACCGTGTTAAAAATGCTCTCACCGTGAGATTATTTATCATGTTCCCCGGGGACGGTTGTATGAAAGCTGTAATTTATTTTTCTCACTCTGATGTTCTAGATGTTGCCTGTTAACCTGCAAGATGATAACAAGACAAGATCAGACAAACAAACAAAAATATAAAAGATTATCATTACATGGGACCCTCACAATGTGAAATCTTTGAACAATAGTTTATGTTAAGAAAGGTTTTGTTTTCATTTATATTTCACAGATGTTTTAATGGGTTTAATAAGTCAGGATCCTCACAGACGAAATCCTTGAATGATTCTGAAACCTACTGTGTCTGTAGCACTGTACAGCTCATTAGGCTGCAGTAGATTCATCAGAATAGTCACTCACTGCAAGTTCAGCCTGCTACATGACGTTATCTCACCCCTCTACCAAAACCTAGTAAAAGTAAGCAATCGTTTATCGTTATACTGTGGCAAGACTGGCCAATCACCTCTACCTTAACTGTAGGACCTCATAATAGCATCTAGTCATTTCCAGGGGCTAATGGCAAACTATGGTGTTAGGGAACTGTTCAGGGATTTTACAGTAACTATACATTATATACAGTATCATTAGGCTTAAACAGCATGCAACCTGAAGATGCCACATGCGCTCAGTTGTAATGGAAGTAATTCTATGCTCATGTGCCTTGTCTGTATGTTTGCTTTAGTCTATATTTATTGCTTTAATGGCATAACACAGGAACTATTTTCTTGCACCATTGAAATTAGTCCTTGATAAAGCTCAATGGTGCGGTGAGGCTGTATGTATTTAAATCTGCTGTATTGATTAATCTTGTTGCCTTGGTGCACAGCAGAGGCAGGGCTGTGGCCTCCCAGAGTTTATAAGACTCAGTCCTTGGTTCCCTCTGGCAGGACCCTTGCGCAAACAGATTGCAATTCAAATTAGCCATGATAAGCTAGCAGCCTTGAATACTAACGGCAGAAAGCAGCCAGTTCACAGGCAGGGATTGCGTTCAACTCACCTCCCTATTTGGATCTGTCTACATCCATTATTGGATGTAGACAGATCGTTAATGGTTGTCTACCGTAACAATCTGTTGAAAAAAGTGGCTTGACAATAGCCTACTTATAATAACAACATACACATTAATAATAATAATGATAATAATGCCATGATCATCATCATTATCATTTTAATCATTATTTGGATAATTTTGCAACATTCAAAAACGTATTTTTGTGTAATAATACACAATAATACCATTATAAGGTAGTGAGAACTATCTTTACACTGTTCAGCAATATCTCTTCACCCTGATACTGTCTAAATCCAATTTAACGCGCTTTAAATCTCGGCAGGCATTTACTGAATGTGTTGGATGTTGAAATTATTGGTCACCGGTGCCACACCCCCTTCCTCTCTGTAGCATATGGTATATTCCAGTGATGCTGAGTTGGTGATTGTGTCCAACAGGGAAGATTTGGTTGAAGATGAGCAGTTGAAAGATAACCCTTAGAAAAAAAGCTAGTAACTTTTAATATACGCGTTCCGGCATTACATTTCAAACGCTGTCTTGCAATTCTCTTCGAGACATTCACCGGAGCATCATAGCCTATTCAGCTGAAGCAAGTGGAGCTCAACCATCACCATTGCGTTATTTTCCAAGGATACACGAGGATACAACATATACAAATATCAACAGTCGTATTATTTATCTGAAGTGAAGCTATGACATGGGAATAAGCCTCCGGAATGGTCACATCACGCAAAGGTGAGCCATTTGTGTAGTAGGCTAGCTACTGCTTTCAGATTGTGTGTATCGCAGAATTTCTACGTGGCGCGCAATAGTCTTATCGCTTGTGAATCGTGGTAGCCTCAGGTGCACAAACATTGTGTATCGAGAAACGGGAATGAAGAGTGTAGTGATAGCCGCGTATCAACACACAAGGTGCCGGCCAGGCTATTCTCATTCCGTGGGCCCGTGATGCTAATGTACATTACCTTTATGTTCCTAGCTGGTGATACCAACTCTGAGGAAAGAGACATTCTGTGGTAACCTACCCAAACATGACGATGTTGCTAAAGGCTAAACACCTGACACGTAAACTTTACAGACAGATGGGTCATTGAGTTGACATGTCGGTCACTCACTGGGCACAAATGTGATCTGAACGCCTAGTTTCGATTTACATTTGGTTGTGAATTCAACATGAAATCAACAAAACATGTAATTGGATTTAGATTAAAAATTGGGTGAAATACGAAATTCCCTAACGTTGATGACGTGGTGTCAGTTTAACACGTTGATTCAACGTCATTCAATTGAATTGTTTTGTTTAAATGAGTGGAAACAACGTTGATTCAACCAGTTTTTCCCAGTGGGCAGTGAGCCAGTGCATTAAAATATATTTGGCTACTTGTATACAGTAAGGTTAGGTTATAATGTAGCTCTATTTCTAAATGTAGGCTATCATGGTAAACTTGTGTATCATATGTATTATCAATGGTAGGTAGTAGTATTAGACATTCAGTAGCCTATGTAATGTCTGAGAACGTATCCTTGAGAACCCGCTATCAGTTGATCAGCTCCTCAGGTAAAGATGCAAACAAGTGCCAAATGTCAAATGTAATGCCAATGCTCTTGACTTGATGGTATGACCAGAAACAGAATATACAGTATGTTCCAACTGTCAAGGATGAAACAAAATTATTTTATAATAATATCTCAATTCTGTCTATGGCAGGTTGTATAGTTGCTGCAATCTGTTGACAACCTTGTGCAATGTGCAAGACAGACCCATCTTATACTGGCAACACAAATATGTGTTACTCAGGGCTGTCCAGTAATAGCTTACAAACATGGAACCTATGTTTCGTTGAAAACAACTATTACATATTTGTTACCTGCAATTATGATATTAGATATGATATCATAAGGCCACTGCGTATGATCAACACACGGCTTTCATTTACTCTCAGGCACAACCTGAAACACACAGGCTAATATAGTCAGAACAGGGGCAATGTTGCGCTTCCATTACTGCATTTTTGGAAAATGTTAATTATATTAATCTGCATTGAGTAGGCTAGATGAAACTTCTGCAGACTCCAGATGTGTAATGTAAAAGTAATATTCCGTTATGTAGGCCTACCTCATGTACTGTAATGGATATATGATGATATTCTTATCAATTGCTATGAACCTCTCCGATAGATCAATACGAATATATAATCCGAATAAAACACCACTCATAAATCTGAAAACCAGTATTGGACTGAGAAACAGTGTGACAACAGTAACTTTTCTAGATAAAAGGACACAGTCATTTTTGAGAGCCATTGATTAACAAATCTGTACAAGTAGGTCTGAGGGTTATATTTTGGGCTGTCACTAAGGAAGCGCAAGTGTCAAACGCATGTTAGTTTGCAATTTTGTCATGTTAAAACTGTCGCACTGGCATTTTCCAGCCCTAAAGCCAGGTTTGGAAATGTACCTGTCTAACATCAGCTCGCTTGCACTGAGGTGAGAGGGATGGCAATATTTGTAGTGTCTCCTTAAAAACAAGCACAAAAGTGAGGTTCATGCAGTGCTAATGGGAAGTTTGGAGACCCACAAAAAGCCAGTCTTAACGGTAACACCGCTGATAATGGAATGGATTTTGAGAGTGGAAGCTCAGCCTATCCAGCCATGACGCGCAGTGCCCTTGGAAGAGAGATTCCTTGTGCCGGTGAATTTCGTATTTAAAAACATTTTTAAAAACTATTGGTTTCCCCCCATTTCGTTTAATTTGATCAAAAACCAAGCATAGCCTACCATCAAGGCTGTTTTAACAGCATTGCATAGGTGCGTATTTTTATCCTGGCCATTAGCCAAGTAGCCTATGAATGAAGGGTTTTAAAAATATTTGGTTTTTGCCCTCATGCCTTTTAATTATTCATAATTCACTGCATACTTAATTTCGCTTGTTCAAGTAGGCTATCTATCCCCATTTTCAAAGAGTGCCCCTCATCCGCTTACCAAACACACACTCCTCCAAACTATTCAGTACTCCTATACAGCCATATCAACTGCATTTAAAAAAAAATCTGCCTTGCACAACAATACAATTGATAGGGGCTAGTATTTTGTGTAGGTGTGCAAATGTGATGCATAAAGACATTTAGGCCTACATGTGCATACAGTGAGTGCCATGGAACGAGAGAAGCGATTTATGATATCATGCTTCTGACCCCATCCTATTTAGAAATATTGTTGTTGTTTTAAAAAACTGATTGCTTGTTTTCCGTTTCATATCAAGTCCTGTATTTGTATTTACTAGGGAGCAGCTCCTCTTCCTGGGGTCTATACACATTAAGGCACTTACATTACACATAAAACAAAAGATAAAACAGTGAATCATATACCATTGTTACACCACTACATATCTACAACACAAAATGTATAATACCACCATACAACAATATTACAATGTACGTGTGTGTAGAGTGCGTGTGCTAGTGTGTGTATGCACGTGTCTGTACTTTTGTGTGTCTCTTCACAGAAAGAACCCCACTGCTCCATAAGGTGTATTTTTATCTGTTTTTTTTTTATCTGATTCTACTGCTTGCATCAGCTACCTGATGTGGAGTAGAGTTCCTGTAGTCATGGCTCTATGTAGTACTGTGCACCTCCCATAGTCTGTTCTGGATTGTGGATTGTGAAGAGACCTCTGGTGGCATGTTGTGTAGGGTATTCATGGGTGTCTGAACTGTGCACTAGTGATGGGAGAAAAAATCCATACAGTTACATATCGGGATATTATTTTTGACAATATATCGTATTGCATCATTTTGACAAAATTGCAATATTGTTTTTGCGCTAGTTGGCTGTACCTGTAGTAAAACCCTAGTATTTTCCCTTCATAGCTTGTTCTCCATCTTCTTTTTAAATTATTTGATTGGAATTGATGACAATGCAAAGATCATCAATAACCTACAGAACTTGAGACCAACACATGCAGTATTAAACCATGGAACGCGTTGATTGGCAACCCACAATAAAAAATATTATAGTATACTATGGTATAAATACTATAGTATTCAATGTAGTTTTTTTGCAGACTTTACTGTAGTATTCACTGTAGTATTTACTAGAGGTCGACTGATTATGATTTTTCAACGCCGATACCGATTATTGGAGGACCAAAAAAGCCAATAACGATTAATCGGCCGATTAAAAAAATAATAATACATGTATTTGTAATAATGACAATTACAACAATACTGAATTAACACTTATTTTAACTTAATATAATACATCAATAAAATCAATTTAGCCTCAAGTAGATAATGAAACATGTTCAATTTGGTTTAAATAATGCAAAAACAAAGTGTTGGAGAAGAACGTAAAAAGTGCAATATGTGCTATGTAAGAAAGCTAACGTTTCAGTTCCTTGCTCAGAACATGATAACATATGAAAACTGGTGGTTCCTTTTAACATGAGTCTTCAATATTCCCAGGTAAGAAGTTTTAGGTTGTAGTTATTATAGGACTATTTCCCTCTATACCATTTGTATTTCATTAACCTTTGACTATTGGATGTTCTTATAGGCATTTTAGTATTGCCAGGGAAACAGTATAGCTTCCGTCCCTCTCCTCGCTCCTCCCTGGGCTTGAACCAGCAACACAACGACAACAGCCACCACATTGAAGCGTTACCCATGCAGAGCAAGGGAAACAACCACCCCAAGGCTCAGAGCGAGTGAAGTTTGAAAAGCTATTAGCGCGCGCTAACTAGCCAGCCATTTCACTTCGGTCACACCAGCCTCATCTCGGGAGTTGATAGATTTGAAGTCATAAACAGCGCAATGCTTGACGCACAACGAAGAGCTGCTGGCAAAACGCACAAAAGTGCTGTTTGAATGAATGTTTACGCCGCTCAGTCAGATACTTAGATACTTGTATGCTTGTTTGCTCAGTCAGATTATATGCAACACAGGACACGCTAGATAATATCTAGTAATATCATCAACCATGTGTAGTTAACTAGTGATTATAATTGATTGTTTTTTATAAGATAACTTTAATGCTAGCTAGCAACTTACCTTGGTTTACTGCATTTGCGTAACAGGCAGTCTTCTTGTGGAGTGCAACGAGAGAGAGGCAGGTTGTTATTGCGTTGGACTAGTTGGATCCCCCGAGCTGTCATTGAAAATAAGAATGTGTTCTTAACTGACTTGCCTAGTTAAATAAAGATTAAATAAAGGTGTAAAAAAAAAACGGCAAATGGGCGCCCAAAAATACCGATTTCCGATTGTTATGAAAACTTGAAATCGGCCCTAATTAATCGGCCATTCCGATTAATCGATCGACCTCTAGTATTTACTGTAGTATTTACTCTTATCTATAATATAAATACTGTAGTAAAATAAAACGGTAGTATATACTATAGTAATTAATGTTGTGTATTTGCGGATTGAGTATACTGTAGTATTTACTGTAGTGTTTTTGCTGACATTACTGTAGTATTTACTCTTATCTATAATATAAATACTGTAGTAAAATAAAACGGTAGTATATACTATAGTAATTAATGTTGTGTATTTGCGGATTGAGTATACTGTAGTATTTACTGTAGTGTTTTTGCTGACATTACTGTAGTATTTACTATAGTTTTTTGGTTTTATTATCTTTGACTTAGAAACGCAGTCTTTCTCCTTGAGGAAAACTACTGGGGAAATACTAAAAGAGCACATTTTCCATAACCTGTATGTTGGTAGGACTGGGGTCAGAATGGATAGTTCTGAACTGCTCTTTTCTATAACTTGTAGGGAACACAATATGGTTTGTACTTGGCATGTATGTTTTTCACTTATGGGTTGCACAAATTGGGACATGGGGTAGGGGAATGGACAGGGTATATGGATATTAAATACTGTAGTATTTACTATAGTTAAAAGAGTGTAGTGTTTTTGCAGACTGTAGTGTTTTTGAAAAGATTACTGTAGTATTTACTACAGTGTTATTTTGCTGATAATACTGTAGTATTAATTATAGGATTCTGCAATGTACTACACATGATTGAGGGATACTACAGTGTGTAGTATATTATTCTACAGTATACTACAGTTTACTACAGAATTCTACAGTAAGTACTGTAGTATTTTTTCATATGGGCAGTGAGTGGCCAAGCCCTTGCCACACCTACAACTTGTTTATTCATCAAAACCCAGGTGGGATCGCGCCACTGCCAGATAATGCTCTCATAATTCTGGCTGTGAGAGATTTACCATTGCATCAGGTTTGTTAAAATAGAGCTCTCAGTGTGTTTTGAGAAGTCATGTACACTGAATTCAATTGGTTTACATGGTACACTACCAAGCAGCCATTCCCTATGCCTTATTTCTCACTCAATTCAAATTAAACCACTGGGTTTAGTGGTAGAAAAAATTGAAATGCAAGTTTCTAAATGATTAGGACTTCTAAATAGTTTGCTTATGATATTCTGCATTTATGGCCAAGCACTAGTCAGGATCCAGAATAGGTCTTACAGTTTGTACAGAAACACAGTTTGATTTGTATGATGCTAAACCAATACCTGGCCTGTCCATCTTACGTATCCTAACAATTCATCGCAGTTGGTTACTCATCTGCATAGTCTATCTTTAAACCAGAGGGGCGCTAAAGTAAATGTTTCTGTTTCTAGACCTTCATTTCACAAAGAAACCTTCTGTTATTATGTCATTCCATTACTTTTATTTTAGTATATATTTTCACAGTTCAAGGCCTATAACCTTATGCAAGGGCATTTGCCTGGAAACTTTGCTGACTTGATTGCGTTTCACATTAATCAATGGTGTATTTTAAAACAGTTGTTAGTGACTGAATGCATTGTGTGATACAATAAATGATGTATCTTATAGGTTAGGTCACAGTTTGAAGACTGGAGGATAGTTTGAATCAAATCTTAAATCAGTAAATCAGTTATGCAAATATATTCCATTCCACATCCCACACATAAACTAATGGGAGATGCAGTTTGGTTATTCTTTCATTTAATGTCCAAAGGAAATATGGAAACATATTGTTGCGACATTTGATGTCTGAAGGTGGTGAAAACAAGATCATTAGTATGCATATCTTTCCATTCCTAGATGAATGTTGGCCTGCTCAGTGACCATGCCGAAGCATACCTACTAAATGTATGAGACACAAGACTACTGTATGTGTCATTGTCGAGTATGCCCTGCTGTTTTTGCAGAAAAGTACAAGGTGACACTTTATTTAATGGTCTGGTTTTGAATTCTTAATGCATTATCACATAGTTTTAGAACCATTAAATTAAGTAAATACATATGGCCTGTTGTTCACTGGCCCTTCTAATATCAGGTTAAAACATAGACATGTATTTCCAAACGTCCATATGCATGGGCAAAGGACATACAATCATAAGCAGTTTATAAGAGGAGATGTACCAGGACAAGGAGCAAAGCACTGAGGAATGTTGGTTCCTGGCTGATAGCTGATAGCTGATCTAAGGGCACTGTTGGAGGTGCAGTATTGTTAGTGGCAGTGTTTTTTTAGTGACAGTGTTGGGGGTGGTAATGGTAGTGGTGAATGTTGTGGTGGTGGTGGTAGTGGCAGTGGTGATGCTAGTGAGTTATTCTAGGGAGGGATAACCTTTTAATTAATTACCTTTTAGTTATTTCCTTGTTGTGTTAAATGAGACCTGCAGCTGTCTGTTTTTCTGCGTTATTGGGGATTATGTGTATATATTTTCAAAATGGTTAAGTTAATTACGTTTATTTTGCCATGTACATGTTTTGGTATCTAAATCATCCTTTATTGTCAATTTATTTTGATCATTTATCAGCATGTGACCCTTATGGAGCCCAAAGAAACCACCTAAAGGCCTAAACGTTTTCAGTTTTCTCATGTCAGATTCTATGGTTGTAATGAGGAATTCAGCATACCACAATCTCCAGTATGCATAATCATCATCATCTTCTTCTTCATGATCAAACAATTATGTCCATTAAACAATCATTAATCCATACGTTCTAGTTGCATTAAGTGTGAACTCTGCCTCTCTCCCATTGGCATTGAAACAACCAATTGTTTTCATGTCTGCCTAACCATAATTGTGTTACTTTGTATTCAACTCGTGATAAAAACATTTATTTGAAGTGAAGTTTTGGATTAACATTTCCCATAGCTCATAGTGTATATTATTTAGGTTTCTCCCCATATCATGTGGTTGTATGAGCAGGTATTTTCCCATGCACCAAGATCCCATTCTGCCAAATGTCAACTGCCTATTTTCTATTCAATTATTTGTCTCCACCTACCCATGCTTGTCTTCTCAAATGATGCCGTTGGCATACAGTACAGTACCCTGTAGTCAAATGGATTGTAGTCTTTACAACAAAGGCAATAATTTCCCCGACCCCCCCATCCTCTGCATAGCCTCCCACTTCAGCAGTGGCTTTGTCACACAACTACAGTATTATGCCTCACATTTTTCCTCATATTTATATTGTACACGGTATTTTGTCCCGATCTTATGTTATAAAATGTCAGTCTTTATAGTCATGTGTCACTCTCCATTTTCTTTTATCAGGAACGTACTGATCATAGACTATACACTGAGTGTACAAAACATTAGGGGCACCTTCCTAATATTGAGATGCAGCCTATTTTGCCCTCAGAACAGCCTCAGTTCGTCAGGGCATGGACTCTACAAGATGTCGAAAGCATCCCACAGCGATGCTGGCCCATTTCGACTCCAATGCTTCCCACAGTTGTGTCAAGTTGGCTGGATGTTCTTTGGGTGGTGGACCATTCTTGATACACACGGGAAACTGTTGAGGGTGAAAAACCTAGCAGCATTGCAGTTCTTGACACACTCAAACCAGTGCGCCTGGCATCTAGTACCATATCCCTTTCAAAGGCACTTAAATATTTTGTCTTGCCCATTCACCCTCTGAATGGCACACACACAATCCATGTCTCAATTGTCTCAAGGCTTAAAAATCGTTTTTTAACCTGTCTCCTCCACTTCATCTACACTTATTGAAGTGGATTTAACAAGTGACATCAATAACGGATCATAGCTTTCATCTGGATTCACCTGGTCAGTCTATGTCATGGAAAGAACAGGTGTTCCTAATATTTTGTACACTCAGTGCAGAACGACTGTTAAAACTTCCATGATATATTAGTTTAATCTCTAAATTGTATTGATATAAATGATGCAGTTAAAAAACTAATAATTTAGAATTTCAGTACACAAGCCCATTGAAATGTCCTGAACCTATAGGCGCAGTACCTGACCACATTCATTTGGCCTCTCACTATCATGGAGAGGTGTATTGGGGCAGTGAGTTGGAAAGGAAGGGACGAACATTTGTGAGTGAAGATGAAATTCTCTCTTGACTGGAGAGGATACAGCCATAAAATGGATATTAGTAATGCACCATAACGCGTATCATGCTGTACAGTAGTGGCACTAAATCTTTGTGGATATACAGTACCTGGCTTGGGCCTGAGCAAGAGCTCTTTCTTCATTCAAGGAGTTGCTCATTGAACCATGATTTACCATGGGTTAACCCTATACTGTACTAGAAAAACGACTGTGTTGAGTACAGCATTGTCAACATGTAGGTTAGAGGTTAAAAGAAAGATCTTGAAGCCAGAGATATCTTTGAGTTATGTGTATGGAATACCCAAAGTCATATTTGTTTGCTCTTGTATAACAGAATGTCTCTGCTGAACTATATTAAGTGGACTCTAGGGAGAAACTTGATCAGCTTTTGTAGAAGTTCTTGAAATGCTAATAGGGAGGAATTACATTTTGCTTGGTGGATATGTGAATCATTGTTGTTGTCTTCTGCATACCTTTCTCTTCCCCATAGAATCTACATTATGTATAAACTGAGACTAATGACGCTAGCATTGAATAAAGCAGAGCTGGTATAAGACATTACGAAGGAAGGTTTGTTTTGAACAACTGAAGATTTCGAAAGTTTACCTCGTGCCACTAGAGACCAACGATCAAAAATAGTGCATCTGCTCTACTGTTGTCTTACAACAAAAGAGCTACAGTAACAACATCTACAAATATTTGACTCACAATCCAACTCAGTGGTTTCTATAAGGATCTATGTTCCTTATCAGAGAGGGATCAGAACGACAGACAAGACAGGATGCTTTCAGCTGATTAGATGGTTCAGAAGAAAGGACAAGGAAGCTCTGCTGTGGAGATTACTCCAGTTAACGACAGCAACACATAGTACCAAGATGAAATAAACAAATGAATGGATGACAAGGAAGAACTAAAGTAGTCTGATGTAGAATAAACAGCTTCAATTGGAATTGGAAGAGCAGTGGAGCTGAATTAAATGCATATATTCAACTACAATAGTTTTCACACTTTGCATGTCAGTGTTATTAGTTTTCGAGCAAAGCAATTATGTTTTTTCAAATGAGTTTTGACTGGTATGTGATTTAGTGTGTTCAGTACATGGCACATACATTCCATGTCTAGCACGGATGATTGGTTTGAAGGACGGGCTTTGGAAGGGCCGGCCCAGCAGAGTGGATGGGAGGCTGGGAGCAGCCAGCTGTGATGCATGGTGGAGACGCACAGTGGAGAGAGAGGCTTGACAGACGTGCCGGTAGGGATAGTGAATAATGTGTTGCATCTAAGGGCTTGTCCATGCGGGAAGGATGGAGCCAAAGTTGAATGTCAAACGGTATACTGTTGAGGGATGACAAAAGCGTGAGTGTCATACAGACATTTGACATTGGAAGATTCTGAGTGACACCTTCTTACACTCAAAATGGATGATTTGCAGCTGCAGCACAATGCAATGAGGACCATGAAAGTGGAAGATATGTCTCATACAATAAATTGTTCCCTGGTGCCTGTCAAAAGTGCACGTGTCTGAGTATAACGCCTCCATTTGATACATGGCTTGGGAATAAAGTGGATGTATGCCTTTATGGGAGTTTTCTATTCATCCTTACAATAAGATGCCATTCTCATAAGAGATCCCTCTACTTTACTTAAAACCCTGGTGCCCCAAACTTGGCTTGTAATGTGAGCGAGCATCAAGAAAAACATTAGTTCTGTTGTAATCCATCTTGAGATCCATGTTGCCCGCATTGGTCAATTCATCGAAAAGCTTTTATGTGCAAATGCACATGCACATTGCTCATTTCAGTGGTACCATGCAACCGTGTTTTAATATATGGCGTAACATTGGACTATTTGACCTTATTTCCATAGGGGTTTTTGATAGGTCAATGGTTTTTATTTAAATATTCAAACAGTGTAGTCTAGAGTGATCATCTCCTTTGATATGAACAGCAGTACCACCCACAGACTCTGAACTCTCCAGCTGTTTTCAAATCATAGTTCCAGTGCTTTTAGTTCAAGTCCATTATGTGTCTGTGTCTACTGGCAGTTTGGAGCATAAGCAAAGAGATGACTTGTTGTGTCATTTCCTTGGAACTTCAGGACCAGTAATGGTGGGGAGCACCTTTAAAACCAAGTCGTCCCATTCGTCAAACTGGGAATTAAACCAGCCTATAAAAGGGTTGTACTAGTTCCCATAAACCACCAAGGATTTCTGCGTAGCTAACCATGCATACCAGGCTTATAAGCCTAGTAAACTCTGAATTTCGTCTTGAGCTAGAACTGCCCACACTTACAGGCTGGTTGCTTCAAGGGCCAAACTGGAGTTGAAAGAAAAACAAAGCAGACACCCCACCACTGTTTTGGTGAAAAGCTGAGGGATGGGGCTGGAGGAATGTACAAGGACTGACCATCTATTATATCAAAATGATGTTTTGAGGCTATACAGTGTTTGTTTACTTTTATGTTGTTTACAAACATTGGACTAAAACAAGCTTATATTTGGGGTTCTGATGGGGTACCAAAGTTGAATGAAACTCATGAGGCATTTCTAAGTTATATTCTTCAAGAATCAATGGGTATAAATCATAAATGTGTACGTCAAAAAATGTATGCGGCAACTGCAGATTTCCCTTTTAACAAATTATACTTTTGGATGTTTGTATAAGGGAGGATATCCCCTGACTTTGAGGCTGCCTACAATAGCTTACAGGGAGCAGCAGAAATCAATTGCTGCTACTCAGATTCCAGGAAATATTAGGGTGAGCTCTCATTCACAACAGATAAATGCAACAGACAATTGAGCACGGTTACATGCACACAATAATATATTATATATTAATATAATAGTTAGTTTAAAACATTTATATGCATTGATATTGCAAGAAGAACGATTTCACTAATAAGCCTGTTTACATGGAAACATCTGAAATCAGGCTTCTGATGTGCCTTTCGTTAAATGCAGAAAATCTTAAATCAAACTAAGCGTTCTACCATAGTGACCGTGCTATTAGATTCTGAGTTCGGACATGTAAAGTTGTTATGTGAAAACTGTTTCTAAGACGCACTCACAAAGATGCTTGCACATACACAGATCAAATACACCGATTAAGCTGTTTACATGTCCTAATAATTCTACATATTGCTCAGAAAACCAGGTGTTTTAATCGGCATATGCTTACTTCGATTAGGACCTTACGCTGATTAAGATAAGCAGAGTAAGGTGTTTACATGACTAATGCCATACTCAGCCATAATCAGTTTAAAATCAAATTATTAGTGTGCATATAAACGTACTTGTTCCGTAAATAGGTACGGTAGACAGCCGGTCGACGAGACTGTTGTATCGCCCATGGTAATCCCCTATAATATTGAATTATCATTGAATTATGTATACTCACCATCAAGCATACCATAGGCTTTCATTTGTGTATTTGTAGTATTTGTCTAATACACTGTATGCTATGTACTGTAGGTACTACCAATACATCTTTGGAGATAATTTGGATTCCCTAAAACTATAAAACTCTCTTCTATGAACAGCCTCTTTTGAGCCCCAGAAACAAACATGTCTCTCTAAAGCAGAGAAATCAATGCGTCCAGCACTTAATTTGATAGCCTCATGTAGCTAACAGTGCATTACGTGCCGTGACAACCAAGAGCACCCTTTGAATGTTTACGATCCGTAGGTGTCAAAGCACAAAGGGAAAGTCACAGTGAAACATGCTGCCTATCAGGTCGTCACCTAAAATATTCTGCAAAACTATGAAAGTTGAACCTGCGTTTATGGATTACTTTTTCAGGAGATGCTGCTTGTACTAGATTCTGGAAAGGGTTATTGCATTAGGAGGAGTCACCTTTAATCTGCACATAACAGGGTAGGAAAGAGAGGATTTCAGTGCGTCCCTCGCCTCCTCCATCTCTGGGCCCGCTTCATTAACACTGGTGGTGGGGTGGGGAGAGAGAGTGATCTCTTCACAGTCCACAGGCCTGCCTTGCAGGGCCCTGTGACAAGGTGAAAGATGATGATTGAATACAAGACCCCAGAGTTGTATAAGAGAAAAGGAGGAAGAGGCCACAGTCAAGTGCAATGGGTACCAGCATCCAAAACAGTGCTGTGGGTGTTAGTGTGTCCCTTGTTGTGGACTTCCTTAGGCTACCATTAGATGTTGGCTGTGATTACTTGGGAGACCAGTGCTACAATTGATGCAAGAGAGTAACAGTAACTATATCATTTTTAGAGTCAAAACAAGAAGCAACTGTTGACCATTCAGCAACAAGCTTGTAAAAGTTATTTCCCGAGGTGTGGGTCCTGTTCATCACTCAGAAGGCCATACTATACAATTCAATTTCACCTGTTCACCTACTGTATACAACAGCAATCAAACAGGAGAGGATAATAGTCATATATTTGTATGCCATGAATGTACAATAGTGGGATGTATAGTTTAGTGAGATATATAGAAGCTATTGAGCAAGAGACACTGAGAGTGAACGAGAGGCCTACATGTTATTGAGCCGTAATCAAATGTTGTTATAGTACATCCAGTCCCCCACTCTGCTCTGCTCCGCAAGCTGTGACATCTCCATGTGAAGAGACAGGTGTCACAAAACAATCCCAGCACTCACTTAATTGGACTCCTGTCTTTCCTGGTGGAATGGACAGAGCAGAGCTGGTGTACTGTATATTACTCACTGTAGTGATGCACCATCTCTATAATTAACTCTTACTGGTCTTCCATACAAAAAATGGATGGACCTGCATAACTGTGTTGTCGAATATTTGACTGTGCGCTGTTAGATGGGTTTCTTACCTTACATATGACCTAGGTTAAAATAACATCTCTATCTCTTAATTCTGTACCTGCTGCTTGAATGAAGCCACATCCACATGCAGAGCTATATTGGTGAGATTATTTTTTAGGTGTACTGTAGGCCAAAAGAGCCCTGCCGATAACCATAAATATATCAGAATGAACTGGTGGGCCCTTACGGCTCCGCGGACATTTAAGTATGAATTGGCCTTTAGTTAGCGATGGGTCGTGGTGAGGCATTGTTTGATTAGTGTTGTCACATGGTTGAGCTGCAGTAATTGACCAAGTGGGGCTGCTGCTTGCCATTGTATCCAGACACTGCTGAAATATTAATTTGATGTTTTTGCGTCCCTGTGAGCATTGCTGTTGTTTTATAGCCTCAGAGGATTACCACTTAAAATATATATCTTATTTTCGCTATTTAGATTTTCTGCTATTTATTCATGAGTGCTGTTTTTTCCATAATGAAAAACCATAGAGTATGGGACTACTCTATTCACCTAAAACAAGAAGGAAGCCCGCTGAATATACAATAATACATTCATTTCTATAAGCACAAGTAATATACAGTGAATAAAATTGCAAATATATTCATGGTTTATTATTTAAGCGTATCAATTATTTATGGGAATCCATCTTCTATTTATGTCGCACAAATTTCCAATTTTTGAATAAGCTTACAGTGTATTAATGATTTATGATCATAACTCTTTTATGTTGGAAGAAAAAGAAGAAGAAAACTATTTTGACATTTAAATTAGTGGTGGGGATTTTTCCTCTGGAGGGAAAATTACACATGGCAACCTTGGGCAGGGCATGCCAGAATTGGGTTAACTTACATAAACAATTTCTTTGTGTGTCTGTACATGTGGGTGTGTATGCACACGTGGGTGTGTCTGTACATGTGGGTGTGTATGCACACGTGGGTGTGTGGGCGTGCATGTGTGTTCTTATCCATGTAGTGTGTGTGATGTGCAATAGCTGCAATTGTTATAGTAAATGTGAAGCAGGGAATGGGGTGTACACAGTGGATCTGAGGTGTTTTCTGTCATATACCCCCAATAACTAGTTTGGCAGTAACCCTAGATAGCTGCAGGTGCTGGGGACTCCATGGTACTTAGTGGGAACAGTAAAGCCTTTTATCACTGAGTCTTGTGGATTATCTCTAGTGCTGCTGAAGCAGAATTCCTCTCTAGGAGGCAAGAGAATCCTCTTCCTACCTGTTGACCCTATGTCCCTCAGTGAATGTGTATACCTTAAAAGCACATTCTTGGAAGATGTGGATGCCATACAAGGCTGGGCCACCAACAAAACAATGGAGCAAATGCATCCCATGTAGGTTTGCAAAGGGAGGGTATATTACTTGAAACGTTTGAAGTTTACCAGGAAACTACCAGTATTTTGGTGTCTTTCAAGGGCTTTATGTAATCTCTCACAAGAAGTAAACTACCAGCATTTTGGTGTCTTTCAAGGGCTTTATGTAATCTCTCACAAGACATCTAGTGACCCTTTTGGGTACTTCATATTATCACAGGTGTCTAATTATCTATGGCCATATGTGTGGCTTTATCGCATGTAAAATATAGGAAATACTTAAATAAGATGATTTAGAAATGTAAAATAGAATGACAAAGCAGTTAAACATTAGGCTAAATATAAACCATCAACTTAGTGAATATCATTGGTGTTTAATATTTCAGCAATATCCTTTCTATTTTTTTTACACACTTTATTTATTTTACTATGTCAGTATGTATTTGTTGTCTTTTGCTTTGGTGTCAAGCTGGTGGCAGTTGTGAAAAAAGTAAATAGTTGGAAGAGTTGCTACTATAATAATGCCATTGTTGATTAGATGCTATTTTAATTAGGCAATTTTCTCTTGAACCATATGGTTTATCTACTAGAAACTCATGGACAATATGGACACAGATATCAACAATGTATACTATATATATATATATATATATATATATATATATATATATTTTTTTTTTTACCAAAGTTACTGTTAATTACCTTTCTGTTAATTACCAACATTACAGAAGATTCCAATAACTTTTGTAAAATACCACTAATTGTGCAAACCTAATCCCATGACATTTTCATGCTACCTATTTTATATTGTGTAGGAAGGAATTACTGTCCTCCATGAACAACATTACCTTTTCTCTTTTGAATCTGTCAACATGATTTTGTTTATCTTATGCCAACAAATCATAAACTATGGAGTAAGGTAAGACAATTACACCAATATAATTAAGATATTTATATCACCATTAATTAAATTACACATCATTAATTAAAATGACTGAAAATCTAACAGGCCTTACGATGTCAAATAGTGTTCTGTTAAATACTGTCATCCTATTTCTCTTTCATTTACAACAAATTAAAACAGAACCTGTTAATGTGTGAGTTGTATTGTTGAATCTAAAACCTAGCCCAATTAATCCTCACACAAATGAATCACAACAGAATAGGAATACATGTTCTGTCAGGTTACAAAACTGTATCACTCAAACATCTCCTAAATACTAATCTACGTGTTCTATAAAAGTAGCTAGCAGACAATACTCTCTATCTCCTTTCTGCTCCTCTATGAGGGAACACAGACTTCATTATGAATTACTGGGTCGTTGCACAAAATGAGTGCCGTTTGGGTCCCTTTGGTATTTTAAATAGAAATTGTGCACCAGTATTGCATTTTAAAAGCCTGTTATAATAAATTAAGTGCCCTTTAATATAGACCACATGGAGAATTCAATCAATCTGATTCTTTCTATGAATATTACGCTAAAGTGCCAAAATTCAGCATTTTGACATGTCCCTCCGTCACTGTGTCACTTCTACGAAGATTTAAACCCACTTAATCCCCACATTTCTCAAGATTTCACCATCATTGTAATGCCCTAGTTATTTTGTTGCTTTGAGAAGGTCATTTCTGAAGATGATTATGTATTTGAATGTGGGTGGTTCGAGCCCTGAATGCTGATTGGCTGAAAGCTGTTGTATATCACGGGTATAAAAAAAACCATGTATTTTTACTGCTCTAATTACACTGGTATCCAGTTTATAATAGCAATAAGGAACCTCAGGGGTTTGTGGGACAGTATATTGCCAATATACCACGGTTAAGGGCAGTATCCAGGCACTCCGAGTTGCATCATGCGTAAGAACAACCATTAGCCATGGTATATTGGACATATACCACACCCCCTCTGGCCTTATTGCTTTATTTTATGTGATTAGTGATTCATTTGTCTGTCCTTCATTTTAAGGTCAACCCTTTTACGTGAACTGAACTCTTTTTTCAATAAGGTGAAACTATTCCTTTTTAAATATATTTTTTTGCCAAAGAAACATTGAAAATCTAATAGTCAAATCATAGAGTAAAAGCAGGTTCTACTCTTTTTGGCCATTTTCTGGTGTTTTGTGGTGGAAAACTGAGCGGGTCGAGCAAAACACATCAACCCTGTTACCCATATATAGACAGGCTAGAAATGTTTTAACCTCTTAAATGTTAAATCCCCTATTTAGGGGAACTTCCTTTTAATTTAATTGTTTTATCACGACATATCAGGGTAATTCACTTGTAAATCTACATCTGTTAGGCCAAATCGCTTCACTGCAGTTCTGCCGCTTCCCTGCTTCAATTCAGTTGACCTCAAATTACTCTGGGGCATCAGGTTACATATCCACAGCCATTGGAGGCTCGGGAGTACCGCCTTAACGCTCATTCGCTGATTGGACTGTCAATTTGTGGAGGAACGGTACATCTCAGGCACACAAGCTGCATAATGCTGCAAAGCTGAGAGTCTCACATCGTTCTATGACAAACACACATCGATTTATATCAAATTTAATAAAAAAACAACTCAAACACAATTTGAAGATGTGAAACAAAACCATTTTGTGTTCATCACAGAGGGACAAATGTTATATTAGACGAAAGCTGAGATCGTGACGAATCAGTAAATTTGTGAGCCAACACAAGTTCACAGATTTTTCCTGACCACTAGTTATATAAAACATTATTACAGTAATAAGGCAGCTGAAATCTTATAGCATGTCAACTGTAAAATGTATTGTGAGTATATGTAGATTATCAACAAAAAATGCCAAGCCCTATTCCCCCTTTTTTTCAACGGTAGGATGTTCATAGCATATACAATTTCAAAAGGAAATTTACGATATTCTATTTTTCATACTATTTACTATAGCAGTGCATACTAGTGCAAAATGTACATATAAATCATAGATAAATAACATATTCCCCCAAAAAAGTATAAGGTATTACTAGTTACTGTTCATGGCCCTCTCATGAAGATATGTTTTATACGGCCATCCACTTAACATTAACATTCAACAGGTTACACTATTACAGGTTACACATATTACACTAGCTGTTATTAGCAGAGAGGTTTGGAGGTCTCTTTTCTTATTGGTCTATTAACCAATTTACCACATGGTGATGTCATCAGGCAGAAATTTCAGGCAGTCTTTTCAAACAGCTTTTACACTAAAAGGGCATTATCACAATGTTCACAATTTCACAGTATTATTCCAACCTTATAGTGTGGAAGAATACATAAAAGACAGGGAATTACGTTTTTGACTGCACTGGGCCTTTAATTAACAACATATATATATTTTTGTGAAGCTTGCATTCAATTGCCTCTTCCTGTTGCACACAACAAGCTTCCATTCCCCCGTCATATGGGGATTTATGGCTGATTTAAGAAGAAATCATCAACCCTGTTACTTTATTTAGCAATTATAGGCACTTACTATAGTCATTTTTATTCATCCTCTTCAGATCGTAAAACATGTTTTTTATGAAGTTGAGCTCTTTATGACAGAATGTTAAAATTGGGTGAAATCAAACATTACTCTTCTCAAAAGGCACCGAATTGGTGGAACGACCCTACTGTATGACTTGAGCTTAATTTCCCTTTAAATGATGCAGAGGACAGTGGCCTATTCCTTATTTTAATATGTTGTTTCTTGGTGGTTTTAGAGGCCATTATTAGGCAACTAGGAACAGTGAGAAGATAGTAGTAGGTAGTGTGTGGTACTGTAAGAGCTGGTCAGTTTTGCTTCATGTGTTTAACTGAGACTGTCAACTGAGACTGTCATTTGGGGCGGCAGGTAGCCTAGTGGTTAGAGTGTTGGGCCAGTAACCAAAAGGTTGCTGGATTGAATCCCCAAACTGACAAGGTAAAAATCTGTCGTTCTGCCCTGAACAAGGCCGTTAACCCACTGTTCCCTGGTAGGCCATCATTGAAATAAGAATTTGTTCTTAACTGACTTGCCTAGTTAAATAAAGGTACATTTGTTGAGTGCATCTACTGCCTTCAGTTCACTCTCTATCAGTAATGGATTTCTGACTGGATCTCACATTAAAATCAATAGGAATTGTTCTCACCAAACTATCAGATCCAGTTATTTATTTCCAACCAGTACCTGGTGTCAGCCGTGAATACACATAGGGACATTGACAAGATACACAACCTGCTACAGTGTTGGAATAATTAGCTTCTTCTGAAAGGAGGCAGTGATGTGTGGCGAGCTGTGGATCTTACTGGCATCTCCTCTGGGAGACTGTTGGCTGTATTTCAACTCTATTACCATTAAAGTTATTCTATCATGTATACGTTTTCTCTAAATCATCTTTTAATGAGGTGGGGTGTTGTTTTGCTGTGCCTCATGGAGAACACCATCATTAGATGGACATATGAATACAATAATGTCGACCAGGGATGGGCAACTCCAGTCCTCAGGGGCCTGATTGGTGTCACACTTTTGCCTCAGCCCCAGCTAACACACCTGAGTCCAATAAGCAACTAATCATAATCTTCATTTTAGAATGCAATTAGTTTAGTCAGCTGTGTTTGCTAGGGATACAGAAAAAATGTGACACTTACTTCGACCCCCGAGGACTGGAGTTGCCCATCCCTGATGACAACATTTTGGGACAACTATGTTGTAAGTCATGGGGCTGGAAACTACCTTTAACAGGCTAAACGTTTTGTATAACTTGTTGTTTATTAATGTTATTAAATTGTATAAAATACACTAACCCCTAGTTATTATATGTATACTTCTGGAATTCATAAGCATTTTTGTATTGGTTATTATTGTGTTGTTTCCATGAACAAATGGGAAACAGGAGATATGTTGATGTAATTGTGGGGTGATCCCACTACAAAACCAATGCTCTCCGTGGGACTTGTAGTAGGCCTATATCCTAGGTTTATTTTCAGTAAAAATCAAGAGTACCAATGTGAATTTAAATGTGATTTTCCTCAGGTGCATACCTCCAGCACACTGCATGGGTGTTATATGATGTTCCTGGCAGATTTTACATAATTGCGCTCAGTGGTCACCAATGAGGTGGGTAATTCTCTTTAATCATCATTGATTATTGTAGATCCCTAAGTGACAGCCCATGTTATTTTGGGTCTGTTTAAAATAGACAAATAAATAGCTAAACAACAGAGTGAGTTTGAGAGAATCTGTCATATTGCTCCTTGTCATGTTGGCACTTTACTAGAGGCTGAGGCTGAAAACTACTTTGATGTGCACTGTTAAGAGAAGATTAAAGACTTTGAATTATGGTAATGATTCAGTGGCCTGTAGGTTCTTTACCGTGTGTCCAAAATCATTGGGAAAAAACTTTGATCATCCGGGCTAACAAGGGAAGGTTTCCCTCTTTGGAACACGCTGTCAGTGAGTAGTAATTGGTTTTGTGGAAGGCAGTCACGGACCTATAGGTATGCTATAGCATTCTTGGGGAGGCAGTGATGTTGCTGTTGCTGTTATCCAAAGAGGGGTGTGTACTGTAAGTCAAGAACACTGGCAAGCATTATGAAGGTATTTGACAGTCTCGCTTTTGGGGTCATGTGAACAGAACAGGTTTGCTTTATAATGAATAATCCAACATGTCTTCCTGAAACTCCACCTAGAACACATCATCCAATCAATCAAGGAATGAGAGCAAAACATGATTTGGAGTATGTTGTTAATATCACATAGTATTACTGCCTACTCACACTCAATGTAGACCATGTCAGCCAAGTGGAACTAAGCTATTTAGCATCATTGTGCTTCTGTATCACATGGCTTTTGTAATATTTGTCTTGACACATGTCAGAAATGATATGTATTCCATAACATGCAAAACGAGACATCAAATTAAAAACAGAAAACTCATGCTTTAAAATATATTCATGTCAGTGTAGATAAATCACCACAGACAGATGACATGGTGCATCATAGAGAACTGAGCCAACCTGGGGCTATCTATTAAAAAACGTTCAAATGTTCAAAGATTCCTCTTTCATTTTTAGTGAAGGGCAGGCTTTCAGGTCTCATATCAAAGAGAAACATCAAGCCACCAAATGGGCTTGACGCAGAGGGGCCAGCATGAGCAGATCTACACAACCTGTGAACCCAGAGGGAGAGTATTGTGAAAAAGAGACAGGAAAGAGAGGAACCACAACATTCCTTGTTAGGACATGGCTTGGCCAGTCTACATTTGTAAATAACACCGCCTCTGTAGAGTGTGTAATGCTCCTAATATAATGTAATCTAATGGGTTGACCTTATAGTTGCAATTAGAGTATTTATGGGAACACTGAAACCACAGCTGTTTATTTCATCACTTTGATTCTGAAATGCAAAATAGTGAACTAATTGGAGAAATAGATAGCTACCAGGCAGCATTTTGGTAAAGTTGGCATTATAACACTGAGCCAAAGGAAATACACAATGCCTAAGGAAATACTTGCAAATATTTTTGAACCAGAGAAAAATGTATAAGTAAAAATGTGAGTATTTGTTTCAAAACCTAGATGATGTTGTGCGTTATTTGAATAGTCCCAAAATGTGATAACATACTATGCCTTCTTGACAGATTTGTTTAAAATGTGAGTACCACTTTCTAACAGCAAGCATGGAAAACAATATACAGGTAGTTGACATTTCCTCTCCTCATTCCCAGAGGCTATGTTTTGCTCTCTGGCCCCACTGTCATATCTTTTGCATGATATTACATACAAATTCTACTCCTTGTTGCAAGTTAAAAAGATTAATGTTGAGGCACTTGCTCTTCAGCACCATGGAAAATTGCCAAGAGCAAAGAGGTATTCTTAGTTGACCCCGAGCTTGGCTTTTACATTTACTGTTATTTACTGCTTCAGTGTCTGTGTGTGCATGTGTGCGAATGCACATACAGTGGGGCAAAAAAGTATTTAGTCAGCCACCAATTGTGCAAGTTCTCCCACTTAAAAATATGAGAGAGGCCTGTAATTTTCATCAACTATGACAGACAAAATGAGATAAAAAAAGTTTATCTCAATACTTTGTTATATACCCTTTGTTGGCAATGACAGAGGTCAAACGTTTTCTGTAAGTCTTCACAAGGTTTTCACACACTGTTGCTGGTATTTTGGCCCATTCCTCCATGCAGATCTCCTCTAGAGCAGTGATGTTTTGGGGCTGTTGCTGGGCAACACGGACTTTCAACTCCCTCCAAAGATTTTCTATGGGGTTGAGATCTGGAGACTGGCTAGGCCACCTTGAAATGCTTCTTACAAAGCCACTCCTTCGTTGCCCGGGCGGTGTGTTTGGGATCATTGTCATGCTGAAAGACCCAGCCACATTTCATCTTCAATGCCCTTGCTGATGGAAGGAAGTTTTCACTCAAAATCTCACGATACATGGCCCCATTCATTCTTTCCTTTACACGGATCAGTCGTCCTGGTCCCTTTGCAGAAAAACAGCCCCAAAGCATGATGTTTCCACCCCCATGCTTCACAGTAGGTATGGTGTTCTTTGGATGCAACTCAGTATTCTTTGTCCTCCAAACACGACGAGTTGAGTTTTTACCAAAAAGTTCTATTTTGGTTTCATCTGACCATATGACATTCTCCCAATCTTCTTCTGGATCATTCAAATGCTCTCTAGCAACTTCAGACGGGCCTGGACATGTATTAAATATTCACTCCATGTACATGCTTCTCGTCTCCAGCGTCGATCCTCACAGAATGCTGACACGTCTATATGAAGCATCAGGGAGGTTTTTGTTTTGTTGGTGACGTCGGGTCCGGGTGCTGCCGCCGATGGAACTGGGGGTGCCTCAACTGGGTCTCCGGGCTTTCACGCCTTAGTTGTTTGGAGAGGTTTCCTTGCCCCGGTTGGGTCGGCAGGCTCCCATCCCACATCATATCTCAGCCTGCTCGTCGGGCTCAGAGAGGTAAATGTGGAATAATAAAATAATTATAACATTTATTTAACAATCCCTTGAAAACGGAACATACTTGTTAATGATTTTAGTAGTGGTGTAAAGTACCTAAGTAAAACTACTTGAAAGTACTACTTAAGTAGCTTTTTGGGGTATCTGTACTTTACTATTTTTAAAATATTTTTGACTACTTTTAGTTCACTACATTCCTTGCAAGCCGAAGAATACCATCCCAACCGTGAAGCACAGGGGTGGCAGCACCATGTTGTGGAGGTGCTTTGCTGCAGGAGGGACTGGTGCACTTGACAAAAGAGATGGCATCATGAGGTAGGAAAATTATGTGGATATATTGAAGCAACATCTCAAGACATCAGTCAAGAAGTTAAAGCTTGGTCGCAAATGGGTATTCCAAATGGACAATGACCCCAAGCATACTTCCAAAGTTGTGGCAAAATGGCTTAAGGACAAGAAAGTCAAGGTATTTGAGTGGCCATCACAAAGCCCTGACCTCAATCCTATAGAACATCTTTGGGCAGAACTGAAAAGTGTGTGTGAGCAAGAAGGGCTACAAACCTGACTCAGTTACACCAGCTCTGTCAGGAGGAATGGGCCAAAATTCACCAAACCTATTGTGGGAAGCTTGTGGAAGGCTACCCGAAATGTTTGTCCCAAGTTAAACAATTTAAAGGCAATGCTATCTAATACTAATTGAATGTATGTGAACTTCTGACCCACTGGGAATGTGATGAAAGAAAGAAAAGCTCTTATAGCTTAATAAAAGCTCTTATAGCTAAATAAAAGCTCTCTTATATTGTTTTGACATTTCACATTCTTAAAATAAAGTGGTGATCCTAACTGACGTAAGACAGGGAATATTTACTAGGATTAAATGTCAGGAATTGTGAAAAACTGAGTTTAAATGTAGTTGGCTAAGGTGTTTGTAAACTTCCGACTTCAACAGTATATTTTAGTAATTACATTTACTTTTGAATGTTAAGTATTTTTAATACCAAACACTTTTAGACTTTTACTCAAGTAGCATTGTATTGGGTGACTTTTTCTTGAGTTACTATTAAGGTATCTTTACTTTTACTCAAGTATGACAATTGGGTACTTTTTTCTACCACAGGGTTTTAGTGGAGCTTGTGATCTTTTTGCAGCCAAATCGAACGCTCTGCACCGTATTGTGACATTGAATTGATAATGACCTATAGAGTTTCAGACACTTGTAGAATCTATGCCAAGGTGCATTGAAGCTGATCTGGCTTGTGGTGGCCCAATGTTTCCTTTATTTTCGCAATTACCTGTACACCTATGAGTTAAGCGGATGGAAGCCCAGGGATACAGTTCTCCCTGTAAGGCATTGTTGTATATCTGAGCACTAAAATAAGAAGTCTGATATAAGGGGTTGTATTTGGCCAACACCTCAACAACAGGGGGATGGTCTGCCTTGTTCTACATTTTGTTGACCAGTAGGTTATGACTGGGGGAGGAAGCCCATCCTCGATTGTTTGCAGAGGTTGTTCAATATGGTTTTTAAGAACCATTGTTGTCTATAGTTTGTCCTTCCATATTGTACCAAGGCTTACTAAAGGGAGCATAATGCTATTCACTGTTGTTTTACTGGCTTTGTCATCTAAACAGTATGCAGTGTATACAAATGCATTTGTTCTCCCTTGGGGAGGTCAAGAAGTATAGATGATCACATTAGTCAGGATCCTTCTCTGTGGTCCATGCCAAGCTCTATGAACGTGCGTGAGTCGTTAAATCAGTAATTTCTATTAAGAGTCACAGGGGAATCGAGTTTAGTCTGAACCTCATTGCCATTTCAGTCAGAGCCCTGCTTTTAAGGATTTTATCCTTTTTCCTTGTTTTCTGTTTTCTGTGCGTGTGCAGCTAGTCTTACCAAGGCCCACTATTACAGTAAGTGTATTCAGTTGTCATATGACTCCACAAAAGCTACAGGATAGGACATTTCATAATATCTATGAATAATTGAAATGGTTCACATTTTGGTGGGATTACTGCCAGGAACACAGATACACTGTGGAGGACCTCTTTTTTTTGTGAATTGTCAGTCTTATATTATTCATCTTTTAAATAAAAATCATTGCTTTTTAAGTTCATTTTGCTGTCTGCCTTCACTAAGTATTTCTGGCTTGGGGGAGGTGGATGGATAGGTGGGTCATGCCAGCTTAGTGCTTCCCCAGGAGAGTGGGTCTATGTGGGGCATGTTAAAGTGGGATGGAGGGATGGAGGTAGCTAGCCATAAAGCCTGTAGTGTAGTTAATTCTGGACCTGTCTGTCACCTGCTGGATTTACATTCTGAAAAATGATATTACTTTGCTGATATTTCTCTCATCACTGAGCTGGGGGAGAAAATCTAACTGTTGATCTTGGATCATTACCTTGAAGTATGACAGCGGGCAATGGGTGGATATTTGGTCATCCTATTAAGATAAATAACTTGCAGAGAAGTGTTTTTTTAATGTATTCTATAGGGATGTAAGGATTCACTGATACGCATCGGTCCCCAAATGTTTAAGATACAAGTGCATCGGTCTGCGGACCCCAAAACCCAAAATATAAATATAAATGTTTTGCTCATATTAGATTCTTTATACCATCCCCCCCAAAATGTCATATTTTGTGACAACTGATGCATCCTCTCCTTCAGTGTTGAACTGCATGTAGAGTTGAAGTCGGAAGTTACATACAACATAGCCAAATACATGCAAACTCAGTTTTTATTTTAAGAATGTGAAATGTCAATTTCTGTCATCACATTCCCTGTGGGTCAGAAGTTTACATACATTCAATTAGTATTTGGTAGCATTGCCTTTAAATTGTTTAACTTGAGTAAAATGTTTTGGGTAGCCTTCCACAAGCTTTCCCCACAATACGTTGGGTGAATTTTGTCCCATTCCTTGTCGATATAGGACTCGTTTTACTGTGGATATAGATGCTTTTGTACCAGTTTCTTACAGCATCTTCACAAGGTCCTTTGCTGTTGTTCTGGGATTGATTTGTACTTTTTTGTACCAATGTACATTCATCTCTAGGAGACAGAATACGTCTACCTTCCTGAGTGGTATGACGACTGCGTGGTCCCATGGTGTTTATACTTGCGTACTATTGTTTGTACAAATGAACGTGGTACCTTCAGGCGTTTGGAAATTGCTCCCAAGGATGAACCAGACTTGTGAAGGTCTACCATTTTTTTCTGAGGTCTTCAATTTATTTGGATTTTCCCATGATGTCAAGCAAAGAGGCACTGAGTTTGAAGGTAAGCCTAGACTGGTGTTTAATGAAGCTGCCAGTTGAGGACTTAAACTTTTCTGTTTCTCAAACTAGACACTCGAATGTACTTGTCCTCTTGCTTAGTTGTGCACCAGGGCCTCCCACTCCTCTTTCTATTCTGGTTAGAGCCAGTTTGCACTGTTCTGTGAAGGGAGTAGTTCACAGCATTGTACGAGATCTTCAGTTTCTCGCCAATTTCTCACATGGAATAGCTTTCATTTCTCAGAACAAGAATAGACTGACGAGTTTCAGAAGAAAGTTATTTGTTTCTGGCCATTTTGAGCCTGTAATCGAACCCACAAATGCTGATGCTCCAGATACTCAACTAGTCTGAAGAAGGATAGTTGTATTTTTTCTTTAATCATTACAACAGTTTTCAGCTGTGCTAACATAATTATAAACTTGGATTAGCTAACACAACGTGACATTGGAACACTGGAGTGATGGTTGCTGATAATAGGCCTCTGTACGCCTATGTAGATATTCCATTAAAAATCTGCCTTTTCCAGCTACAGTACAATAGTAATTTACAACATTAACAATGTCTACACTGTATTTCTGGTCAATTTGATGTGATTTGATGTGACCCAAACTTTTGAACGGTAGTGTACATCAGTTACACACACACACACACACACACACACACACACACACACACACACACACACACACACACACACACACACACACACACACACACACACACACACACACACACACAACATACTGTACATGTATATTGACCCATTCCCCCCCCGGCTCATGAGCTCCATCAGCAGCAGATTTTAGTTTATGATGGAAAATTAATGTGTTTATGCAGCAAATGTTAGTCTATCGAATTGTATTGTATCGCATCGAACTGAATCACATTGATTATTTTGCTAACCAAACTGAAATGCACTGAATCAAACTATGGCGTATCGTTCCTGTATCGTATCGGAGCCCATGTATATATATATATAATCGTCTTGAAAGGGAAAGATGCACATCCTTAGTATTCTACTGTGTTGCATAATCTGGGAAGGACATTTTCAAATCAAAAACCTTATGATGCATCTCTTTTGAAATGTTTTAATTAAAGTAGCTAATGTTTTCTCACACATGCAGGTGTTTCTACAGTTTGCAACTGATCTGCCTCTAGTGTGGTGGTTACTGTTCACTTCTTACTTTACAAGCCCTTAACCACAGTGCAGATCAAGAAGAGTTAAGAAAATATTTACCAAGTAGACTAAAATAAAAAATAATAGAAAGTAACACAATAACAATAATGAGGCTACAGTGCCTTGCGAAAGTATTCGGCCCCCTTGAACTTTGCGACCTTTTGCCACATTTCAGGCTTCAAACATAAAGATATAAAACTGTATTTTTTTGTGAAGAATCAACAACAAGTGGGACACAATCATGAAGTGGAACGACATTTATTGGATATTTCAAACTTTTTTAACAAATCAAAAACTGAAAAATTGGGCGTGCAAAATTATTCAGCCCCTTTACTTTCAGTGCAGCAAACTCTCTCCAGAAGTTCAGTGAGGATCTCTGAATGATCCAATGTTGACCTAAATGACTAATGATGATAAATACAATCCACCTGTGTGTAATCAAGTCTCCGTATAAATGCACCTGCACTGTGATAGTCTCAGAGGTCCGTTAAAAGCACAGAGAGCATCATGAAGAACAAGGAACACACCAGGCAGGTCCGAGATACTGTTGTGAAGAAGTTTAAAGCCGGATTTGGATACAAAAAGATTTCCCAAGCTTTAAACATCCCAAGGAGCACTGTGCAAGCGATAATATTGAAATGGAAGGAGTATCAGACCACTGCAAATCTACCAAGACCTGGCCGTCCCTCTAAACTTTCAGCTCATACAAGGAGAAGACTGATCAGAGATGCAGCCAAGAGGCCCATGATCACTCTGGATGAACTGCAGAGATCTACAGCTGAGGTGGGAGACTCTGTCCATAGGACAACAATCAGTCGTATATTACACAAATCTGGCCTTTATGGAAGAGTGGCAAGAAGAAAGCCATTTCTTAAAGATATCCATAAAAAGTGTCGTTTAAAGTTTGCCACAAGCCACCTGGGAGACACACCAAACATGTGGAAGAAGGTGCTCTGGTCAGATGAAACTAAAAATTGAACTTTTTGGCAACAATGCAAAACGTTATGTTTGGCGTAAAAGCAACACAGCTGAACACACCATCCCCACTGTCAAACATGGTGGTGGCAGCATCATGGTTTGGGCCTGCTTTTCTTCAGCAGGGACAGGGAAGATGGTTAAAATTAATGGGAAGATGGATGGAGCCAAATACAGGACCATTCTGGAAGAAAACCTGATGGAGTCTGCAAAAGACCTGAGACTGGGACGGAGATTTGTCTTCCAACAAGACAATGATCCAAAACATAAAGCAAAATCTACAATGGAATGGTTCAAAAATAAACATATCCAGGTGTTAGAATGGCCAAGTCAAAGTCCAGACCTGAATCCAATCGAGAATCTGTGGAAAGAACTGAAAACTGCTGTTCACAAATGCTCTCCATCCAACCTCACTGAGCTCGAGCTGTTTTGCAAGGAGGAATGGGAAAAAATGTCAGTCTCTCGATGTGCAAAACTGATAGAGACATACCCCAAGCGACTTACAGCTGTAATTGCAGCAAAAGGTGGCGCTACAAAGTATTAACTTAAGGGGGCTGAATAATTTTGCACGCCCAATTTTTCAGTTTTTGATTTGTTAAAAAAGTTAGAAATATCCAATAAATGTCGTTCCACTTCATGATTGTGTCCCACTTGTTGTTGATTCTTCACAAAAAAATACAGTTTTATATCTTTATGTTTGAAGCCTGAAATGTGGCAAAAGGTCGCAAAGTTCAAGGGGGCCGAATACTTTCGCAAGGCACTGTATATACAGGGTGCACTGGTACCGAGTCAGTGTGCGGGGGTACATGTTAGTTGAGGTAATATTTACATTTATTATGGGGGTGAAGTGACTATGCATAAATAATAAACAGCGAGTAGCAGCAGTGTACAAAAAGGGAGGGAATGTAAATTGTCCGGTGGCAATTTAATTAATTGTTCAGCAGTCTTATGGCTTGCGGGTAGAAGCTGTTGAGGAGCCTTTTTGTCCTACACTTGGCGCTCCTGTACCGCTTGCCATGCGGTAGCAGAGAAAACAGTCTATAACTTGGGTGACTGGAGTCTCTGACAATTCTTTGGGCTTTCCTCTGACACCGCCTATTGTACAGGATGGCAGGAAGCTTGGCACCAGTAATGTTCTGGGGCGTTCACACTACCCTCTGTGGTGCCGTACGGTCAGATGCCGAGCAGTTGCCATACCAGGTGGTGATGCAACCGGTCAGGATGCTCTCGATGGTGCAACTGTAGAACCTTTTGAGGATCTGGGGACCCATACCAAATCCTAAGGGGAAAAGGTTTTGTTGTGCCCTCTTCACGACTGTCTTGGTATGTTTGGACCATGATAGTTCTTCGGTGATGTAGACATACAAGTATTTTTTATGTATGTCTATGAAGACATCTTCAGTTCACACAAGAATCAGTTACATCATACATTCTAAGTGATAGGTTTGTGTGCTCGAGGCGCTCAAACCAATCCCTTTGGGTACATACTAACCCTGACCTAGGAACAGTGCTTATGTGAGGGAATGAATGAGCAGGGGTGAAAATACAGTAGGGTAGAAAACACTCACCACCAGATGCATACTGTATAGAGCAATGACAATGACAGATCTCTCTCAGTTGGAAGAAGAGGTATAACTTCAGAGAATCTCTATGACAGAGATTGAGGCAAGGAGTGCCTACGGCATGCCTGTAGCACTGTAATGAAGTTTGTGGCTGGTGTGCCCATGCTGGACCGACCAGCCAGACTTTCCCAGACTCGACGGGGGACTTTCATCTGAATATTGTATCTCCCCACCTAGCTACCCAATTAACACCAAGCACTTTACCCTGCCGAGTCCCAGGATGGCGCAGTCAGGATCATGGTGCATGACAAACTGGCACCAAACAACCAAACAGCCTTTGATTAATGGACTTAATACTGTAGTGTACGACACCAAGGCAGGATATTGTATTTGTACGGAAAAGACAAGAAATCAAATATTTGTCTTTTTTTTTCTCTCGTAGCAGTATGCCTATTCTACTCTCACTCCCTCTACAGTGGTACTGATTCTTTTGTCATGGAGCTTTGGAATGTTAAGAGTGTTCCGGAATGGCACAGGCTTTCGCATTCTAAGGTTATGGACCACAAATAGATGTACAGCAACATTCATCCTGTTAAAGCCCATGGGTAATGAGCAAATGACTGTGTGTTGTGCAGGCTGGTGTTACTCTGAATGATTTGTGTGTCCACTTGGTGGTTTATTTCCAAAAACCGTAATCATCTCATTAAAAGCTACTTGGTGCTCATCAGAAGACACTGCCTTAGCCCCAATATGCTCCCATTAAACCTCTGCATTCAAAAAATATTTTGTTAAGCACCAGAGAGGTAAGGTAGAACTAAGCAGTCTTAACCAAGCAGACAAATGGTATAGTTTGCAATTATGGTGCAACTATCAACCAATATCATTATGGAACATTAGGAAAAAAAGGGATATTTACTGTAAGAGAAATAAGACTGATCGTCTCCCAAATGGAACATGATTCACATTCATAAAATGCAAGGGTTGTAATATTAACACAATGTTATTTTAGGAATGCGTAATTAAATTGCAAGTTGCTTAGAAGAAAGATAAAATGTAACATTTTCCCGGTGCTACATTATGCATGTGCCCTTTCAGAGATGGGGAAATGTATATTTTCTATTTCTGCTGATTTGAATGACATTTACAGAATAATATTGATTTTTGAGTGTGAAAAATAAGTTGTGAATATCAACCTTTTTGATTGGATTTGTTGTGCCTTATGAACTTTGCACTGGATTAAGTCCGTCTGCTATTATTGTTCCTTTTTCACCAAGAGTCATTTAATACATTCAACTATGATATGTAACATTTTTGTATTATTGATCATATCGAGAACTCTTTCAATCTCACTATGAAGATGTTCTTGTGATTTTTTTGTCTGCACATTCGGCACATGTTGGTTGTATCTATATTACTGTATCCACTAAGTTTCTTTCGTAAGAATAAACAGATCCATATCTTAGTTAAGAAGGTACACAAATAAATGATTGTATTTGCATGCGGTAGCCACCACTTATTTGTTTTTGGTCAGAGGAAGTGGTTTTGGGGCAGCTGAGTGGCGCAGTGGTCTAAGGCACTGCTTCTCCATGCAAGAGGTGTCATTACAGTCTCTGGTTCAAATCTGGTTCAAATCTGGGCTGTATCACATCTGGCCGCGATTGGGAGTCCCATAGAGCGGCACATAATTGGCCCAGCATCATCCGCGTTTGGCCGGGGTAGGCCGTCATTGGAAATAAGAATTTGTTCATAACTGACTTGCCTAGTTAAATGAAAGTTCTAAAAAATAAATTAATTTGAGTGCCATTTGTGTGCACCAGTGGTCACCAACCTTTGCTGAGTCACAATGCAAGTCAAGATCTACCTCTAAAAAAAAAGTTTTTTACATAAGCCTATGCAACATTAAACAATTAAAAAGGTTTTGTAGCAATAAGGTTTGTGCAGTAGGCTATAGGCCTACTTGAATTGCTATGCTTGATTAGCCCTGCCAGTGTTGTTCTTCTCAGATGATTTAGAAATGATATTTAAAAAAAAATAGGTACAGTATATGATCACACTGGTAATAGATAATTTGTTGTATTACTTGTGAGCATAATATTTTTTTTGTTTGTTGCTGGACTGATGGCCAGTCTGAAGGGAGGGAGGATCGGTGAGGCTGCTTCTCTCCCGACTCCCCGTCCCTCTGTCCTCTGAGAAAGGAGGACACAATCTTCCAGCTGATGGCGAAACAAGTGGCACTGCATTTCTGCCTCATGCACCAATCCATGTTGTTACTCCTATGACCAGAGAAAGGGAAATATTCCTCGTTATTAAAAAAGACACAAGCCGCTAATAATAGCAACACAAGCTTATCGGAACACTTTGGTATTTTATGGCTTAAAGAAGTGTTGAACACAGTGTTGACCGTGCTAAATAACAACTTAATTACGGAATTACTGATAAAAACAGTAGCTCTTTGCTGTAGTCTCTCTCTAGTCATGGATTTAAAGGTTTTTAAATCTCACAGTATCAAATGTACTGTTTATTTTTACAGTCTATGGATCGAGTAAACTGTGCAGACACTGTGATCTGAGCTATCTGAATGACTGCAGTAGGCCTATAGGTGCACTTGATTTGCTCTCTGGGCCTGTTGGGTAGGTGGAGTTCTACCTTCAGACACATGAAATGGTTTAAAATGGAAACACTTTGCCTTCCTGGTGCTAGGGCTGCAGAATGAAGTACATCTACCGCCAACAGCATGAAACAAATCAAATGAAATAGGAACGCAAGGCTTTATCGTTGTTGTTTTTTACAGAAATGTTTGGTGATCAACTAGGAATATTCTTGGAAATCGACCAGTTGATCGCGATCGACCAGTTGGTGTACACAACGCGTCCATTAACTGTCTCTAACCTCATGATAGAGAACAGGGCAGCCTATTTAGTTGGTGTGGAGCTGCAGCAGAAGAGTCAGAGGATCAGGTGTAACAATAGGTGGTAGGAGTGGTAGAACTGGTAGAAGACTGAATCAGATATGTATTTTTAAGAAATTATGAAAATAGTTGATAACAAAAATACTTAACATTTTTTTTTAAATCATAACTGGAACTGCCAATAGCAATATTACCACAACTGGCGGACAAATGCGAAAATAGCCTCAAACAGGCAAAATGCCCATAAACTCAAGCATCTAAATATTATGGCATAGCTAGTCACATCATGTTACCAAGACAAAAATCTCTACCTTAATCCTTAATGAGGAGATGTGAGAACAGGCATGCTAAAAGGTTTTGACTAGATGGTATACAGCTACGGATAGAAGTGACGTTGCATAGCAGATTAGGAGAATTTACGCAGAAGGTTAGGAGAATAAACGTAGCAGGTTAGGAGAATAAACATAGCAGGTTAGGAGAATAAACGTACCAGGTTAGGAGAATAAACGTAGCAGGTTAGGAGAATTAACGTAGCAGGTTAGGAGAATAAACGTAGCAGGTTAGGAGAATAAAGGTAGCAGGTTAGGATAATTAATTTTAGGTTAGGAAAAAAGTAAGGGTTAGGGCTAGCTAAAATGCAAAAATTCTCCCTGACATGATTAAAACATGCAACTTTTTTTTAACGGTTTCTGTAAACCATAATCTAACCACAAACATGCTAAAAGGACCTGACCATTCGGCAGGTAGCCTAGTGGTTAGAGCACTGGGCCTGTAACCAAAAGGTTGCTGATTCAAATCCCTGAGCTGTCAATGTAAAGATCTGTCATTTGCCCCTGAGCAAGGCAGTTAACCCACTGTTCCACGGGCGCCGAAGACATGGATGTTGATTAAGGCATCCCCCCGCACCTCTCTGATTCAGAGGGGTTGGTTTAAATGCAGAAGACACATTTCAGTTGAAGGCATTCAGTTGTACAACTGACTAGGTATCCCCCTTACACCTTTCAATGTCACGTTCTGACCTTAGTTCTTTTGTTTTAGTATGTCAGGGCGTGAGTTGGGTGGGTTATCTATGTTAGTTTGTCTATGATTTTCTATTTCTGTGTTTGGCCTGGTATGGTTCTCAATCAGAGGCAGCTGTCAATCGTTGTCCCTGATTGAGAACCATATTTAGGTAGCCTGTTTTCAATTGTGTTTTGTGGGTGGTTATTTTCAGTCTTTGTGTGTCTGCACCAGACAGAACTCTTTCGGTTGTTTCTTTGTTGTTTGTTATTTAGTGTTCAGTTTTTTCATTCGATAAGATGAACACTTACTGTACCACGCTGCGCTTTGGTCCTCTCCTTCATCCAACAGCCGTTACATTCAAAAAGGGTCATTCTAATTGTACACTTTCTGATTATACACTTTGATGGCAATACTATTGCTCAAATAGACAAACAATGACCACAAATGAACGTGTTTATGAAAATAAAGGCATCATTTGCAGAAACATGACCGTTTCTGATAAACAATGCAAACACTCCCACAACTGGATAAAACAAACACAGGGAGGTGGGCAACGTGTGTCTAAAGCCCTGAACTGAACTACCGTATAGTCTATATAGTAACCTCACAAAAAAACAGCTTTTTTTCAACTGGTGGTGCTGACTCCCCAATCATCATTTTCCAGCCACACCTACCCTGAGTAATTACCTCTGCACGCACAGAAGAACAGCCTTGTCCGGCCAGGGGGCTGGCCACAGCACAGAATACAAATGGCCCATTAAAATGCTTTCAACTGCCAATTAGTCAAGCAAGATATGTACTGAACTTGCAATTAATAACCTTTTACCACAAGCCGGGTAAAAATGACACAGCCTAATGAGCATTTGATTGTCATATTTGTCTTGAATGCTGTTAAAGATTACAAATGTCAGAGGGCAAACTTTGTCAGAAGCCTCTTCTGATTTCTTGCTGAAATGTGTAATATGGGAAGTTTTTACCTGTCTGTTCCCAGAGGATAGAAGCACAGTGGGGTGAAGACAATACTCTCTGCTTCACGGGGCGAGTGTTTGGGTCAAGGCCAAGTTTTAGTGGCTGTCAGGCAGCAATGATAGAAATGTCAGCCCAAGCAGAGCTCAGGGCAGAACAGACGGGTTCATGTCAAGGTTACCAATGTGCTTTACACTACACAGCAAAACACTACTGTGCTGTGATGAACTGCACTAGAACTCAGATGCAAAATAACTCAGATGCAAAATAACAGCATTCATCATTGTGCTACTGTTATGTTTCTACTGGATAATGCTAATTTTAAACACTGATTCTAAAAATAGTGCCAGGTATCAGGATGTGATGTTAGGATACAATTGAGAATTCAAACCCTGCTATATTAAAGTTGCACTATGCAGAAATCACTCCGCCATTTCCTGGTTGCTAAAACTGTAATATTTCGGCTAATTTCAGTTTATGTAACAAAATAAGCTAGTATAGTGTAGACAATCATTGTTTCATCTAAACCGCTGTGAAATATATTTTCCATAAACAAAAATATTGTTGTTTCGGCTGTTTGAAGCTGGTGTATAAAACCGAAAGTAAAAGATGCGAAAACAAAACGTAAGAATGGAAAGCATAGGAATAGCACACATAGAACAGTTATATCACTTCTTAGACTTGCTTTCAACTAGAATGATAGATCTATAATCATTTCTGTGAATTTAGTCAGGTCGCTCAAAAAGTTATATATTGGCACTTTAAGTAGTGTGTAGGAAGACATTGCTCTAGGATGCAAGAACTACATTGTTCACCACATGATTTATGTCATCGTATTTGATAGCAGTCCATCAGATTCTGTTGAAAATTAAAGTTATCTCTCAATCTGTTCCTACAACGGCTCCTCCTCCCCTGTGTCTCTTAAAGCAACTCAATCTTCTACCACACCACCCAGCAGCAATCCCTTAGAACAGGAACATGTTGATTAAGGACACTAATATCCAAATAATTACTTTTTAGTGATGTATTTTTTCTCACAATACTGAGACACAACATTATCCATGTGTGAGGTATATTAATTGTTCTAAATCTGTACTCTGTCTGCACTCTCATTCTCCCTCCAGATTGGTCTTGCATTGTGGATCCCATGACTGAATGAGCTTGGTTCAGCGTTGCCAGGCATGGAGCAGATGGATTGTAAGCCTTACCAATCATTATCCAAGGCCCGGAATGAGATGGAGCTTGCATACACCAGCTCCTCAGACGAAAGCGAGGATGGTAGGAACCTTTGCAAATCCTACACATCCCGAGAGACCCTGCCCGACTACGGCCAGGAGATGAGACTCAACTACAACAGCCACAGAGCCAAGCGGAAAACAGTGGACGAGCCCGCTGGAGGTACGGCATAACACCACGAACCAAAAACAAGTTTAACCAGTCAAAGTGAGATGGTTAAATAGTATTTGAATTGAAATAACAATTCATTTGAATTGGTAACTGCAATGGAGGCATTTATTATGTAAATGCCTGTTCCATTTTTGAGTTATTGATAAACTCCCAAGTTCCAGTTTTGACATTCCAGGTTAATCAGTTTTCCCTGCACACAGGTTATGGTCAGTTATGAAGTCAAAATGGCAGAGAGGTTGCAGGGGGAAACAGGTAAATGCAGTGTGACTGGATAACTGATTGTATGCATGATAAGACATTGCAGCTTATCATGACTTTGCAGCTAGCAGAATGAATTTCATAATCTCATGTTTCCGTATCCACATATCCCCTGGTAAATGTATGAAAACGCTGCTCTGCTGCTGCAGTGACTATGGAAGTATTGCATTCTAATGTGGAAGGTAGACTCGGGTTGTATATTGCTGCAAAAAATGTGAATTAGAGGTAATTCAGCTATTCCATCAATTGTTTCCTAGTCAGTCACACATAGGAGCTTTTTAACACCTTAGGGCTGTGTTGGGGTTTGGTGGGTGGGATGTGTATGGCGGAGGGGTTGTATAATTAGGTTTGAATTTACTTTTTCTCCGTAGAAAATAACACAATCACACCTCTATTTCATCCACGCTAAACACATCTATCGTTAGGAAATGAGAATAAGAAAACAATGTAATCAAGGTCAAAACTCAAAGAATTATGAATGGTTTGAGTGGAGATGTTTTTACTCCGTTTTCCATTGCAGTCTACATTGTTATCTACCTTATTCACTGGAGACATTGTGCAGTATGTCATCACTGTCTTTTGATGGTTCATCATGAAAATGTCACAGGGTCTGGTCTGCTTCAGGAAGACATGAAATACCACTATGGAGATTAAAGGAGGTTATTCCAGGTCCCATCTAAACCACTGGTTGAATGTTTACCTTTCACAATACACATTATAGGTCTTGAAATTATTATAGACTCATTTCTAATTTGATAAGACATTTGATAAGGTAAGAGTAATTTCCTACATTTCCATATTGCTTT